>NC_044032.1:98056788-98407622 GCF_901765095.1 Microcaecilia unicolor | reverse complement strand
CAAATGGTGTCATGAGGGATGTGTCAACTGGTATGGATTAAAACTGTAAATCTGTCTCCACAAGGTCTGGGGCAGATTGCACTGGAGTAGGGAGCTTTCATCAGTGTGCATTCAGTCCATTAGCATGCCTTAAAAAATGCACAGCTTCAAAGTTATCCAGTTCTAGGAGGAATATTTTAGGCCAGTCTTGGATTTCTGTCAACCACATCCCACCAGCTGTACTGATTTTAGATGGTAGAATCAAGGACCACAAATACCACACTGTGTTGGAACGTAACTTGAAAATTAGGACCGGCCAGAAAATCTCCCTCTTGGAATTGGGTAACTTGGCAGTTCTGAAAAATGTAGTACTTGCTAAACCAATTTTAATGCTTATTAACCTATGAATTAACACATTAACCTCCCCCCTGCCCCGTTTACAAAGCCACGCAGCAATGTCAACACAGCCCATTCAAAGTGAATCGGCTGTATCAGCATTACCACACTGCAGGGGCGTAGCTAGGTGGGGCCACGGGAGCATGGGCCCCCACAGATTTAGCCCTGGCCCCCTCTATTTTCGACCTCCCCCCCACCGCCGACCCTCCCCCGCCACTTTTGATTCCCCCTCCCAACATCGCCGACCTTCCCCCATCGCTGTCAAGTACCTTTGCTGGCAGGGGTCCCCATCCGCCGCCAGCCGAAACCTTCTTCAGCGCCGGTCTCCGGCACGTTCGCTGATCTGTGCACGTCCTGTATGTAGCCCCATGCAGGACGTGCATGCAGGATGTCAGGAGTCAGGACTGAGAGAAACAGATCAGGGAAGGCGCCGGAGACCAGCGCTGAAGAAGATCAGCTAGAGGGGGTTGGAGACCCCCACCAGCAAAGGTACCTGGTGGCAGTGGCAGGGGGGTTGAAAGTGGCATGGGGGTCAGCGGCTTGTTTGCTAAACTGTGTCCCCCCCCCCCTCCCCACACCTTGGGCTCTGGACTCCCCTCCCACCGAGGTCTGGCTACTGCTTTGTAAATGGGGGGGGGGGGGTAAAGGAGTAATTTTATAAAAGGTTGTCCAACTGCTAATAGGGCCACCGTTAGGGGGGGATGAAACAGGGCAGCTGCCCTGGACCCCACAGCTTCAGGGGGCCCCACGGTCCGGGCATCTCTTCCCTTCTACCCACCATAGTTCGTCTCCTCCTCCTTTCCCCTCACCTCCCTGATCTTCTTTAAAAAAAAAAATTCCCTTCTCAGAGGGGCCTCGGTGCAGCAGCCATCCTCACAAGCTGCCTCCGGCTGCCCTGAAGCTTTACCTCTCTGTCTTCCCCCTTCTGATGCAATTTCCTGTTTCTGCATGGGTGGATCATGCCATGGCAGAGAGGGAAAGCTTTAGGGCAGCCGGAGGCAGCTTGTGAGGATGGTTGCAGCATCAGGGTCCCTCTGAGAAAGGAAATAAGTGTTTAAAGAAGCTTGGGAAGGTGAGGGGAAAGGAGGGAGAAAGACCGTGGTGGGGAGAAGAATAAGAGATGCCCGAACTGTATAGTAGCAATGCGGGGGGAGAAGGGATCAGGGAACCCCTCCTTAATTTCTTATGCTTATACTAGCTCAATGGCTAGTGTAAACGCTCACACTTAACTGCTGTCAGTTAGGTGCCAAACTAATAGTATTCTCTAAACCAGCGGCGTACCAAGGGGGGGGGGGCGATGGGGGCGGTCCACCCCGGGTGCACGCCGCTGGGGGGGTGCTGTAACGCGCGCCTGTTGCCCTGTCTCCGAATTCGCAATTCGCATGTGTTCATTGCTCCCTCTGAGTCTGCCCCGGAACAGGAAGTAACCTGTTCCGGGGCAGACTCAGAGGGAGCAGTGAACACATGCGAATTGCAAACTCGGAGACAGGGCAACAGGCGCGCGCCACGGCACCCCCCCAGCGGCATGCATCCAGGGGGGGTGTCATTTTGCCGGGGGGGGGAGAGGTGTCATTTCGCGGGGGGGGGGGGGTTGCGCTGCACCCGGGGGGGGGGGGGGCGCATCAGCGATCCGCCCCGCATGTCAGCTAGGGTCAGAACGCCACTGCTCTAAACCACCTTCCTTGCAGCTGCGCACTATGAACTCAATTTGTAGAATACCGACTAAAGGTAGTTAAACGTGTAACTGTAAAATTCGTACAAATTAATACCAATTAAAACTAATTACAGACAATGATTGATTTTTAACACCAATGAGCAGCTAATTTACCAATTAAGTTATGCGTATGACAGGTACTATTCTCTAACACATGTGCAACATGCCATGCAAGTTGATAGCTTTAGGGGGTAAGTGGGCTACTTACTAAGCCACAGTAAAATATTGCATTTCACCACAGTTTAATTTATCACTGGAGTCACCAACATGTGTAACTCAGTAATGCAGGTTAGTAATTACTGCAGTATATAAATCATGAAACTTGTGATCAACCTCGTAAGCTGTGCTATTCTTCTTTCCGGAAGCACTGAACCACAAAGGCATGGCCCTACGCTTCCGGAAAGCCTTCCTGAAGCGGTCAATGCCATGCTGAACGACCTCCACCCCCAGTCAAAAACCCCCACCCTGCAAAGACTCCCCGCAATTTACCAGGGGCTTTCCTTGGTATCAGGTGGCTAAGGCAGGAAGATCTTCAGTGGCTCCAGCTAAAGGTCAACTGGTGTTATTTTGAACCCAGTACCAGAAGGTGCAGGAGTGACTTACATACTTTGTATCTCATTATTATGCAGCTCACAGTGACTTTAGCATGAATTACGAATGATATAACACATGATTTTTTACCATTTAATGCATGTTAAGAGGCAAATATGCATTATTTCCTTAAGTTAGTAACAACCTCTTAGTTAATAAACATGCCTTAAAAGGGAGTCCTTTTACTAAGGTGTGCTGAAAAATGACTTGCGATAGTGTAGACGTGGGTTTTGGGTGCGCACTGATCCATTTTTCAGCATACCTGTAAAAAAGGCCTTTTCTAAAATTTTTGCTGAAAATGGACGTGCGGCAAAATCAAAATTGCCGCACATCCATTTTGGGTCTGCGACCTTACCGCCAGCCATTGACCTAGCGGTAAAGTCTCACGTGGTAACCGGGCAGTAATGACCTTCATGTGTCAAATGCCACTTGGCATGTGTCCAAAAATAAAAATGAAATTACCACAAGAGCCACGCGGTAGTCGGGTGGTAACTCCATTTTGGCACACATTGGACGTGCGTAGACGCTTACATGGCTTAGTAAAATGGACCCAAAGTTTTCACATATGTTTCAAAATGAACATATATGATATGAACTGAAAAGATGACCAGAAATTGGGAAGAAAAGCCAAATGAATGAAAAATAAACTAACAGTTTTCTCCTGTGCCATCTCTACAATGGAGGGAGCTATATTCAGAGGCTTTTACCTGAATAAAATAGCCTCATTGAAAATGGTCCTCCTCAGATATGCTTAAAAGTATATGTGTCTTTCATAGCACACACCTTTATATTCTCATTAAAAGGAAAAGATCCCATAGGAATGTTTAGCACAGGGTGAGAGAATAGCGTACATGCAATCTTGCCTCCACACAACTCATTTCACACGCTTATTTTCATTACAAACAATGCAAGCTGTTTCCTTTTCACTTATGGTACAATAAAGGTGGGCTAAAATGGCCCTCGCAGTTTGCATACAATCACCAAGATCCTATAAATGATAGTTAATGTAATCTAATCTGCTGCTTGTATGCCGCACAATTCCCAGCTGGAGGTTTAAGGCAGTTTGCACTATGTGCAAAGAGGATGTACTCTTTTGGAAAGACTGTGCATTCTTTTTTGATAGTATGCGCTTGCATGATGGTTTGCACATGCAAACAGTATTGGGAAAGAGTACAACCTCTTTGCACATGGTGCAAATGAAAAAACACAAAATGTGATTTGTTTTCATTTGTTAATGAAGTACAACAACATGGCATATGTCATTTACTGTTCCTATGTGTTTGCCAAAATCAACCCACCCCTATCTATTACAAGCTGGCTACACATTGTTTGGCGTTTGATTCTCCCAGGATAATTTTTGCCTCTAGGCTACTGAATGGTGGAAAATGCATGGGTTTTGCTGAATAACTACTGTCATAGGAAAAAATACGCAACTGATATTTAGCACAGAAGTTATTTGTCACTGTATTAAAAGAAGGATCAGTCATTCAGTTGTAGAAACATATATTTTTATAACATCACAACTTACTGAATGGGTGGTAAAAATGGCCCCAGTTAATTGTGGCTTTGAAAAATACACAACAGTTATGCAACTCATTGATTATTAGGTAGTGTTGATCAGAACAGGAATAATAAAACATAATGTTCATTCTTCTGCTTACTTAAGCATAACTTGCAGTAAATATTCATATAATCCTATTATCCTAAATAAGATATGTTGTGCAAATGTCCTTGGAAGAAAAGGTATTGTATTATATCGAAACATGCTATTTGTAAGCATGATAAAGGAGATGGGACAATTTCCCTGTGAGGAAAATCTAAAGCGGCTAGGGCTCTTCAGCTTGGAGAAAAGTTGGCTGAGGGGAGATATGATAAAGGTCTGTAAAACACTGAACGGAGTGGAATGGATTGACGTGACTCACTTGTTTACTCTTTCTAAAAATACTAGGACTGGGGGACACGCAATGAAGCTACTAATTATTAAATTTAAAACAAACTTTAGAAAATATTTCTTCACTCAGGGGCCCTTTTACAAAGCAGCGGTAATCCCAATGCAGGCTTACTGTTTGCTAAAAGGGAAGTACTGCTGGGCTACCATAGCGGCCCGGCGGTAGTTCTCTCCCCCAGCATGCCCCATTTCCGTCACTGCAAAAATATTTCAATCTTTGTAGCGCTGGTATGTACCTGGTGGTAATTGGGCGGTGGTGGTAAGCGCTCCCCTCCCGGAAATGGCCATGTGGCAAGTGCTTCACTTGCCACATGGCCATTTCTTGAAAAAAACAAAGACCTCCTTTTTACCCACTGTGGTAAAAGGGGGACTCGGAGCAATCAGAAATACACGCCAATGCTAGCACAAGCCCCCTTTTGCTGCAGCTTCGTAAAAGGACCCCTCCATGTGTAATTAAACTCTGGAATTTGTTGCCAGCAAATGTGATAAAAGCAGTTAGTTTAACAGGGGTTAAAAAGGTTTGGATAATTTCCCAAAAGAAAAGTCTGTGAGCCATTATTAAGATGGATTGGGGAAACTCCATGGCTTATTTCTAGGATAAGCAACATAAAATCTGTTTTACTATTCTGGGATCTTACCAGGTACTTGTGACCTGGATTGGCCACTGTTAGAAACAGGATTCTGGGCTTGATAGAACTTTGGTCTTTCCTAGTATGGCAATGCTTTGGTTCTTAAGTTCTTATGACATTATTGGTATGTTACCATTCTAAATAAAGTCAAACTTAAACTTTATAATTTAGTGGCTTGGTGTTTAGGTGATCGTGATTGATGAGGATGTTGGGAGAGGGGACAAAATGCCTAAAGTTTAACAGTTTAATTGGTAGAGTGTAAAGCTAAAGGTTTGCCTAGGTTATCAAATATTCTTTCAGCAGTCCTGAAGGCACTATAACATTCCTCAACATTGCACACTGGGAGATTAATGTAATAAAGTGTATAGAATTGTGGAAAGTGCATTCCAAGTGCTAAAAGGGCCAACAGTGCAGATAAATAGGCTAATGCACACTATTGTTTTTTTATAGTTTACAAATAGCTATTTTTCATGCATAGGTTTACATTTGCAAAATTTCACATAAAGTCGTAAATAGTGAGTGACTGCAATGAAAAACTATTTAATGCAGCTTACTACTAATGCATAGTAAAACTGATTGAAAATAGCATGTAGAAAAAACTAAACACAATTTTGCACTTTTCAGTGTATCACCTTATGAAGGTGTGTGTTTGCAGTATATTTCTCCATGTTTGCATATGTGTGTGTGTGTATACGTGTGTTTGTATATATATGTATATATGTGTAAGTGTGCTTTTGTCTGTTTTTTTGTGTGAGTGTAATTTTTTTTATGTTAGTGTACATGTGTTATATGTTAGTTTAGGTATTTTTTGGACATATATAGATTCGTATCGGTGTGTTTGTGAGTATGTATGTGTGTGTGTTTGAGTATGCATATTTCTGTGTACAATTATATTCCGATGTGCTTTTATCTTTGTATGTATGTATGTTCTTTGTTGTGTTGGTATGTTATCTATGTGTATGAATTAGTATGTAAGTCTTATGAGTTTCTGACATGTTTGGCGTGGGTATGTTGTATGTATGTGTTTGTATTTAACAGCAGCTGCTTCATGTTTATATATTTATCTAATTTGTATTCTTGTATTGTTCATTTATTAACATATGAAAATGAGACAAGTAGGATCAGACTTCTCGTAAGAGCACTGGTCTCAGTTCAATAGCATGCATTGCCAGAAGAAAAGGACAATTCCTCCATCTACTGGACAGAAAAATAACAGCAAAAGCAGGCAAGCAGATCATGGAAAAGAAGGAAATATTTTCTTTTCAAATTTTAATTTATATTCAGTAAACAATTCTTTAAAGATTTAAGACAGACAATAAGGGAGTAAAATCTTTACCCTCAAAACAGTAGTTTCAAAGGAGGTCAGGTTCCCAAGCTAATTTTACAAATGTTATGGCATATATTAAGAGTGCTGAGAGATAAGGGTGATGTTATTATAAATTTATTCATTCAAATATATTTAAAACTACTACTACTTATCATTTCTATAGCGCTACTGGATGTACACAGCACTGTACACTGGACATAAAAAGACAGTTCCTGCTCATAAGAGCTTACAATCTAAGTAGGACAGACAACTTTGACAAATAAGGGATAAGGGAATTACAAAGGTAGGAATGATAAAAAAAATGGGTGTTGAACAAGTGATTAAGGGTTAGGAGTTAAAAGCGATATCAAAATGGTGGACTTTTAGCCTAGATTTGAAGACAGCCAGAGATGGAGCTTGATGTATTGGCTCAGGAAGTCTATTCCAGGCATACAGTGCAGCAAGATAAAAGGAACAGAGCCTGGAGTTAGCAGTGGAGGAGAAGGGTGTAGATAAGAGAGAATTACCCAGTGAACGGCGTTCCCGGGGAGAAGTGTAGGGAGACATAAGAGTGGAGAGGTACTGAGGAGCTGCAGAGTGAATGCACTTGTAAGTCAATAAGAGGAATATCCCACCCATCAATCCATTTCAATATGAATCTATTGAAATTCCTTGAAATAGATGACATTTTGGTAGGAAAAAGATTATTTTCACCACAAATGTGGGACTGCCCCTTAGCATTGGGACAACTGTCACCTGATTACAGTGTTCTCAGCTATGTTTTTGAATTTACTCAGTGTAATGCATTTATTTACTCACTTACAGGCTCTTGATATACCATGCATTGCTTGAGAATGCTTACATACCTGTTTTTGATAATCTTTTTAATACATGCTCAATTTGGTATGGATAGTGATGTTTCATGTTTCTTTAATTATTCCTTAGCTCACTACTCCCCCTTGTGGATAGCCATAATGAACCTATAAACCATCTTTTATCTTTCCTGTGTGGACTCTGTTGGCCAAGTCAAGGCATGTCTATATGACCAATAAGAGACTGTAGTAAACCATAGTGTCATCTTTATTAGTGAATTAGAGGGTTCTATGACAGAAAATGTATCTTTGCAAAATGATTCTATTGCAATGGGAGGGTTAAGGTTGTCGCAATACAAAAACAGGAAAAAAATATATAAACCGAAGGCAAATAAGTAATACACAAAACTAAGGCGCTCATCTTCAAAGCAGATGAACACCTCAAAATCTACTGACGATTTTCAAAAGGCAGAATTTGGATGTTTTACACTGCAGTTTGTCCAAATAGCAAAGGGGCATGTTAGAGGTGTGTTTTGGATGGGACTAGTGAGGGCTCAAAATTAGAATGTCTTTCAACAATAATGGAATGAGAAGAAATGCCCAAGGCAAAAAAAAAATGAAAAAAGAAGGATGTTTTTATCTGGACCTGTTTCAATCACGTCCAGGGTACAAAAAGGTGCCCTGATTGAGCAGCTGGCCACTGGAGGGTTGAAGGCATGACCCCTCCCTCCCTCCCAGTGATTACTGATCCTCTCCTACCCTCTAAGAAGTGCCAAAAGAACATCCTTCAAAGAATAGAAAAAGGATCCAAATGAAGAAAATAAGAAGCAATATAGGCACTATCAAGCTAGATGCAAAGCATTGATAAAGAAGGCTAAAAGAGAATATGAAGAAAAACTCATAGTAACACCTTTTTCAGGTGCATCAAAAGCAGAAAGCCTGTGAGGGAATCCATGGGACCATTAGATCATCAAGGAGCGAAAGGGGCACTCCGTGAAGACAAGGCCATAGTGGAGAGTTTGAATAAATTCTTTGCTTTGATCTTTACCAGTCTGCCGAGAGACTGAGTCGGGTGTGGGGCAGGGCTGCCACTGCCAGGCCACCGGAACGCTGCTGCTGGGCCCCCTCAGACCACCGCTGCTGCCCCCCCAAGACCGCCGCATAGTCATACTTAAAAATTGGGGTGAAGGGGCAGGAGCCCAAAGGAAGGGAGCATATTTTGCCCCACCTCCCTGCCCCCTTCGCAACTCCGCATACCTTGGCTGCCGGGGGTCCCCTTCCTCCAGCACTGTTCTCCGCTGCATTGCCTGGACTGCAGCTTCTTTTCCCTTCACATTGCGCATGCTCAATTTCATCAAAACTGAGCATGCGTGACTTGATCGGAAAAGCAGCCATAGGGCAGGCAATGTGGCGGATAACAGCGCTGGAGGAAGGCTTCTGCTGGCATGCTTGAGGACCCCCACCAGTCAAACCAGAGGCCCCAAAGCCCTGTGTCTGTTTTTCCCCAGAACCTAAGGGGGTCCAGCGCTGGAGTTTTTTCTCTCCTGCTCCTGTCAGGACGTGATTATCCAGGTCTCATCAGGAGCAGGAGAGAGACAGATCCCGTTGCAGGGCCCCCCCTTGGAGGCTGGTCCCGAGGGAATCTTGTCCCCCTGCCCCCCTTTCAGTGGCCCTGGTCTTTATAGAAGAATATGCAAAAGATCTACCCATACCAGAAATGGTTTTCTAGGTTGACGATGTGCAGGAACTGAAAGAAATCTTGGAGAACCTGGAAGATGTACTGAGCCAAATCAACAAGTTAAAGAGTAATAATCACCTGGACCAGATGGTATACACCCCAGGGTATTGAAAGAACTCAAACATGAAATTGCAGATCTGCTGTTAGTGATCTATCGTTCAAATCATCCATAGTACCTGAAGATTAGAGGGTGGCCAATGTAACACCGATTTTTTTAAAAGGGTTCCAGGGCTGATCCGGGAAATTATAGACCTGAAAGCCTGATTTTAATGCCAGGCAAAATATTGGAAAATATTATAAAGAATAAAGTTACAAAACACATAGACAAACATGGCTTAATGAGACAGTGTCACCATTGGTTCAGCCAAGGGAAGTCTTGCCTCACCAATTTGCTTCATTTTTTTGAAGGCATGGATCAATATGTGGATAAAGGTGAGCCGGTTGATGTAATGTATCTAGATTGCCGGAGAAGCTTTTTTTTTTGTTACATTTGTACCCCGCACTTTCCCACTCATGGCAGGCTCAATGCAGCTTACATGGGGCAATGGAGGGTTAAGTGACTTGCCCAGATTTTTGACAAAGTTCCTCATGAAAGACTCCTGAAAAAATTAAAAAGTCATGGGATAGGAGGCAATGTCCTTCTGTGAATTAGGAACTGGTTATTGGACAGAAAACAGAGGGTAGAGTTAAATCATTTTTGTCAATGGAAGAGGGTGAATAGTAGAGTGCTACAGGAATCTGTACTGGGACTGGTGCTATTTAACATAGTTATAAATGATTTGGAAATCGGAACAATAAGTGAGGTGATTAAATACGCAGATTACATAAAAATATTCAAAGTAGTTAAACACATGCGGGTTGTGAAAAATTGCAGGAAGATCTTAGGAAGTTGGAAGACTGGGCATCCAAATGTCAGATGAAATTTAATGTGGACAAGTGCAAAGTGATTCACATTGGGAAGAATAATCCAAATCATAGTTACCTGTTGCTAGGGTCCACCTTAGGAGTCAGCAACTGCGAAAAAGATCTAGGTATCATTGTAGACAATACGCTGAAACCTTTTACCATTGTGCGGCGGCGGCCAAAAAATCAACAGGATGCTAGAAATTATTAGGTACGGGATGCAAAATAAGACCAAGAGTATTATAATGCCTCTGTATCACTCCATGGTGTGACCTCAATTCTGGTCATCGTATCTCAAAAAAGATGTAGCAGAATTAGAAAAGGTTCAAAGAAGAATGACCAAATTGATAAAGGGGATGGAACTCCTCCCACTTGATGAAAAGCTACTGAGGTTAGGGGTCTTCAGCTTGGAAAAGAGATGGCTGAGGGTGGATATGATTGAAGTCTACAAAATCCTGAGTGGTGCAGAATTGGATAAAAGTGAATCGAATTTTCATTGTTTCAAAAAGTAGAAAGACCAGGGGACATTCAATGAAATTACTTGGAAATACTTTTAAAACAAATAGGAGGAAAGATTTTTTACTCAAAGAATAGTTAAGCTCTGGAACTCATTGTCAGAAGATGTTAAAACAGTGGTTAGCGTATATGAATTTAAAAATGGTTTGGACAGAAAACTCATGATGTGGTGAGCAGGGCAGACAGTGGTCTGTTGTACTCTGGGGGCTCCTCACTCTATCAAGCCAGTATTTGATAGACCACAGCTGAATTGGTGCTCACCAGTGTGCTGCCTGGAGTGGTACCTGTATGGACAACTTCCTAATTAAACCTGGAAGGAATAAGTCCACAAAGCCCAACAAAAAAGATGCACATAAGCTCCATAGTGGCAAAAAAAAAAGATGATAGAGGCAGCAGGGCCTATGCCATGGGAGTTTTCTGATACACATCTGGTTCAGCTCACCACCATTGTTACAAAGACATTGGAACCGCTCTTTGACCAGCTGTTGAACCGCTTCCAGCAGTTTCAGGGTGTTCTAGTAGAATGTTCCCAGCGCACCAGAGACCAGGAACATCAGGTCTAAAGAAAACGTTGCAAGCACGGTAAGCTTTGTGCATCAGGCCTTGAGTGTTTGTTACATTTCGAATACTCCAGATTTATGCTGTATTACATTTCTAAGACTTTGGCTTAGGGACAATTTTAGGGACCCTTCTACTAAAGAGCATTAGAATCTGGGTTTTGCGTATCTTAACGCAGGAGTTTACCGCATGCTAAGCCCAGATTCAACACATCAGTATGCAGGGCTTTAAAACATTTTATTTTGCAGATCATATGCTAATTTTTCTATTAACATCAAATCAAATCAATTTTTGTATACCGCTAATATCCTCTTTCCAGAGCTCAGTATAGTTTACATTCTAGGTGAGATAAAAACCAATAATGTTAGTGTGAGGTATGAGAACAATTGAGAACATGTGGGGCTTGCAAAAAAATAAGCATGGGAGAAAATACCACCTCTCCTATAAAGAAAGTGCTAAAGTGCTCCAGCATGAACTCAGTGTAGCCAGTTAGCAAGTGCTAATGCAAATGAGATAGCTGGTTAACAATTCTCCGCCCATGACACACCTCTATAAAAATATATTTTTAAAAAATAGTTGATGCATATTTAGTGCATGCTAACAGGCAAAATACTGCAAAATGCTTTTTTTTTTTTTTGTAAAAAGAAACTAAAATAAATTTTTCTGTCACCACACATTAGACCACAAACATTTGGGGGGGGGGGGGGGAGGAGTACACAAATAGTGAAGTTTTATCAATAAGAAACACAAAAAAAAAAAGAAGAAGCAAACGGCTGAAAGTGAGATAACTACTCAGTTACATTATCCATCACTCACAGCTGAACCACTTTGGAAAGCAGGCAAATCAGACACACTTTTCAGATCTGAAAAGGAATGAAATTGCTCTGGAACAAAAAAACGTATATTTATCACTCAAGTAATTAACTGAACATTTACAAGGATGGCATAGAAGGAAGGTTGCCCCAAGAGCCAAGATTTCTTGGTGCATGGAAAGAAATAATTTTCACCTTTCCTATGTTGCACGTGCAACATCTGTATATATCCATATTCTTTGTCCCATAATGAAAACAGCAGATTTCCTAAAGTATACACGCATAAGCAAAGTGGCTTGTGATTTTTCCTTTTAATTCTACTTGTCTCTCAATGAGCCAGAGCTCATCAATATTTTTTCTGATGTTCTCAGTCATTATAGGCCAGATTCTATACAAGGCACCTAGATTCTGCACGGAGATATGCATCTAAATTGGTGAATCAAGGTAATTAGTGTTAACAGTACTAAACAAGCAATAATAAGCACTAACTGGCAATCATCACAATTTATGCACAGAAATCATTACGCATATTCTATAAAGAGCTGTGCCTAAATTGGAAAACACTCAGTTCAAAATAAACGCGCGTAGCTTAAAAGGGGCATGTTTATGGGCGTTTTGTGGACATTCCAAAATTTCTGCATGTAATTACAGAATACAGGTCAGGGTGCCTAAATTTATGCATATGGATTTATACCAGGTTTTTATTGGTATAAATGGGCATCGTAGATTTAGGAACTATGGTATTGACTAAGCATATTCTATACACTTAGTTCCACGTGGATTTTTTAGGTGCTATATTTAGAATCCGGGGGTATAGGTTAGATCCAATAAACAACACCTAAAATTAGGCACTGGGATAAACTGCATTAATCCAGTGTTCTGTACAGGGCGCTCTGCATTTCGCAACTATCTTTGGGCGCAAGCACTTAAACCTACCACAGGCTGGTGTAAATGCTGGTGCCCAACTAATAAAAACTCCTTAACCAAGAGTCAATCCTTAACAAAAAAAAATCCCATCATATGTCTGAGGGCATATGCCAAAAATGAGAACCGCTAGAAAGACAAAATATAATTCATAATATAATTTATAGAGGGGTACACAAAGAGTTCAGTATAGGCTGTGTTAATAACCAAGCCAATCTTCAATGAGTCTAGCCGCAAATGCAGCTCACTACCAGGCTCTATACATTGTATTATACTCTCTTTCACATGTTTCCCCAATTTTCTATGTGAATACACCTCTGCAAACCTAAGTGGAAAATAATAATAATAGAATTTTGCAATACCCACTTTTGGCATATGTCCACGTAAGTCCTTTAAGGAGAAAACTCCTCTGAATATAAAAACTCAAATGGCTCAACTTTTGAACCTTGGGTAGTAACAAATACAACTATCTTGCAAATGCACTGAATAAATTGAATAGCCAGGACCAAACTTATCTGAGTGTAAAGTTCTTTCAAAATTCTCCAGTAGGATGTCCTGAAATAAATCACGTCCTACAGAAATTTCCATTTCAACAATGTCTTCTTCATCAAGGACGCCAGTGCTTTGATTTCAGAGATCCTCCTTTTGTGCAAAAGAATAGAGCTCTAGTAACAGCTTGTGTGCTTGTACAAAAAATGAAGAAAAAGCCCTCAGAAACCGTGGGTTAAGTTCCCAGGGTTTAGTGCGTGGTTATATTGCTCTTATAACACACGCCACGATTCTATCATTGGGCAAAAAACTTCATTTTGGATTAAGCTTGCAATTTTTATAGCTTTTTAAACTTTTAATACTATAGCTTAAAGTGTTGCTATTGTAAAATATGTTTTTTCGTTCTTTTTCCAGATATATTTTTTCTTTTCTTTTTCCAACAACCAGTATTTAACAATAAGGCGTAAAATGTTGCACTTAGCTTTTAAGCTGGGCAATCTTCATTTCACCCAGAAACGCGGCTTCATCGGGAACGGAGTGCTTTAAGTGTGTTTGATGAAAGCATAAAGCATTTCGAAGATTTTGTGCTGCTTCTCCTAGAAATAAGCTTTGGATTTTCCCAAGTCCATCTTAATAATGGCTCATGGACTTTTCTTTTAGGAAATTATCCAAAACTTTTTTTTAAACCTGCTAAGCTAAATGCTTTTAACATGTTCTGTGGCAACAAATTCCAGAGTTTAATTACATGTTGAGTGAAGAAATATTTTCTCTGATTTGTTTTAAATTTACTACTTAGTAGCTTCATTGCATGCCCCCTAGTCCTTGTGTATTTGGATACAGTAAGCAAGCGATTCACGTCTACCCATTCCACTCCACTCAGTATTTTACAGACTTCTATCATATCTCCCCCTCAGCTGTCTCATTTCCAAACTGAAGAGCTCTAACCTCTTTAGCCTTCCCTCATAGAGAAGTTGTCCCATCTCCTTTATCATTTTCGTTGCCCTTCTCTGTACCTTTTCTATTTCCACTATATCTGTTTTCAATGTATCATCAATGATGACACCTCGATCCTTTTCCTGGTCAGTGCCTCCTAATGTGGAACCTTGCGTCACTTAACTATAGTTTGGGTTCCTCTTTACTACATGCATCACTTTACACTTGCTCACATTAAGGGCCGGATTCTATATAAGGCGTGGTGAGTAGTGCACCGCCAATTTACATGCACTAATCAACTGAGTAACGAGCCAATTAGTGATGATAGTTGGCCGATGGCCAGCAATAAATTATCATCACTAATTGGCAAATAATTGGAATTTATGTCTGCTTCTTTTTAGGTGTATTCTAAAAAGAGGTTTGTGAAAATTCCATAGCTGAAAAGGGCAACAAAAATGATAAAGGGGATGGGACGACTTCCCTATGAGGAAAGCTCAGAGAGGTTCTGGCGGGTCCTCTTAAAGATTTGTTTAATAAATCCTTGGAGACGGGAGAGGTTCCGAGGGATTGGAGATCGGCGGATGTGGTCCCACTTCACAAAAGTGGTGATAGGGAAGAAGTTGCAAACTACAGGCCGGTAAGCCTCACTTCAGTTATTGGAAAAGTAATGGAAGCGATGCTGAAGGAAAGGATAGTGAATTTTCTGGAAGCCAATAAGTTGCAAGATCCAAGACAGCATGGATTTACCAAAGGGAAATCGTGCCAAACGAACCTCATTGAGTTCTTTGATTGGGTGACAGGAGAACTGAATCAGGGACGAGCTATGGACGTAATCTACTTAGATTTCAGCAAAGCTTTTGACACGGTTCCCCACAGGAGGCTCTTAAATAAACTGGAGGGGCTGAAGATAGGACCCGAAGTGGTGAACTGGATTAGGAACTGGTTGACGGACAGACGCCAGAGGGTGGTGGTGAATGGAATTCGCTCGGAGGAGCGAAAGGTAAGTAGTGGAGTGCCTCAAGGATCGGTGCTGGGGCCGATTCTGTTCAATATATTTGTGAGTGACATTGCCGAAGGGTTAGAAGGTAAAGTTTGCCTATTTGCGGATGATACTAAGATCTGTAACAGAGTGAACACCCCGGAGGGAGTGGAAAACATGAAAAAGGACATACGGAAGCTAGAAGAATGGTCTAAGGTTTGGCAATTAAAATTCAATGCGAAGAAATGCAAAGTGATGCACTTAGGAAGTAGAAACCCACAGGAGACGTATGTGTTAGGTGGGGAGAGTCTGATAGGTACGGGCGGAGAGAGGGATCTTGGGGTGATAGTATCCGAGGATTTGAAGGCGACGAAACAGTGTGACAAGGCGGTGGCAGTAGCTAGAAGGTTGTTAGGCTGTATAAAGAGAGGTGTGACCAGCAGAAGAAAGGGGGTGTTGATACCCCTGTATAAGTCATTGGTGAGACCCCACCTGGAGTATTGTGTTCAGTTTTGAAGGCCGTATCTTGTTAAGGATGTCAAAAGAATTGAAGCAGTGCAAAGAAAAGCTATGAGAATGGTATGGGATTTGCGATACAAGACGTATGAGGAGAGACTTGCTGAACTAAACATGTATACTCTGGAGGAAAGGAGAAACAGGGGTGATATGATACAGACGTTCAAATATTTGAAAGGTATTAATCCGCAAACGAATCTTTTCCGGAGATGGGAAGGTGGTAGAACGAGAGGACATGAAATGAGATTGAAGGGGGGCAGACTCAAGAAAAATGTCAGGAAGTATTTTTTCACTGAGAGAGTAGTGGATGCTTGGAATGCCCTCCCGCGGGAGGTGGTGGAAATGAAAACGGTAACGGAATTCAAAAATGCGTGGGATAAGCATAAAGGAATCCTGTGCCGAAGGAATGGATCCTCAGGAGCTTAGTCAAGATCGGGAGGCAGGGCTGGAGGTTGGGAGGCGGGGATAGGGCTGGGCAGACTTATACGGTCTGTGCCAGAGCCGGTGGTGGGAAGCGGGACTGGTGGTTGGGAGGCGGGGATAGTGCTGGACAGACTTGTACAGTCTGTGCCAGAGCCGGGGTTGGGAGGCAGGGCTGGGGAGGTGAGGATAGTGCTGGGCAGACTTATATGGTCTGTGCCTGTGCCAGAGCCGGTGGTTGGGAGGTGGGGCTTGTGGTTGGGAGGCGGGGATAGTGCGGGGCAGACTTATACGGTCTGTGCCCTGAAGAGCATAGGTACAAATCAAAGTAGGGTTTACACAAAAAGCAGCAAATATGAGTTATCTTGTTGGGCAGACTGGATGGACCGTGCAGGTCTTTTTCTGCCGTCATCTACTATGTTACTATGTTACTATGAAAGTCTAGCGTGGCTAGGACTCTTCAGCTTGGAGAAAAGACTGAGGGGAAATATGATAGAGGGCTATAAAACAATGAATGGAATGAAACAGGTAGACGTGAATCGTTTGTTTACTCTTTCCAAAAATACTAGGACAACGGGGCACGCAATGAATCTACAAAGTAGTAAGTTTAAAACAAATTGGAGAAAATATTTCTTCATTCAACATGTAATTAAACTCTGGAATTTGTTGCCAGAGAATGTGGTAAAAACAGTTAGCTTAGTTCAGTTTTAAAAAGGTTTGGATAGCTTCCTAAAAGAAAAGTCCATAAGCCGTTATTAAAATGGACTTGGGGAAAATTCACTTCTTATTTCTGGGATAAACAGCATAAAATGTATTGTACTGTTTTAGGATCTTGCCAGGTACTTGTAACCTGGATTGGCCACTGATGGAAACAGGATGCTGGGCTTGATGGACCTTTGGTATGTCCCAGTATGGCAATACTTATGTTCTTATGCAGGGCCGGTCTTAGGCAGAGGTGACAGAGGCGGCCGCATAGGGCCTCGTGCTTAAGGGGACCCCGCGCGGCGCGCCTCAAGTCTGCATCTGTCTTTCTCTGCCTCCTCCCCTCCCACGCGAGTCTTGTACCTTCCCCCGCTCGCGCCCATCCGCGTCGTTGCTCATTTTTAAAGCCCGAGGCATTCTCCCTCCGAGTCCGACATGCCGGCGATTCACATAGCCTGCCTTCTGTCAGCGTCGGGGCGGGGCCTCTCCCTCAGACGCGTTCCACCTCTGCGCAAGACAGGAAGTTGCACTGAGGAGGTGGGACGCGTCTGAGGAGAGGCTCTGACGCTGGCAGAAGGCAGGCTGTGTGAATTGCCGGTGTCGGAAGGAGAACTCCTCAGGACTATAAAAACGACGACCACGCAGATGGGCGAGAGCGGGTCCTCAGGGGGATCTCCAGGTTGCATCCGAGAGGCTGTGGCTGATTTTGACATTACAAGTCTATAAGGTTATCAGTAGAAATCAAACAAAATAAAACATGGAAAAGAAAATAAGATGATACCTTTTTTATTGGACATAACTTAATACATTTCTTGATTAGCTTTCGAAGGTTGCCCGATCTGACGAAGAAGGGCAACCTTCGAAAGCTAATCAAGAAATGTATTAAGTTATGTCCAATAAAAAAGGTATCATCTTATTTTTTTTTCCATGTTTTATTTTGTTTGATTTCTACTGATAACCTTAAGAGTGGACTAACACGGCTACCACACTCCTCTACTCAAGTCTATAAGCAAATTGAGTAAAAAAGCATCCGAAATGTCAGCTCTATGTGTAGGCATTTTTGTCAAGCAAATAGTTGCGCGTATTCAGGATTCTATGCGGAGACAATAAGCATTGTTGCGCGGTACTTTATACACCTGTGCTCTGAAAGACTAGTTCGATTCAAGACGGTCAGGACAATGAATACTTTCTAAATCCCTTTGGTGCAGATACCTGCGAAAAGCAATGAGTTATGCAAGTTGTTTTCCCATCTGCAGTTGTAACAAGAGGACGTCTTTTTTTTCTCACATTTTTCAAGGTATCTAGGCTTAGGTTCCTGCCTGAGGGGGAATAGTAAATTCAGTAACTGCCTTCAGATGACCAAAATAACCATTTTTGATTCACATCCCATACTTTATGACCGAGTATTCAAACAATAGCTATAGTTCTAAACTCGAAGCAAAGAAGTACAACCAAATTAGATACTTCCGTAGAAGCTGTATATGCTTCAATTAAAAGGATACCTTGCAGAAATCAAAGTTTTCTCGATATCTCTGTGAAAGCAGCAGCATAGTGTTTTGCAGTTGAGCGATTGTGGTTAGTATATGCTTTGAGCAACCACTTTATTCTTTGTCATATGATGCATATCTAATATCTAAATTTAATTAAAAGTTTATCTCAAATATAGCTGATTTATGGAAACATTTGGTACTGTAAATGTGTTGTGGGGTTTTTTTTAAATGGGAACCTATGCACTTACATCCTTTTTGGCTACTTGGGGCTGGGGATCTCTGTGTTGCCTCTCTGGTTTGATGGGTTACAGAGTAATATGGGAATTTGAAAGTACTGAATCTTTTCTTAATATTTTTCCTTTATTCTCCTTTGTTATGAGAATTGGAACTACTAATTGTAGTGGACTTGAACTGAATAATTTCTGTGGAGGGGGGGTTTCATGATAGCATTGTGTTCATTATTTCAATCAGTTTTTCTGTACAAGTTTAGCTTCATTTGTGTTTACTTGAAATTTCATAAATAATTTTCTAAAAATTGAATAATCTTATCAATGGGGTGGAGCTAGGGTGGGGGCGGGACTAAGATGGGGCCCCACCAACTTGGTCTGCATAGGGCCCCGCACTTGCTAAGACCGGCCCTGTTCTTATGTTCTAAAAGAGGGTATGGTCATGGGGGGAGTGTAGGCATGTTGGAGATGACAATCAAATTAACACACGTTGTTATAGAAATCAGAGGAACGCGTGTACATTTAGTGCAGGTATTTACACCAGGTTTTCAATGGTGTTAATGGCCATGCCTAAATGTATGCACGGTCTCCCAGCCTACACGCTATTCTATAAACCGTATCTTACTGTAGACACCATCTATAGAATAGTACTACACGCTTTATTCTGACACGCTTACACTTTAGACACCATTTACTGAATCCGGACCTAAATGTTGTCTGCCATTTGGATGCCCAATCTTCCAACCTCATAAGGTCCTCTTGCAATTTGGGGGTTTTCCATCATGAGGACACAAAAAGTCTGTATAGATGATCTTATTAATTAGACAAAAATAAAGATACAGTAATAACAATCACTTCCTATTTGTTAGGGCAAATAAGCTTTCCTAAGATAATATAGCATGCTTATGCACCAATATCTCTAAACTTTAATGATGCACAAAAATTATACCCAGGAATAATAGTTGTGGGTGTGAGGGAGTTTATAGAACACTGTCTCTCACCCTTAAGAATAGTCCCTCAGATAGCCTGAGCCACCTTAAGAAGTGAGCCGGGAAGTGTGGAGTCAGAACCAGGAAGTATAAAAGACAGGGCCAGACTGAGGCTATGGAGACCCAGGGAAGGAAGAAGCATATGCCACTACAACTGATATTTAATGATTGTGACCTGGCTGACGTAAGTCACTTTTGTTTCCTGTTCGAGGCTTGCAAGCCTTGCTCTGAGGTCTAGCTAGAGCCAGACCTTATAACTTGGAGATGAACCAAGAAGGACTTACAGGCTGTGTTTGGGGTGTGGCAGCCCCCATCAGCCACAGACTATGTTTTGGGCCTGCCAGCCAGAGGTCTGCTTAAGACTGTATTTATTGAACTACAGAGGCATTTTCCTTGTGTTCCTGGCCCTGTGACATAGCAGGCCTCAGGATTCAATCAAACAAATACTTGTTTTCATTTATATCCCCTTGTCTGGCTGTGTTATTTCACAGGCCTACCCTCAACCCTTGCTCAGGCTGTCACAGTGGGACAGAACATAAATCCCTTGACCTTATTTAAATATCTTTCTTGAAGCATGAGAAAAATACTACAAGCCAAATACTTCAACTATTCATTTACACAGATAAGAAATTTTGCATAATACAGTCCTAAATCCCCCGAGGTAAACTGTTGGCAGAATTATACTGTACATGGATAGAAGATATCCATATAAAGCTATCGGGCCAGTTTCTATAAGTAGAGCCATAAATTTAGGCGACAGGATGAGCGCCCTTTATTGATATGGATTTCCAAATCCAACTTTGGGTGCAAGGACTTATGCTTGCTGAAACCTGGTATAAATTCTGGCATGCAAGTTAAGCGCAGATCTCAGTTATCCTTTAACACTATGCCTAAATCTTGTGAATACCTCTGACCCTTCCGTGTTTCTCTGATGGCCATACCCCCTTTTGAGTTGCGCACGATCCAATTTAGATGCCCATTGTTACAGAATAGCATTCAGCCAGATGCACGTACAAATTATAATTAGTGCCAATTAAGTGCCTGTTAATGCCAATAATTAAATCATTGGACTTCATTAATTAATCATTTTATGTATAGTCTCTGGTGTATCGAGTACAGGAGCTGTACTCGATACACCAGAGACAAGGTCATTACTTTGAAATGCTGTAGAGTGCTGACAAGTTATATATTTACACTTCAAAGGGACTCCTGAAGCAGGCCTCTGAGGCCGAAACACGATTTGTGTTGAGTCCATTATATACTTTTATTTTTTTATTTATTTATTGCATTTGTACCCCACATTATCCCACCTTTTTGCAGGCTCAATGTGGCTTACAGGGTGTTAATATGGTATAGACATTACATAATCTTTGAATAAAGCTTCTGATGTGAGCTCTTGGAGTCCGTTGGATATTTTGTTTTGCATCATCTTTGGTGTCACCTTCACAGTGTTTGCCTGCTTGTATTGACCTGTGTGAGGGTCCTTTGTTCTTCTGTGCTTGTCGATTCCTTTTGAGCATCAGCCCCATTTTATTTTATATTTCTCACCATGGAGATAATAGTTTTCAAATTATTGCAGCAGTTGAAAAAAATTCCTAATCAAAACAAGAATATCAAGAAAAATGTCAATGTCATGTATGGTTTAAAATAGTCTCTTTGTTACACAATTTATTGAATAAACCACTTGAGAAAATTTTCATGAGTAGAAACTTGTTAATCCATGGAATAGAATTTTTTTGGAATAGACCCCTTCAATGTTTGAGTTTTACCCCCATCAATCAGCTCCACAAACCTTTGTGCCCATATTGTTTTTTGACCTCACTTGGGTTTGTGGCTCTTGCCCAAGAGAGCAATCTTATGATTTGGGGGGGGAGGGGGATTATGTTTTCTTACTCTGCACTCGGGATTTCATACAAGCTCATTTCCCTGAGGAACAGCAACAATAAGCATATTTTTTCGTCAAGGAAGTGACTGTTTCTCCATTCAATCAGGGGCTGTTTCCATCATCTGTGCAGTTGCTGATTTTCCCAGGGAAAGTTTCTTCACTTACAGACAGATGTGCAGGAAAGAGAATGTAAAGAGCTTGATTTACACTAGACACGAAAACATGTTCTTGCAGTTATAACTAACTCACAGCTGGGCAAATGAACAGGTCAGAGAAAGAGATGATGGGCCAATATTTAAAGGCATTTATCCAGGTAGCAGGGTTAGTGTTGCTCACTAGGGCCAATACATGATTTTCAGCCGCCTTATCCAAATAATGCCACTGAAAATTATTTCAGACTGCCCAGAGTGGCATATTCCCCCAGATTCTATATATCGCTCATAGATTTCCACGTGGATATCGAAGTGTATTCCTTAACAATGTGCATAACCTAATTGGTTAACAAGACAATCAGCACTGTTAATTGGATGGTAACGAGCAATTATCAGCACTAACTGGCATTAATTAGAACTTATGAGCAAAATTCACTAAGGGGCCCTTTTATAGAGCGGCCGTAAGCCCAATGCGGGGATACCGCTCACTCTTTCAGGACTACCACTGGCCCAATACGGCCACAGGTGGTAGTACCATCCTGAGCATGCGTCATTTCCAGGGGAAAAGACAAACCCCGGAAATAGCTTGCTTGGCAATAACCCGGTGGTAATCAGGCATCGCCGTATGCTACCCTGTTACCGCCAGATTAGCACGGGATCTCTTATTGCCACCTCAGTGGGTGGCAGTAAGGGCTCCCTGACACATGGCCACTCAGTAAGAGTTATCTCACCATGTATCCATTTTGGGGGGGGGGGGCCTTTTACCAGCTGCAGGAAAAACGGTCCCCACTGATAGCACAGGGACCTTTTTCCTGCATCTTAATAAAAGGACCCCTAAGCACATTGTGTAACGTGGTGCATGTAAATTCTAAGGCATGTTGTCAAAATGGGGGCATAGCCATGGACGTGGAATGGGTGGGTCGTGGGCATTCGGAAAAGTTGCACGCAGTTACAGAATATACCTGTTCTGCGTTTAACTTAGATGCCGGTATTTACACCAGGTTTTACTTGGCGTGATTTCTCATGACTAAATACAGTCGCCTGAATCAGTGTGAGCATATTCTATAAACTGTGTGGAAATTTTACAGAATATGCTTAGGCGGAAATGTTTTAAAAATGGATTTTCCAGATGCCATATATAGAATCTCCCCCATTATGAGCCAGATTCTTTAAATGCTAGTCTATATAATGCACCTAAAGTTAAGTACATTGTATAGAATAGCACATAAGACCGGGGAACGCGCCTACATTTAGGAGTGGTCATTTACGCCACTGAAATCCGGGTGTAAATACAGTACCTGTGCCTAAATGTAAGCACATTTCCCTGCATTTTATAACAATGTGCATATATTTGAGTGATGCCCCCAACACGCGCACACTCCTCCCATGGCTGCGCCCCCTTTTCAGCTATGCATGTTGGAATTTATGCACACCTCATTTTAGAATACGCCTAAAAAGAAGCTCACATAAATTCCAATTATTCCCAATTAGTGATGATAATTGGTTGCTATTGGCCAATAATCATCGATTGGCTCGTTACTCAGTTGAGTAATGCATGTAAATTGGCCGCATGCACAATTTAATGCATGCTACTCACCGCACCTTATATATAATCCGGCCCTATCTAGACAGCAGTCGATATTCAGGGTCACATTCTGAATAACCATGCCGATAAGCTAGATAGCCCCTGCTACCCAGATAAATGGGCCAGTCATTGATTTTTAAGGGTATTATCCAGATAATGCTATTAGAAATCATTTTAGATTGGCTGGCAGTATCCGGATGTTACTGAGTTGGTCCGGAGGTGAAGCCTGAGTGGAGTGGCCCATTATCCAGATAGTCCTGATATTCAGTGCCGCTATCTAGATCTGGGACAGTTGTTATTCATCTCTTTTCCATAATAAAAAGATGCCATCTATGAATCGGACCCATAGAGCAACAAACCTATACAAATCTGATGTGTATACAAATCTTTGTTCGAATGCTCTCATAAATAAATTTGCTGTTGACGGTGCTGTGGTAGCGCCCATCGCGACACCTGACACTTGCTGAAACAACTTGTCTTTGAACATGTGCCATCCATGGATTAGTTTCACTGCACAGATGGATTCAGAGCAGATTTCATTTCTTGATGTATTGATTACCAGTAAAAATGGAGGCATTGATACAACTGTCTTCCACAAACCTATGGATAGGAACACATTCCTTAATTATGATAGTTGCCATCCGAAACCTTTAAAAGATAAGTTACCGTTCTCCCAATTTTTGAGGCATCGGCGAATCTGTTCCAATGATAGAGAATTTAAAGCACAATCCAAGCAGCTTTCAGCGAGATTAGCCGCAAGAGGCTACCCTGATTACATATTACGAAAAGCCTATAAGAGAGCTAGATGGAATAGTAGAGAATTGCTGTTAACCTCTAGAATAAATGAGAGAGACGAAGAAGAGGACTATATGACATATGTTACACAATATAATGTTGATTCTCCCAAGGTGGCTAAAATCTTAAGAAAACACTGGACTTTAATCAATACAATGCCACGATTTATAAACACGAGTTTTAGACTAGCATACAGTAGACAGTTGAATCTGAAAGAACACTTGTGTCCTGCAGTCTTACCCAGTTTAAAGCCTTGAGTTATTTCCCCGGACAACATGATAGGTCACCATAAATGCGATGATTGTAGCTTTTGTGTCATTATGGAGGAAACTTCTACATTTGTGAATCCGTTTAAATCACAAAGAATATGAATTGAAACAACATACAAATTGTAGATCTAACTGTGTGGTTTACTGCCTACGATGCCCGTGCAATAAACTGTATATGGGCCAGACCAAGAGGATGTTATCAACACGACTTTGGGAACATAAATGTTCCATTCAGACTAAAAAAAATTGGCCTGCCGCTAGCGACGCATTGTAATGAGTTTCAACATCGTTTTGATGAGCTACGATGTGTAGTACTTCAATCCATTCATCTCACTAACAGAGGTGGTGATTATCAGATTCTCTGATTAGCTGTTAGACTTGAGAGCATCTGACGTCACAGAAGCTATATATGAATTAAAGAGAATCGCGAGTCTGTTGATAGGAGAGCGTGGATACGTTGTGCTGACCTTTCTTCTAGTATGTGAGAGATTGTTTTATGACTCTAGAACTTCATTTAGCATTTGATACTATGTATTTTCCTTTTCTCTTAGAATGTGAGTCTGAAGCCCTGAAGCAGCCGTGCGAAACGCTGGCCATCGTCGGCTCAGCACATTAATAAAAGAAAGAGGAATACAGCACGTCACGCTATCCAAGAAGCACCCACTATAAAGTGTGGTGTTTAACGTTATAAAAATATATATGACGTTTTTGCTCATGAAGCCTTAGATAGAGTTTTTCACCAGCAGGTTGTTAGTACAGCAGGTTTTTTGGCCAATGATGAATGCAGGGTCTATGGACCCGTTTTAGCTTCGACAGGTTAACGCAAGACCTGGAAGCTCTTTGAGGCCTTTTCCTGCTGAAACCTGTAGGTAGTTTTTGTCATTTGTTAACAACAGATCTTTTGTTGTATATACAGGTTTTCAGGATATCCACAATGAATATGCATGAGACAGAATTTGCATACAATGTATCTCATGCATATTCATTGTGGATATCCTGAAAACCTGACCTATTTGTGACACTCATGGACCGGAGTTGCCTATCCTTGATGCAGATAATCATCTGGATAATTTAAGACAGCTGTCCCAAGTTGTGCAAATAGTTATTTAAATTGCAGCACTCAATATCACCATTTTCTGGGTAATGGCGACAGCCACCACTCTGCCTGGATATTCAGAGCTAATATCTAGGCATTGGCCAGCACTGAATAAATGGGTATATGTTTAAATGCTGCAGCTGATGTTTAAAACAAGCACCCACTGTGGAGCTTAAATATTGACTTGGCTTTTTCTGTACATACAAGGGAATTGATAATTCATTTGTATCTGAGTCACTTGTATGCAGAGGCTACAGTACCTTTTGCTTGACCTGTTCTCTTTGTTTTGACCAGATAACGGTGGTAATAGCTCTCAAAAACTAGCCAAAAAGGGACAATTCTATAAGTAGGTATCTCCTTTTAGGTGCCTGGATGCCAGATGGTGAGACTCTATTCAAGAGGTGGTCCACCACGGCCACAACTCTGTTGGGTTTTCAAGATTTCCACAATGAATATGCACGATCTCTATTTATATACAATACAATCAATACATGCAAATAAATCTCATGCAAATTCAATGTGGAAGTCTTGAAAACCCGGCTGGGTTGTGGCCCTGTGATTGCCCAGCTCTGCCCTATTCTATAATGGCATCTAGGCATCCAGGTTCCATTATAGAATTACTAGCATAACCCAACATCAGTGCAACTTATTCTCCTAATCCTATTTTAAAAAATGCTAAAAGTTGCATGCACTAATTTGAGTGTGTACTGAAATTGTATGTGCAATTTAATTGAATAATGAGCCAATTCGCACCAATAATTGGCTTTTTAACAAACAATTGGCACTATTTGAAATCAGTTAACATGTACAATGTGAATTTAGGTGCATGATGTGCGTCTACATTTCACACATGTCCTGGAAAAGGGGGCATGGAAATGGGATGATCATAGGCATTTCGGGGCAGAGTGTGGGCATTGATTCCAGTTATGTGTGCAATTATAGAATATGGGGGCTCCATATGTAAATGTAGTCCTGGATGTTTTCCTTGGTGCAAATGGACACACCTACAGTAAATGTATGTGCAACCCCTGCACGTAAGTGCTATTCTATAAACAACACCTAACTTTAGGCACATCTTGTAAAATGGCACTTAAGCGGGTTTTTTGGTGCTGATTTTTTAGGTGCCATTTGTAGAATTCGCCCCTATCCTTCAGATTCTATATAGTGCTCCTAGAGTTATGCACGGTTCTGTATGTAAATCTAGGCATATTCAATAACTATGTGCATACATTAATTTTTTTTAACAAGCTGTTAAGCACTGTTAACAGCTCTTAACAAAGAACTAATGAGCACTAATTGGCAAAAATTGGAATTTACAAGCTAATCGTATTCTGTAATGTACTGTGCCTAAATTCTGACGCAGGCAGGCAAAAAGGAGCGTGGTTAGGGGCGTGGAAATGGGCATTTCATGGGTGTTCCAAAGTCTACACGTGTTGTTATAAAATATGAGCCAGTGCATTTAAATCTACATATAGGATTTACACCAGCTTTTCGTTGGCATAAATGGATGCATATAGATTTAATTGCATAATCTAGATCTAAGCGTATTCTAAACACTGCACATAGATTTGCACGTGGTATTTAGAATAAGCTTAGGTGTAATTGTCTAATAGGCGTTAATTTTAGGCGCCATATATAGAATCAGGCCCTATATGTGCCTACAGTTACACCCTCCATAGACTTGGCATAATTGCAGGCATCTAAATGTAGCAAGAGCACGTGCTCCTTACTGTTTTCTGTAAATTGTGGCAGCACCGCCCAAGACTCTCCCATGCTCTGGCCATAGGAACACCCCCTTGCATTTATGTGCTATGCCACCTACACCTACCCTTACATATTGCTACCACTTATGTGGGCAAGTGCTGATATGCTGTACATTTATGTGTGCAAGTCGTGCCCAGTTATAGAATTGTCCTTCACATGTATTAAGCTAGTCCAGCAAAAAGATGTCACCTTATATATTTAATTGATATTTATTTCAGGTGCATTTAAGTACACTCAAACGGAAAGCTCACAGTTCTGACATACAAAAAGCAAATCATAATTATAGATCCATCAATATAATATGTGACCATCTCTGGGGAAAAAAGTGACTAAAGTAGCGGATCCAAAATGGCCAATTGTTCATATCTTGGGTCCATAAGCAGTCTGCAAAAGTTGCATGTTTGGATTTCTGTAACTTTTATTTTTTTCACATAAAAGGATGGGGTTTGGACTGTTGCATTACAAATTGTTTGCTCTAACAGAATTCATTAAATCCTCATTTTTTTTGTTTCTGGTGACTTTAGTAACCTTTTCCCAGAGATGGTCACATATAGCATCAATAATGGAGTAGAATAAATTAGAATTCCTGTGGTTTCTACTACAGTGCATTACTTCAACATTGTCAAAAGACATATTCTCCTAAAAAGAAAGAAAGAAATAGAAGAAGCAGCTCTGCAGTCTCTGATAAAGAGTATCAGTGAAAATAAATTATTGCAGAGACATTTTAATTCTTTATCTATTGCCTTAAACTATACTTCTCTTGACCCTCAGAGATGGGCGCCCTTAGAGATGGGCGTCCCCATTTGAAAATGCCCCTCCATGTCAGTCTTTCACTCACCTTGGGAGAAACATTGGTGCACCAGCCCAGTAATGCAATCAAGATTTAATAAGGCAGGAGACGGTATGAGCCTATCTGGCCTATTATGTGGGCTGAAGCTTGCCGCCATATTGAGTGACCCAAAACATTCGCAGACACTATTGAAAAACAATATCAAACTTGTGAAGTTTATATTGTTTTATTAAAACTCCTTGGTTTTGCATTCTTTCTGTTAGGAGGGGAGTTTTTGAGGTATTTGTTTTGGGTACACCAATATGATGGCTGCTGGGGGGGAACCGGCTTCAACATTTTGACGTCATGCTATCTCTTGTCTTATTAAACCTTCTTGAGTTCACTGGCTGTATACTGCCATGTGGAAGATCAATAGTTTCTTTTGGGGGAGCAAGGGGAATTTAGATCATGCCTTTTCAGTAGTATTTCAAGGCAAGTTACATTCTGGTACACTAGATATTTCCTTCTCCCCAAAGGGATTATATCTGAGGCATTAGAGAGTTGAGTGACTTGCACAAAGTCACAAGGAGCATTAGACTCAAGATGGAAGTCCACACCATTTCCCAGATCAGCTAGGAATGGGGATGTTATAGAGGCAATATTCACAGCCTCTGGGAACAAGTCCTGATCATTACTCATTATTATTTGGAGAATTTAAGATTTTAACCTTGATTCATGAAGCTCCTTTATGTATCATGTCTGCAATGACAATTTATCGACCATTTAAACTAGCTGTTAGTTTGTGTTCCATATCGTCTATACTTTTATTTAGAAAACAAAGGAAAGTTCTCACTGCAATTATATAAAATAAAGGAAAATATCTCCAGGTAGTAGGGGTATGCATTCATGAGAATGCATTTGGTTCATTTAAGCACCTAAAAACTTTTTGTGAGTGCGTGTCACTTGTACATGTATATACTTTATTTGATTCGTTCATTCAGCCTGTAGACTCATTCCGGTACTTGGGAGTCATTTTTGACTCCTACCTTACATTCACCCCTCAAATTGCAAATGTTTATAAAATATTAACTTTGTTCAGCTCGTCGATACTTTAGTACTGATAACTTCCATTCCTTGATATTGGCTTTACTGATCACTAGATTAGATTATTGTACCATAGTTTATTTAGGTTGCTTCAAATCTTAGATTAAAAGACTCCAGTCACTCTAAAGCGTGGCCATCTGCCTTCTAGGCCATGCTCAATGTCGCGATCATGTTACACCATTATTGCAAAAATACCATTGACTACCAGTTCAACGATGCATCATTTTTAAGCTCCTGACCCTTGTGTTTAAAGCCTTCTGACTCATATCTCCCAGTATCTTCCCCCAGTATCTCTTCTCACTTAATATACCACATTCACCATCTCGCCTACTCTGCTCACTAAATGATCATTGTTTGGTTTTACCAGCCTCCAAATTTGACCAAATAGAGTCTACAAGACACCATGCCTTCTTCTTTGCGGCACCATTTTTCTGGAACTCCCTCCCTTTGCATGTTCATGCTGACCCCTCATTTAAAAGTTTCAAGGCCAACCTAAAAGCCTAGCTTTCTGTTCAGGCTTTCAACCTGCCCTATGTCTCATCTGATTGGTGGTCTACTGCTGCAAGCTTTCCCTTCTTTTTTTTTTTCTCTTTGAAACTGTATTATGTTTTTCATATATCTGTCCTCTGGTGTAATTAAACTGTGGAATTCATTGACAGAGAATGAGGTAAAAGCACTTAGTTTAGCAGGGTTTAAAAATGGTTTGGATAACTTCCTAAAAGAAAAGTCCATAAAACATTATTAAGATGGGGGGGGGGGGGAGGGATCCACTGCTTATTTCTAGGATAAGCAGTATAAAATCTATTTTACTGTTTTGGAATTTTGCCAGGTACTTGTAACCTGAATTGGCCACTGTTGGAAACAGGATACTGGGCTTGATGGACCTTTGGTCATCCCAGTATGGTAACACTTAAGTTCTTATGATGAATTGAGAATATTACATTACATTTATAACCCGGTATTATGTCAAGAGTTTATATCAGCTCACATTAAGAACAACTGAGCATTCTCAGGATGAATTATAGGATGAACATGCTATAAATCAATCTCCAGATTCAACAATCAATTTTTATCAATTACCAAGAGCACATTTCTGAAATAGTAGTCTTCAACGATTTAGGAAATTGTTTACAATCAGTTAAGTATCTCAGAGCAGAAAGTAAAGAATTCCACCATCTTGCAGATTGGTAGTTAAACAATGATGAAAATACTGTTTTGTATCTAACTTTGCTTACACTTGGATAGTGGAGAAGTAAAAAGTATTTTGAAGAGTCAACAAGATTCCTAACTGGTAAATCTATCAGTGGATACATATAAGCAGAATAATGGCAGTATAAAATTAGAAATACCAAGCTACAAAGTTTGAATATCTCCCTGGCTTCTACCGGTAACCAGTGAAGTCTCACATTTAAAGGAGTCACCCTATCAAACTTCGGCACCTGGTATATTAAACAAGTTGCTGTATTTTGTAATGTTTGTAATTTCCTTGATACTATATCATTACAATAATCATATTGTATATTGCAATTCCTGTATCCATATTTAATTCTTTTTATCAATGTGCTTTGACTTCATGGGGTTGATTTGGTACAATGTAAGCCATATTGAGCCTGCAAATAGGTGGGACAATGTGGGATACAAATGTAACAAATAAATAAATAATAAAATATGTATGTTATATTTATTATATCTATATTTATGATTGGTTATTTTACTATTGTAAGTTTTATATTAAACTGGACCTGCAGTACACCGCCTTGGGTGAACCTGTTCATAATAGCAGTTAATAAATCCCAATAAATAGTAAATAATAATAAATAAAATATGTGCCAAAATCATTGCTTGAACAATTAGTTGAAATTAGATCTGATTTTTCTAAGTTTCCATAACAATTTAAACACATTCAAAGTGATTACTTGTGCTTTTGTTCATAAGTAAGAGAATTATCAAATATAACACCTAATATTTTTGAGTTGTGTCTCCAGCACATATTTAGTATCATTAACTATAAAATCCTTATCTGGGAGAGGATTGAACATACTACTACAGTGTTTCCCAAGTCGGTCCTGGAGTACCCTCTTGCCAGTCAGGTTTTCAGGATATCCACAATGAGTATGCAAGTAAGAGATTTGTATATAATGGAGGCAATGTATGCAAATCAATTTCATGCATATTACATAAGAACATACATAGGAACATAAAAGTAGCCATACTGGGTCAGACCAATGGTCCATCTAGCCCAGTAACCTGTTTCCCAAACAATGGCCAGGCCAAGTCACAAGTACCTGCCAGAAACCCAAATCATGGCAACACTGCATACTACAAATCCCAGGGCAAACAGTTGCTTCCCATGTCTGTCTCAATAGCAGGAATTTGTCCAAACCTATTCATTGCAGCTATCCTGAAAACCTGACTGGCAAGGGGGTAATCCAGGACCGACTTGGGAAACACTGTACTACTAAGATTACTTTTTCTAAACTGTACTATTAGTCCCTATCAAAGTCCTTATAAAGGTTTCAGATGACTTGCCTTGCAAGTCTCTCTCTGTTCTTATTTTCCAGGCCTATATATCATCAAAATTATAAAAGTGTTCAGTTCCAGTTGGATGTAATGTTACAACTGCATACGAGCATGCTATTTTGATGATAAATGGAAGGCAAATAGAGGCCAGTGTACTAAGGAGAGTAGTTCTATGAGAGTGACTGATGCTTAGGTATAACTTATATCACAGACCCATTAAAAAGAATTTATCTGAGTGCTTGATATTTATCTAAGGGGCAATTTGCAAAGCCCAGCAGATTTTCTGATTGTAGCCTTACTAATAGGCTTGGTGAAGGAGGACCTCTCAGGAAGAAAGGGAGGGGGCATTTCCTGACAGGTCAGCTGTGAATTAGCACTGAAACACTGGGAAAGTTCTTCTACAGGAATTCCTTTTCACAGGGCTCAAAGAACAGGAAGAACAATGCTGTGAAAACACCAGTTGGGAACACCCAGGTCATTCGCTAAAAGACATGATTATTTAATACAGAGCTCATGTTACAGAAGGTCCTGAATGTTCACTAACATTTTTACATTATGGCTATTCAATACTTATTTTTCATAACCCTTCTAATGCAGCATTATTAATATGCAGTTTATTGTACTAATTTGTAATAAGAATGTTATTAAATTACTACTCTCAAAATTGTATTTATTATTTCTATCTTGACTAGAATGTAAGGTTTATCTTTATTATTTCTTGATATTAGCTGCATTTTGACAAACTGATTTTAAGGTCTTTTTACTAGACACAGGGGGTCTTTTACTTAGGCACGCTGGCATTTTTGGCGTGCGCTAAAATAGGCGCATACTAAATGCTAAAGATGCCCATACGAATACATTGGCATCTTTAGCGTTTAGTGCGTGCCTATTTTTAGCATGTGCTAAAAATGCCAGCGTGCCTAAGTAAAAGACCCCCATAGTAAAGACTCTATTAACAAAATACACGCATGCATACTGCCTACTTGACAAATACCCCAACTACATGATGAAAAACCCACCAGACTGGTTCGAGTACCTCTCCAAACACATTACATACATGTTTGAAAGAGGTCAATTTCCAACAGACAAAGGCAATATAGTACTCACACCTAGCCACAAAAACGCTACCAGCAAGGTCAGCGATATCACAAATTACGGACCAATAGCCTCAATACCACTACTGACGAAAATGATAGAAGGTCTAGTAACACAGTAAATAACGGAATACTTGACAAAATTCTCAATTCTTCATAAATCCCAATCAGGTTTCAGACCACAACATAGCACTGAAATGGTCATAACCATCCTGATAACAAATTTCAGAAGCATAATATGCCAAGGACAAAACGTATTACTACTACAATTTGACATGTCAAGTGCATTCGACTTAGTAGATCACTCCATACTAATGACAGTGCTCAACAACATAGGACTCAGCGATGCAGTGGCAACATGGTTCAGTAGCTTCCTAAAGACCAGATCCTACATTGTAAAGATGTCCAACCTAGCATCAGCCTCATGGATCTCTGAGTGCGGGGTACCACAGAAATTGCCAATATCACCAATACTGTTCAATGTAATGATGGCACCACTTGGAAAAAACTGGAGCTAATGGGTTTCAACCTATTTATATATGCAGATGACATTACCATTGTCATACCTTTCCCAAACAATATCACAAACATACAGGACAAAATAAAAAAAGGATCGGACCTCATGGAAGAATGGACAACAACTTTTAGTGGATGTGAGGTTGTTTGGGCTGGATAGTACTAGGAATTTGTTTTGATCTCTGTTCAGTTTGAGTTTAAAACAACTTTCAAATTCAAACCGAACAGAGACAAAACCAGATTCCTAGTACTATCCAGCCCACACAACCCCACATCCTACCAAAAATTCACAATCAACCAACAAACATACCACATTGAAGTACAACTTACTAGAAATCATTCTCGACAAACACTTAACACTTGACAATCAAATATCAGCAAGATCATCAAAATGCTTCAGAACACTATGGAAACTGAGAAGAATAAGAGACTATTTCCCTAGTCAATTTTTTCAGAATATTAGTCCAATTAATGATACTATCACAACTAGACTACTGCAATGCAGCATATGTAGGGTGCAAGGAATACACACTAAAATCACTGCAAACAGTCCAAAACATGGCAGTAAGACTGTTTTTCAAAAAATCGAAATATGAAAGAACAACCCCACTGCTTGAAATGCTACATTAGCTACCATTCAAGGCAAGAATATTTTTCAAAGCGAGCACCCTAATTTTCAAGATACTATTTGGAATGGCACCCAAATATATGCTTAACATGATTGAACTATCCTCAAGAAATGCCAGCCCAGAAAACAGAAACTACCTACTCCTACATCTACTCAACTGCAAAAACATCATCTACAAAACTATCTACATAGCAGGATTTAGCTACCTGGGTTCCAAATAGTGGAACTCGATGCCAAAAACCACAAGAAAAATCACAAATCTCCTCTAATTCAGAAAAGAAATGAAAACCTACCTCTTCAAAAACAATTCTACAGATAATCACAAAGATATCACCTTCCTTTCAAATCTACAGTACCTCTTCAAAAACTATATGAATAAATATCACCAAAACTCTACAATTGAACACAAAAGCTACCACTACCTTTTCCACTTCAAATCTATCTCTTCAAAAACTCTGTGAATAACCACACGAACTATAGATGCCCTCTCAACATTGCACAACACTATTGTAACTCTACCAAAATGTAAATTGTAAGCAACTTTGAACCAAAACTTGTTTTTGGATAATAGTGGGATACAAGAATGCATAAATAAACAAATAAATAAAGGGAGCTCATGGCAACCCAGTTGTTTGATGTACATTAACCCTCTTAATTCTATAAAAGTCACCAAAAATTGCTCATGCAAGTTTGGGCAAGCACATAATTTAACAATGAACTAATTAGCAGCAATAACTGGCTTTTTAGCATGCAATTATTGGCACTAATTAGACTTAATTTCAATTTGCACATGTAAATTTAGGTGCGGAATCCGTGCCTAAATTTTGCATGCGAGTAAAAAAAGGGGGCGTGTAAATGGAAGGGTCATGGGCAACATTCCTAGCATTTATGCATGTTATAGAATAACCAGTTCTATAACAATATTAAGTTACACGTGTTGTTATAGAATACACCTGGATTTCGGTGCAGATCTCTAGGCGCAATATAGAATCCGGGGGGTAGTGGTCAATGAATAGTTACCTGGTAAGCTTACCTGGTAATAGTTACCTGGTAAGCTTGAGGGAGATAGACATCTCTGAAGCTCTTCATTGGGTCAGCACAGGGTGTCCACTGAACTGAAACCAAAATATAAGGAAACCAAGACATACACATCCAATACGCTATTTGGATTCCTCCTGTGGAAACTTTCTGGCCTCCATTCCTCCTCTCCTCTGTATTTTCAGTTACCTTTTGTTTAGATGGTTTAAACATCTGTTCCATCAATCCTGTCCAGGTTAACCAGTTGTTAATGGTTGACATTCAAAAGATGTGTCTTCGTAACTTCAGATGTTACATAGACAATATTTGCATTTCAGGCTGATTAAAAAAATAGAGAGGAGAGAGGCATGCTTCAGGTGCAGTTACATTTTAACCATATAGTGATGAAATTCAACACTGTCTGGTTGAAGCTATCCAGTTCAGTTGAGCCAAATAAGTCAGGTGACCCTCAGGAGGAGGAATGCTGGCTCTAACCCTTGGTAAGCCTTTCCTTGGCTGAGAGGTGCCCAGCTCTCCCACAGGCTGCCTTTCAGGTGTTGTGGAGACTTGCAGCTCATCTGCATATCCTCACAGCCTTCTCCGGGGTGACTCCCAGGTCTACTCTGATCCACTCAGGGCCTCTGCTCTAGGTGCGGCGCGCAGGGCATTTTCTCTTTACATTTAGATTTTCTCCCAGTTACTAGTTATGGCTCCAGTACACTTTCTCTTCTTGGTACTGTCCCTTCCTAATCTGTTTCTCCATTTGAAACCACTGTACACTGCAAGAACACATTGGCCATCCTCTGCTTTCATCATCTCACCATCTCTTTTGTCCTCTTCCTTCTTCTCAGCTCTCAACCTTAAACATTTCCTTCCTTCCATTCATTCATCTCCTTTCTATCTGAATACATCTCGCCTTCATCGCTGTCGTCATACCTCTCCTACTCTTCTCCATACTCTCTTGCTCTTTCTCCTGCTCTCTGCTGGGGACATCAATCCCAATCGTGGTCCTCCACATCGGCTTTCATCCTATCTGTGCAGGTCACACTGTGATGACTCCACTCTAATTTCTGTTCCTCTCCTCCCCCCTTCTTGTCTGCCTTTCTCATGTGCTCTGTGGAATGCCCGCTCTGTCTGTAATAAACATTTCTACATCCATGACCTGTTTATCTCTCATTCTCTCCATCTTCTTGCCCTAACTGAAACTTGGCTTTGCCCTGAAGACTCTGCTTCAATCGCGGCCCTATGCCTTGGAGGTTATCTTTTCTCCCATAGTCCTCACCCAGTTGGCCGCGGAGGTGGTGTCGGGCTACTACTTTCACCCTCCTGTAGATTTGAACCTCTTCTTCCACCTCAGTCTCACTGCTTTTCTTCCTTCAAAGTCCACTCCATCTGTCTATTCGCTCCTCTGCCTCTCCAAGTAGCAGTCATTTATCGACCCCCTGATAAGTCCCTTTCTTCCTTTCTCACTGACTTTGATGCCTGGCTTTCCTTCTTTCTTGAACCTTCATCTCCTTCCCTTATTCTTGGGGATTTTAACATTCATGCTAATGATCCCTCTGACTCTTATGTTTCTCAGTTTCTGGCTTTAACATCCTCCTTCAATCTTCAACTGTGCTCCACTACCCCCACTCACCAGAATGGCCACTGTCTTGATCTTATCCTCTTCTCAAACTGCTCACTCTCCAGTTTCTGTGCCTCAGCTCTTCCCCTCTCTGACCATCATCTGATAACTTTCACACTTAAACACCCTCCTCCCCAGTCCCGTCCAATCTTAACCAATACATTTAGAAATCTTCAGGCTATTGACCCTCCTACTCTGTCTTCCAGTGTTTCAAATCTTTTCTCTACCACTATGTTATCCAAGTATGTCAATGAGGCTGTCTCTTCCTATAATACTATTCTCTCCTCTGCTCTGGATACTCTTGCTCCTCCCATTCCCCGTCCTGTAAAGCGTACCTGTCACGATTGTGACTATGTTCCCGGTTGGACTTGCTTTGGGGTTCCTCCAGCCACAGCAAGTCTATGTATAAATCCTGAAGCCTGGGGGGAAATCCTGAAATCCAGTCCAGTCCAGGCTAGTCCGTTCCTGGATCCTGTTCTTGCCAAGCCATGCTCTGCTGTTCCTGCACTCAAGCCTCACCCTTATTCGTGACCTCAGCTGGGATTGCCTTTATCAAGCACCTGGGAACTTTCTGGTTTGCCTTTGCAACAGAGGTCGTCAGATGAGCTTCTCGTCGGTGAGTGTTGTTGCAGTGCTACCCTGTTTCTTCTTATTCTGTCTTTGACCCTGCCTGTTTGCGGGAGTATTCTACTGTTTGCTGCCTGCCTTTGACCCTGCTTGGTTCTTGGAGTATTCTACTGTTTGCTGCCTACCTTTGTCCCCACTTGGTTCCTGGAGTATTCTATTGTTACTGCCTGCCTCTGTTCCTGCTTGTTTCCTGGGCTACTTGTCTGTCTGCTGGCCACCTGCTGGACCCTACAGTTCTGGGTTTTTCCTTCTGTCTCATAGTCCTGCCGGCCGGCTGCCCACCCGCCCGCAGCCGGGGGCTCAATCTCTGGGGAACAGCGGTCAAGCGCAGGTGAAGCCTAGCCGTTCCTGCCTTGCCTGTTCCAGTCTGCTCTACTTCAGCTGCAGCTCCAGTCCGGCAGTTCCAGTCCTGTTCCTACCAGCCCGTCTGAGTTCTGCCTGGTCTCCTGTTTGGGGTGGTTTTCCTGCCTCTGCCGCTCCTCGGCAGTGGCCCAAGGGCTCACAAATCCAGGTTGCCCCAGAAAGTCTGACAGTACCAAACCCCAGCCTTGGCTGACCTCTAGAATCCACTACCTACGTTCCTGTGCCCGCTCTGCCGAACACCTTTGGCTGAAATCCCGTGCCCATGCTGACTTCATACATTTCAAATTCTTACTGACCTCCATCCAGTCTGCTCTTTTACTTGCCAAACAGGATTATTACATCCAGTTGACAAATTCTCTTGGCTCAAACCCTCGACGTCTCTTTGCCACACTGAACTCTCTCCTCAAAGTGCCTTCACCTCCAACTTCTTCTTCACTTTCTCCCCAGACTCTGGCTGAGTACTTTCATGGTAAGGTTCACAAGATTAAACTTGAATTCTCAACCAGGTCACCTCCACCTCTCCTTCCCTTAGTCCATTCTCTCAATTCTCCAACCCCTACCTCCTTTTTTTCCTTTTTTGAAATCACTGAAGAGGAAACTACACATCTTCTCTCCTCCTCAAAACTAACTACCTGTTACTCTGCTCCTATTCCCACCCATCTACTTAACACTATCTCTCCTACTGTCATCCCTTTTATCTGTCATATCCTCAATCTTTCACTTTCCACTGGGACTGTTCCTGATGCCTTCAAACATGCCATAGTCACACCACTCCTTAAAAAACCTTCTTTGGACCCTACCTGTCCTTCCAACTATTGCCCCATCTCCCTCCTCGCTTTCCTATACAAGATACTTGAACGTGCTGTTCACTGCCGTTGCCTTGACTTTCTTTCGTCTCAAGCTATTCTTGATCCACTTCAGTCTGGCTTTCGCCCCCTTCATTCAACTGAAACAGCACTCACTAAAGTCTCCAATGAACTGTTCCTGGCCAGATCCAAAGGTCTCTATTCTATTCTCATCCTTCTCGATCTATCTGCTGCTTTTAATACTGTTGATCACAGCCTACTCCTTGATACGCTGTCCTCACTTGGATTTCAGGGCTCTGTTCTTTCCTGGTTTTCTTCTTCTCTCCCATCGTACTTTTAGTGTATACTCTGGTGGATCCTCCTCCACTTCTATCCCACTGTCAGTTTGTGTACCTCAGGGATCTGTCCTGGGACCTCTTCTTTTCTCCATCTATACTTCTTCCCTTGGTACTCTGATCTCATCCCATGGTTTTCAGTACCATCTTTACGCTGATGTCTACCAGATCTACCTCTCTACACCAGAAATCTCAGCAGGAATCCAGGCCAAAGTATCAGCCTGCCTGTCTGACATTGCCGCCTGAATGTCTCACCACCAACTGAAACTAAACATGACCAAGACTGAGCTTCTTATATTTCCCCCTAAACCAACTCTTCCCCCATTCTCTATTTCTGTGGATAACACTCTCATCCTTCCTGTCTCATCAGCTTGTAACCTTGGGGTCATCTTCAACTCCTCTCTCTCTTCTCTGCACATATTCAGTAGACTGCTCAAACCTGCCATTTCTTTCTCTATAATAGCACCAAAATTCGCCCTTTCCTTTCTGAGCACACTACCAGAACCCTTATCCACACTCTTATCACCTCTCACTTAGACTATTGTAACTTGCTTCTCATAGGTTTCCCACTTAGCCAACTCTCTCCTCTTCAATCAGTTCAAAATTCTACCACACGACTTATATTTTGCCAGTGTCGTTATGCTCATATTAGCCCTCTCCTCAAGTCACTTCACTGGCTCCCTATCCGTTTCCGCATACAGTTCAAACTCCACTTATTGACTTATAAGTGCATTCACTCTGCAGCTCCTCAGTACCTCTCCACTCTCATCTCTCCCTACACTCCTCCCCGGGAACTCCGTTCACTGGGCAAACCTCTTTTATCTGCACCCTTCTCCTCCACCGCTAACTCCAGACTCCGTTCCTTTTATCTTGCTGCACCATATGCCTAGAATGAACTTCCTGAGCCGATCTGTCAAGCTCCCATCTCTGGCCGTCTTCAAATCTAGGCTAAAAGCCCACCTTTTTGATGCTGCTTTTAACTCCTAACCCTTACTCACTTGTTCAGTATCCTTATTTTATCATCCCCAACTCAGTAATTCTCTTATCTCTTATTTGTCCTGTTTGTCTGTCCTAATTAGATTGTAATCACTGTCGAGCAGGGACTGTCTCTTCATGTTCAAGTGTACAGTGCTGCATACATCTAGTAGTGCTATATAAATGATAACTAGTAGTAATAAGTAGCTGTCCTGGGATAACTTGATATGTTATCAAAGTTTAGGCAACTCCATTCATTAGCCCAACTAACTAGACAAGGCTGAATATCAAGTTAACTGTAACTAGATATCTGGACACTGAATATTAGCTTCAATAAATCTAATTGTGAACTATTTTTCTTAATTTCTTAACTGAGACATACAATTCAGATGTCTCTTAGGTCAATTCAAGCCCCATGCCTCTTTTTCTTCTTTGTCTTTTTTGTATAAAATGGTCTCCTTTTGTGTAGTATGGTAACACTCTGGTGACTCAGTGATGAGCTAATTTGGATGCCATAGAAGGATGCCATTTCTATAATTACCTATTAATCACAATCAGCCATTATACTTCAAGAGGCTTCCCACAGGAAGCAAGTGAGAAGGAAGGCTGCTTCAATTTCCACAAAGCAATCACAGTAAAGGGAATTACTGTCCTGGGACATCACAAAAAAAGACAGCTAAGATGTTGTATTTAATCAGTTATTGACACTGGATAAGGCAAATACATTTTTCATATTATTGTTATATTAAACAAACCAAAGAACTGGTCTCCATTTCTCTGATCTGTAGGAAGAACATACACTCTTTTCTAACTTTTTTCTACGTCTGCATTCAAAGATTTTGGATGTGAAGGTAAATAGGGAGACTAACGGATAATTAGCAGGATGTTCAGGGTCCAGTGAAGGTTTTTGAAGAGTGATGTAATAACATCATGCTTAAAAGCTATGGATGACATGCACAGTGAGAGATTAAGGATAGGGAAGAAGACAGGGATGACTACAGATGAGATAGGGGCCCATTTATTAAACTGCATTAGGCACTAATTTGCACCTAACGCAACATCAGTGGCGTAGCCCACTTTGGGCTCAGGCTCACCCAGTAGCAGCAAACATATGATGTGGCTGGCAGGGATCACCAAGCCCCACCAGCCGAAAACTCCCAACAACTTCCTACATACCTCGTAAATAGCAGATCTTCACCAGTAGCGAGCAGTGACTGATACATACTGTTCGCACTGACCCCACAGCCTTCCCTCTGAAATATTCCTGCCTTTGCAGAAACAGGAATTTAAATCAGAGAGAAAGCTGTAGGGTCAATATGAGCAGTGTGTATTAGTTGCTGCTAGCTGCCGGTGAAAATCTGTTATTTAAAAGGTATGCGGGGGAGGGGAGATGTTTGAGAGATCATATATGGCATGCAGGCAAGAGAGGGAGAGACCAAATCATTTGTGGGAAAGGGCGGAGTTCTGCCCACCCATCTTGGGCCCAGGCCCACCCAAAATTGGATGTCTGGCTACGCCCCTGCGCAACATAAACGCCTAACAGAGGACACACTTAAGCATTCTACTTTAGTTTTGCCATCTGCGCATGCTGACTAGTTAATGCAGGGCTCACATGTTAACTTTTTTTTAATGGCCATGCATTGAACAGCGCTGAATATTTAGGCTTCAATCAGTTATTCCCAAAGGACATAATGTCCATCTTGCTTGGAAACCATTTCTATAAGGATTTTCAAATGTGATAGATTTTAAAATTTCATCTGCTTAATTTTATCTTTAATGCTTTAATGCTTGCTGCAATAGCAGGGTAATTTAAGCAGTTCCTTTAAAAAAAAGAAAACCTTAAAAATAATTTCAAGGTCCATGATAGGTGAGTTGGTTGATGGCGTCTATTTAAAATACAGAGGCGCCATTTTGACAGCTTTCAGCAGCTGAAACAGTTAAGAAGAGTTAGCTGGCACAGCATAATGTTTAGAAATTGAGTCTGGATCTTTGTTCTAGGACTGATTGGCAGAGATATTATAAAAGCTCTTGAAAAAGCTGCAGCGAAACAGCAGTTCTCTGTTGAGCAAATCGGAAGATTGACACGCCAGTTAAGTCATCCATTTTCAGCCTACTTTGTTTGTATATGATAAAATAAGATTGTGTTTACCATGACCAATTTGAAAGTCAAAAGAGTTGAAGATATAAAATTTATAAAGAGATATTAAGTTTAGGGGGGGGGGGGTGTTTGAGACCAGTGACGAAGGAACTCGATGATAAAGAAAGCAGTTATTATTATACTGCAAGCTATTAGCAGTATAAGTTAAATATCTGAGGTCTTTTCCTCTTCCCTCTAGGTAAGCTTACTAGGCTCTATATCAGTACCCTTGCAACGGACTGTGATAACATTGTAGATAGTGCAAGAGGCAAGCCAGATAAGTTATTAATTAAACACTTTCACCATGGCAGAAGGCTCGTGGCGAACAGTGTATGGTTTTTCTGCTCAACAAGCTACCCCGCTCTTACAAGATCGCACAGCATTTGGAACTTTAGATAGTTCCCCTTCCAATTTGGAAGATTTTTACTCTTTATTAACATCTTTGAAAAACGTCGCTAAATTAGAGATCAATGGAGCATTTTTGATCAATTACTGCAATAAAGAGTAGATTCCATGTGGTCTTTGTGTGAATATAGGATCACAGATTTTGAAGTCGGATAAGGACTTTGCAAACAAATGGAACATGACTTTAAATCGATGTTCTTTGGACTTGATGCTACATATTATAGGTAAGAACAAACAGGAACTGATGCTACAAAGAGGCTTAGTAGATCAGGAAATTAATCATTTGAAATCAGCAATAGGAGATGAGCAGTTTGAGAAACATTATAAAGAGACTGTGACGTCAGTGGAGAAATATAAAGAATATTTGAAAAAAACAAAAAAATAAAACAATTTTAAGAGATGAAAAATATTATGCTAATAATCAGGTCTACAAATGGATGTATACAACAGAGTCAGGACAAACAGCACAGAACAAGTCTCAGAATGATTGTTCCTCTACACCATCATCTTTGAGCTCTTCAGTTTAAGGATCTGCTAGACAAGTTTCTTTTTAGGAAGAAGAAGATAGTCGCAGAAGAAGGAGAAACAGATATGCATGGGGATAGCGGAGAAGTCAACCCAACACCAGGTCGCAGAACAACAGGAACAAACAGTGTTTAATTTATCAACTAGAAATTTAACACCAGTGGAAATTTTACTGTTGTCTAAAAGTCTGTCATTTCTCCACAGTGAATGAGTCAGCATGTTAACTGTAGATAGACTTAGACTTTTGATAGACTTAGAAAGATTTATACACACGTTGACTTTAATAGAACCATAATGAAAAATAAATTCGATTGGTCACCTCCAGGTAACATAGATCCCTTGATTTCAACCTTCAAACAGTTAGCAATCCAAGATGTTATTGCGGAAAATTTGGATAATTATAGACAAGACAATTTATCTAAAGAAGAGGCTTTGCAACAATTGAGCAGGGACTCTTCTAAAGAAGAGCAGATAAAGGAGGAGCGGTGGTGGTGGTGGTGGTATTAGATAAAGAGTACTATGAAGCAGAGGCTTACAGTCAACTTTTGGATGCAATAACTTATGAAGAATTAAATACTTCCTTACCATGTATGTATGCACATGTTATATATATATATATATATATATATATATATATATATATATATATATATATATATACCACGTTCTGTTCCATATATGTTATGTTCCATGTATGCTACCATGTATATGTATGTATGCACCTTAATGTAATACCATATGTAATTCTGTTACCCAGAACCTTCATGCAATTCCATAATCTATTCTTCCTTACCATGTATGTATGCACATGGCGTATATATATACCATGATCTGTTCCATATATGTTATGTTCCATGTATGTTACCATGTATGTATGTGCCTTAACATAATACCATATATAATTCTGTTACCCGGAAATGGCAACCGCCATTACGGCAAATGTAAGCCATATTGAGCCTGCAAATTGGTGGGAAAATGTGGAATACAAATGCTACAAATAAAATAAATCTGACGAAGCAGTTACAAGAAGAAATTAAGGGGTCCTTTTACTATGCCACAAGCATCTACGCACGCCCAATGTGCGCCAAAATGGAGTTACTGTCCGACTACCACGTGACTCTTAGGGTAATTTCATTTTTGGCATGCGTCTGATACGCAAGTCTAAAAAATAATTTTAATTTTCGGACGCACGTATCAGACATGCGCAAAGTGACTTTTGATGCGCGTAGGTCATTACTGCCCAGTTACTGCGCAAGTCTTTACCGCTAGGGAACTGGCTGCCGGTAAGGTCTCAGACCCAAAATGGATGCACGGAAATTTTCATTTTGCCGCACGTCCATTTTCGGCAGAAATTTTAAAAAGGCCTTTTTTACATGCTCGCTAAAAAATGGATCGGTGCATGCCCAAAACCCATGCCTACAGTACCGCAAGCCATTTTTCTGTGTGCCTTTGTTAAAGGATACCTAAGTGTATCCTTACATTACAGGGGTTTTACATTACAGGGTTTAGAAGAAGGTTTTCTCACAAAAAGAACACTAAGAAGAACACAATTTGTGAACACTAAGAAGCCTTTGATACTGTTATTTTATACAGTACCTAAAATACATAAAAGTTTGGAGAATCCACTAGGACGTCCGATTGTGGCTTCCAGTAAGTCAACTTTATTGCCATTATCCAAGGGGCCCTCTTACTAAGCCACGTAAGCACCTACACGTGCCCAACACGCACCATATTGGAGTTACCGCCCGGTTACCATGTGGCCCTTGTGGTAATTTTAATTTTGGCATGCGTCTTCTACGCGTGTCCAAAAAATATTTTTTATTTTCTGACGCACAGCAGCTACGCACTTCAAGTGGCATTTGACGTGTGTAGACCATTACCACCTGGTTACTGTGCGAGACCTTACCACTTGGTCAATGGCTTGCTGTAAGGTCTCAGATCCAAAATGGACATGCAGCAAATTTTCATTTTGCCACACGTCCATTTTCGGCCAAACTTTTAAAAAGGCCTGTTAAGTCAATATTCAGTACTTAAGCGGCTATGGGTTACCGTATAAACACAGGACTGTGTTTTATGTGGTCCCAGTTGCTGACTTTGCCACCAGAACACCCCCAAAATAGCCAATTTTCACTTAGGTGCTAACCACAAATTTTCAGCAGCAATAACCGGTTACGTGCCATTGAGAATTAGTGGATAGCCCCAGACAAGTAAATTCACCAGTCAGAGGCCATTTCTGGCTGGGTAAGTCATTTTGAATATTGACCAGATGGTGTTGTAGGAAGAAACTGCCTAAGCAATTGATTCTGATATGGCTATATTTATTTATTTATTATATATAGATCGCCGCATTGCATTAAAGCATCTCCTCTTTTTATGGATCTATATTGGTTACCTATCAATGAAAGAATTTCATTTAAGCTCTGTGTTCTTGTTCATCAGATTCTTTATATCTTACCATCTTATATTTTATTCATGTATTTATTATGATATTTCAATCCCGCATTTTCCCAAAAAAAGCTCAGTTTCAATACGGCTTACATAAAAAATATGATATGATATATGATAGATCTCATGAAGTCATCACCAAGAAATGCCACCTCATCATCTAGAGAATATCTCATATTATATTTCCCAAGTTGTAAAAACTTAATCTACAAAACTATCCATAATGCTAATTTTTCTTTCCAAAGTACCAAACTCTGGGACTCATTTCCCAAGTATATCAGATATTCAGTTGATTATATGTAGTTTAGAAGTTTACTTAAAGCCCACTTCTTTAGATCTGTGTTCAGCTAATATGAAAAGAAAAATTATTTTTTTAATAGTTCTATTCTTCTATTTATTTATTCATACTTGTATCTGACAATTATTCAAAAATGAAATTACCACAAGAGCCACGCGGTAGCTGAGAGGTAAATCCATTTTGGCTCACTTTGGGCGCACATAGACACGCGGCTTAGTAAGAGAGTGCTTTAGTGAAAGAACCCAGTAGGGTGTTCCATAGCTCTGGGCCATTGATGGAAACATTGTGGCTTAACACCACATTGTTTTAACAATATAAAGTCCTGGGAATTGATCTGACCTTTGAGAACATATTGCCCTAGTTCATACCAATCCAACAGTTTTCCTAGATAGCTGGCACACCCTCATGTAATACCTTAAAAATTAAATTGAAAACTTTAAACTGTATCTGCTACCCCATAGGCATTCAATGAACATAAGAACAATAGTATTTCAGGGGAAATACTAGCAAATCTATTCACTCCCTACAATAGCCTCATTTTGAATCAACGGAATGGCTCTTCTAAAGTCACTCAGCAAACCAAGGTAAACCTAATTCAGTAGTGCAATCCTCATAATACAAATGCCTGCAGCACAACCTAAAAATCAGGCAACATGCATAGTTTCTCAATCATCTTAGCAAGTGAAGCTTATAGAAGCAACTTCTACCGCCACTTTCACCTATTCTCTTTGAGATAAATTTGAATCCAAACAAAAATTCCTACATCATATACTACCACCACCACCTGAACTGACAACCCATTCAGCACAGCAGAGGTCAAATAGTTAAGGAACTTTTCCTTACCACCCCCAAAAATGCTCAATCCTAGATCCAACTCATTTTGCCCACCTATTCTCCTAATATCTGAACGTAAAAATTAATTAACTGTGGCACTTCAGACAACCTCCCACTGAAATGATTTCTCCTCAAGCAGAGTTGTCAGTAGTGCATAAAAATATTAACTGACAAGGCAGAAATTTGGGAGTAATTCTATAACTCCTTGCCTGTTCAAAGTTGTTAAAATGCATGAGGACTATGAAAAATTGCAGGAAGACCTTAGGAAATTGGAAGACTGGGCATCCAAATGGCGGTTGAAATTTAATGTGGACAAATGCACACTGATGCACATTGAAAAGAATAATTCAAATCATAGTTACCTGAAGCTAGGGTCCACCTTGGAGGTCAGCTCCCAAGAAAAAGCTGAACGTTTCTGCTCAATGTGCAGAGGCAGCCGGAAAAGCAAAGAGGATGGTAGGAATTATATGGAAAGGGATGGTAAATAAGACCAAGAATACTATAATGTCTCTGTATCGCTGCATGGTGCATCCTCACCTTGAGTATTGCGTTCAGTTCTGGTCACCATATCTCAAAAAAAGATATAAGTTCAAGTTTAATGCCTCTTGATATACCACCCTTAGGGGTCCTTTTACTGTGGGAAAAAGGGTCCTGTGCTAACAGCGGGGGCTGTTTTTTCCACACACCAGGTAAAAAGCCCCCAGACACACATAGCCATGTGGTAAGAGAACTCATACCGCATGGCCATGTGATGCGGAATCCTTACCGCCACCCACTGAGGTGGCAATAAGGGCTCCTGTGCTAACCCAGCAGTAACCAGGCAGCCCGTGGAAATGCCCAATTACCACCAGGTTACAGCCACGCAAGCCATTTCCTGGACTTTTATTTTTCCCCAGAAATGGCATGCGCTCGAGACGGGACTACCACCAGCAGCCACTTTGAGCCGGCGGTAGTCCCGGAAGATCGAGCAATAAGCCCACGTTGGGCATACCACCGGTCTGTAAAAGGGCCCCTTAGAGCGATCTTCCGAACAGCATTAGAAAAGGTTCAAAGAAGAGCAACCAAAATGATAAAAGGGATGGAACTTTGCGTTGCAAACCGTACGAGGAGAGACTTGCTGACCTGAACATGTATACCTTGGAGGAAAGGAGAAACAGGGGAGATATGATACAGACGTACAAATATTTGAAAGGTATTAATCTGCAAATGAACCTTTTCTGGAGACGGGAAGGCGGTAGAACTAGAGGACATGAATTGAGGTTGAAGGGGGGCAGACTCAGGACTAATGTTAGGAAGTATTTTTTCACAGAGAGGGTGGTGGATATGTGGAATGCCCTACCGCGGGATGTGGTGGAGATGAAAATGGTAATGGAATTCAAACATGCGAGGGATAAACACAAAGGAATCCTGTTTAGAAGGAATGGTTCCGTGGAATCTTAGTGGAGATTGGGTGGCGACGCCGGTAATTGGGAAACAAAATGGGAGCTGGGCAGACTTCTATGGTCTACGCCCTGATCGTGACTGAATAGATAGGGATGGGCTGGAGTGAAAATTTTAAGGGGCTTCGATGTTAGCTTCAGAACTTAGTACAAGAAAAGTACTGGGCAGACTTCTACAGTCTGTGCCCTGAGAAAGGCAAGGAAAATCAAACTCGGGTATACATATAAAGTATCACATACTATGTAAAATGAGTTTATCTTGTTGGGCTGACTGGATGGACGGTGCAGGTCTTTATCTGCCATCATTTACTATGTTACTATGAACTCCTCCCATGTGAGGTTAGTGCTCTTCAGCTTGGAAAAAAGAAGGATGAGGAGAGATTTGATTGAGGTCTACAAAATCCTGCATGGTGTAAAATGGGTAAAAGTGAATTGATTTTTTACTCTTTCAAAAAGTACAAAGACTAGGGGACACTCAATGAAATTACATGGAAATACTTTTAAAACAAACTGGAGGATAAAGCTCTGGAACTTGTTGCTGGAGGATGAAGTAACAGCAGTTAGCATATCTGAGTTTAAAAATGTTTGGACAAGTTTCTGGAGAAAAAGTGCAGTCTGCTACTGAGATAGACATGGGGGAAGCCACTCCTTGCCCCGGGATTAGTAGCATGGAATGTTGCTACTATTTGGGTTTCTGCCAGGTACTTGTGACCTGGATTGGCCACTGATGGAAGCAGGATACTGGGCTAGATGGATCATTGGTCTGACTCAGTATGGCTATTCTAATGTTCTTATATAATGATGCCTAGAAGGTGTCTGATAGGAATATATTCTATAAAGAAAACTAGGTGCCTACTTTCTTTAATAGAATACTAGCACATCTGAGTGTATATATACATATACCTATGTAGTTACGCATAAGCACTTACATCAATCATAAAACAGCTGATATTTATTTATTTATGACATTTATATCCCACATTATCTCAAATAGGATTCAAGTTCAATGTGGCCCTTAGCACATCCTTAGGCAAGTTATTCCCATGCACAAAAGCCACTTTTTGCCACAGGGGTAAAATGGCTGATTTTTCTATTTTTTTCTATTTCTGGTCATGTGCAAATTTTCCCATTAGTGTGTCAGCCCCTACTGCCACCTATTTTATAGGCAATAGAGACTCACATGCTAAACCTGCGCTAATCGGTTAGCGCAGTAATGCCCACGCGCTAACCGATTAGCATAAAACACGCCAACTCTCTGCCCCCAGACCTGCCCCAGTACTAAACATACATTTTATTTTTTAGTGTGTGGGTAGCGCATGCACATCCAAAAATTACTGCAGCTTATTAAAAGGAATCCTAAGTCTTATGCGGTGGAAAAATAACTATTTTACATGAAATTTTAACTTGCCCTGAGTTTGCATTTGGAAAGGAGGGTAATCAAACGGAAATAAATATAGCTGGCAAACTCTCTTACAAACTAGTGCATTGAAGCTATATAGGAGCAGTGGTGTGCTGGAGCCGGTTCGCACCGGCTCGCAAGAGCCGCTTGTTAAATTTTGACAGCTCTTGCGAGCCGGTTGTTGTTGGGGGCGAGCCGGCTCCATTGCGAGAGGTAAGCATGGCAGGAGGGCGCCATCACAGGCCATGCTTACCTCCCCTGCCACTCCGAAGCATATCCAGCCATGTCCTTCGCCCCCACCCTCCCCTCCCGTTCCCCTCCGTCTTTTTTTAATTACCTCCGTCGAAGCGCGCGCCATTTAAAGCCCTGCTGCATGCTGGCCGTCTATCCAGGCTTCCCCTGCTTGCTTCGGATGATGTTCGTGCCTTAGTCCCGCCTTCGCGAAAAAAGGAAATGATGTCAGAATGAAGGCGGGACTAAGGCACGAACATCATCCGAAGCAAGCAGGGGAAGCCTGTAGACGGCCAGCATGCAGCAGGGCTTTAAATGGCGCGCGCTTCGATGGAGGTAATTAAAAAAAGACGGAGGGGAGGGTGGGGGTGAAGGACATCGTTGGACATGCTTCGGAGCAGCAGGGGAGGGAGGAGAATCGCTGGATGGGTAGAGGGGGGCAGGGGAGAAACTTGCTGAGCATGGGTGGGTAGAGGGGGGCAGGGGAGAGACCTGCTGGGCATGGGTTGGTAGAGGGGGGCAGGGGAGAGACTTGCTGGGCATGGGTGGGTAGAAGGGGGCAGGGGAGAGTTGCTGGGCATGGATGGGTAGAGGGGCAGGGGAGAGACTTGCTGGGCATGGGTGGGTAGAGGGGGGCAGGGGAGAGAATTGCTAGGTATGGATGGATAGAGAGGGGCAGTGGAGAGAGGAGAGTTTCAGGACATGGATGGAGGGGAGAGCAAGAGAAATTCTGGACATGGATGGATGGAGGGGAGGGAAGGGAGAAAGAAGAAATGCTGGACATGGAGGGAAGATAGAGGAAGGAGATTAGATGAGGGAAAAGGAAGTGAGGAGAGAAACTGCACATGGATGGAGAAAATAGGCAGAAGCTGGATCCACTGTACAGTCAAGTATGCGGAGGACCAGAAATGAAGAAGAAAGGAGGAAAGAAAGGAAGCCCTGGAAACGGAGTCAAGGGACCAGATAGAGAGCAGCAGAATCAGATACTGGGCCAGCATGATAAGAGAAACAAAGTCACCAGGTAGAAAAAAATAATTTTATTTTCATTATAGTGTTTGGAATATGTCCACTTTGAGAATCAGGTGCTGAACGTTAAAAGTTTATATTTATTTACTTATTTATGGCATTTTATCCCATATTAAACATGAATTAGATTGGAACCTGGGATCATTTAATTTTTTTTTCCTGGAGAGACTAATGTGTTGGCGGCCCCCCCCCCCCCCCCCCCGGGGTATAGCCAGCTCTGCAATTTTTTGGGGGGGCGCAGTGGTGGATGGGGGGGCGCCGAGGTGGACCGGAGGGGGCGCCGAGGTGGACCAGGGAGAGAGCCTGTTGTTAAAAATTTACCAGCACACCACTGTATAGGAGCATAAATAACCCTAATTAAGGGGCCCCTTTACTAAGATGTGCTGAAAAATGGCCTGCAGTAGTGTAGGTGCGTGGGGTGTGCGCAGATCCATTTTTCAGCGTGCCTGAAAAAAATGCCTTTTTAACATTTTTGCCGAAAATGGACGTGCGGCAAAATAAAAATTGGCACGTGTCCATTTTGGGTCTGAGACTTTACCGCCAGCCATTGACTTAGCAGTAAGATCTCACGCGTTAACCAGGCGGTAATGACCAACACACGCTAAATGTCACTTGGTGCGCATAGCGGACGCGTGCAAGAAAATAAATATTATTTTTCGGACATGCGTATCAGACAGGCACCAAAAATGAAATTACCGCAAGAGCCAAGCAGTAGCCAGGCACTAACTCCAAATTGGCGCATGTTGAGCGCATGTAGACGCTTACACGGCTTTGTAAAGGGGCCCTTTATTATTTGATTTTATATTTGTTCTATTTTGCTTTTTGTGGGGAAGAAGTGGTGAGAGGGGAGTCAGATCAATGTGCGAATCACCTTATTTTTGCATTTTACTTGATGTGGTTTTATTAGCTCTCTTTCTTCATATTCCACAGCTATTTCTTCTCTGGTGTTAATGTTACTGTACATGCTATAATGGTTGTGTGTTTTAAAAAATGAACTTTTCCTGTTGAATGACAAATCAGAGCCTGCCAGAATTTGCTAGCACACTCTCCACCCCCCCCCCCCCCCCATATCCTTTAATCTTGGTCTGTTGTTGTTTAGTGAGCCAAGTCGGTGATGACCCTGGGGATGCAACCTAAGAGGTAAGCAGACTTAAACTGACTCACCCACAATTGTTAATATAGTGCACTTTCTTCCCAAGTAACCACTCCACTTTAGTGGCAATGATTAAAGGCTGAGTTCTATAAACAAAGGAAATTATCTGGTATTTCTGGCCCTGCTAGGGAACCTGATAAAACATTTACAAATTACTGGTCAGACTCCAACTGTTTCAAAAACAATACCATGTGAATATTGTAAAACAATATTTCCAAATACATAAAAGCCTTTTCTTAGAGCTCACAATGGAAAAGATAGTTGTGCTGTTTTTATTGGACCAACAGAATGAAAATCCCGATATTCAACGCTATTTAACCGGCCAGAACAATTATAGCATTATAATAATGATGATGAGGATCTAGCTGTGATTTAAGTGTTATGTCTGATTGCTTTGTTTTCTGACATTATGGGGCTCTTTTACAAAGCTTATGTTAAGCATCTAACATGGGTTTTACCACGCATGGCCCTGTATTAATGTCTACCGCCCGTTAACCGGAGGGATGTGACCTATTTGCCCAAAAGGGAAGGGGGGTTGGGAATGGTTAACCCCGTGGTACATTTTAGTTGTTTTTTTTTTCCAACAAAATCTGAGAGGGGTCTTGCAGGAAGGGAGGTTGGCATGGGCAGACAGCATGGCCTCCCGGCTTCAGTGGGACTTGAGGGATTGGGTGAGGGGAGGTCAGGCAATGCCCCTGCAATGGAAGGCAGGATACTTGCCACAGTACATCTCACCTCTGTTGAGATTGGTGAATAGATGGGCTATCACAGTATAGGAAATCCAGAAGGAGGACAGGAGGCAGCTACAACGCCGCATTATTCAGACACACTTTTCAACACATCTAGCCTTGAGGGACTGCCCAGGTCCAATACAGGAGGACGGTCTGACTTTCCTAAATTCGTCACGCCTGCCCCAGAAGATCGCGAATGTGGCCTGGCTGACCTTTCACAGCCGGCTTTATGTTCGAGCTAACATGAAAAATAGGAACAGCGATGATCAAAGTGCCCTAGGGGGGAGTGTGTGACGGAGGATGAAACAATGGACCACTTCCTCCTCAAGTGCCCGTTCAATCAACAAGTCTGTCAGGCAGTAGCCCGCTAATTAGGGATCCCTTTCTTCCACCAGCTATCCTATGCAGAATGGGCCTATGGAGGGTTTTCCAAAGGACGAAAGGGGTGGTGTAGGGAGACACTGAGGGGCATAATTGAAAGCAAACGACTATCTCCATGGGCGTCTATGTCCGAAAACGGGTACGTGGAGAGGCGTGACAGACCATATTTTTGAAAAAAAATGGACGTTTTTGAGCCGGGCGTTTGTTTGTTTTAGCGATAATGGAAACTAAAAACACCCGGCTCAAAAACGTCCTAATCCGAGCCATTTGGTCATGGGAGGGGCCAGGATTCGTAGTACACTGGCCCCCCTGATATGCCAGGACACCAACTGGGCACCCTAGAGGTCAGTGTGGTGGACTTCAGAAAAAGCTCCCACATGCATAGCTCCCTTACCACGGGTGCAGAGCCCCCAACCCCCCTCCCCCAAAACCCACTATCCACAAATGTACAACACTACCATAGCTCTTAGGGGTGAAGGGGGCACCTACATGTGGGTACAGTGGGTTTTGGAGACCTCCCATTTACCAGCACAAGTGTTACAGGTGGGAGGGGGATGGGCCTGGGTCCGCCTGCCTGAAGTGCACTGCAGTACCCACTAAAAGTGCTCCAGAGACCTGCATACACGCAGGCCTCTAGGACTTGTTGCTGCTGTATAACATTGGCAAACCAGTTGACACCTGAAGACTAATCTCTCCGAAAACGTCCTTTATTGGAATAAGCACGCTTACTCACAGTTAAATGCAGATCACAGGTTGTGCCCCACTGGCAAAGAGTCTCCCTGGTACTGAGATTAGCAGTAGGTCAGAGCTGGCAGAATGCTGTACAATGCCCTCTTTCAGCCACATTCAAGGTAAGAACTAAGTTCTGTAACGTAGCTAACACATGAAAGGGATCTAAAACTAGCTTACAAAAATGGCCACTACCTCATGGACTACTGGAAACAAAACTGGACACCCTCTGACCCAGTTAGCAGGGGGAAAAGCACCATGGGAGTACAGCCTACCAACTACCAACATTGTGAGCATTTGCCACAAGCTAGTGGAATTACGGAGCCCAATACCCTACACACACCACAGTGCATTGCTGATGTGACTCTGCAGTGCGCATAACAGAAAAGGTGTCACACTCACCTGAGAGCCACATCAGAACCAGGGAAAGGCTGTCACAGGGTAGAACACATTCTGCTGTCATGGAGGTGGGTACGGCATTTGAGGCTGGCATAGAGGCTGGAAAAAAGTTTTTAAAGTGGGGTTTTTTGGTGGGAGGGGGTTAGTGACCACTGGGGGAGTCCGGGGAGGTCATCCCTGATTCCCTCCAGTGGTCATCTGGGCAGTCGGGGCTCTTTTTTTGGGACTTGTTCGTGAAAAAAAAGGGTCCAAAAAAGTGACCCAAAATCGTGGAAAAAACGCCTTTTTTTTTTCGATTATCAGCTAAAGACGCCCATCTCTCCTCGGCTGATACCCACGCCCCAGTCCCGCCTTCACCACGCCTCCGACACCCCCGTCAACTTTACCCGTTTCCGCAACGGATTGCAGTTGGAAACGCCCAAAATCGGCTTTCGATTATACCTATTTGGGCGCCCACGGGAAAAAGACGCCCATCTCCCAATTTGTGTTGCAATATAGGCGTTTTTCTCTTTCGATTATAAGCAGGACTGTATATCATCGCTGCAGCCCTCTGTTACTTCCTGTGGCAGGCACGCTGCCAAGCTTCAATACATCAGAACTGGCTGTCTGTACAGGCGGTGGCAGGGGATGTGGTACATTTTGTCCAGCAGCTGGCAGTGAGGGAGAGGGAGCATTGTTTTGGACTACGGAGGGCAAGGCATTTGAGGAGTTTTTCGTTTCAAGCCTCCCTGAGTGGGATGGCTTGGAGGTAGGGGGGGGGGGGGGGAATGGGTTTTGGCCAGTAAGGTTTTCTTTATGTATTAGTTAGCAGGTTTTATTGCTTGTTTGTATGCTTGTTTTGTCTTGTTGCAAGTTTTAATAAAGACAATATGACACACACACAGGTTCAGCTTTGTGACATGTGGGCTATATTTCAGAAAATTTAGCCTTGTGACAATCAGTAATGAGCTGATTTGAATCATTCTTCAGCTCATTAGTGACTTTGTAGATGTCTTGTACTTGCATTTGCAATGCAAAGTAATCCATGAAAAATGGCAAACAAGTCATCGTCATAAATATGATTCTTGCAGTATGACCCTTTTTCACACATTATCATATTCATAAATGCAAATACACTTTAGTTCATTGACTTCTAATTGTGGCTTGAATAGATTGCAGAATAGCAGAATGGAGACAAAGGAAGAGTCGTACTGAGTACAGAGGGGAAAGGGCTGGCTTAAGAATCTCTGAAACTTAATAATGTCCTACTACTTCTTACCATTTCTTTTTATTGCTACTACTTCGAATGCTCTTTTGTACGGTGAAACAATATATTTAAAAAATGGTATAAATAAATAATTTCTGTCATGCTTCTATACATGCCCAGTACTGTACTGATATAAAATATGAGGGCAATGCAATAACAATGTGCTTTTTGGGGAGCATAGAGAAGTAGCCTAATGGATAGTGCAATGGCCTGAGAACCAGGGGAACTAGGTTCAATTCCTACTGCAACTTCTTGTGACTCTGGGCAAGTCATCTAACCTTCCATTGTCCCAGGTACATATAAATACCTATATTATAATATGCAAACCACTTTGATTGCATCCATAGAAAATGGAATATCAAATCCCACCACCATTCCCTTCCTTCTTCTTCTTCCTAGACAGCAAGAAAACACCTGTCTGGAGTCTATTCTATAAAGGAAAGTAGTCACCTACTTTCCTTAATAAAATACTAACGTAGCTGCGCAAATATGTGCATATAATTTAGATGTGACCACTTACACTGGTCATAGAGCTGGTGTAAATGTTTGCACCTAGGGGTCTTTTTACTGAGGTGCGCTGAAAAATGGCCTGCGCCAGTGTAGGCGCGTCTTTTGGATGTGCACAGATCCATTTTTCAGTGCGCCTGCAAAAAGGCATTTCTTTTTGGCTGAAAATGGACGTGCGGCAAAATCAAAATTGGCATGTGTTCATTTTGGGCCTGAGACCTTACCACCACCCATTCACGTAGCGATAAGGTCTCACGCATTAACCGGGTGGTAATTGTCAGTGCATGTACGTTGACGATTACTACCCGGTTAGTGCCGTGCGCCAGAAAATAAAAAATATTTTCTGGCGCTTGTACTGGATGCACTTGTAGCAGAATGCGTGTAAAAATTAGAATTGCCGCCCAAGGCACGCGGTAGCCAGGTGTTAGTTCTAATTTGACATGTGTTGTACGCGCATAGGTGCCTATCAGGCTTATTTTCGAAAGTGATCGCTGGCCATTTTCCAACATAAATCGGGAGATGGCCGGCGATCTCTCAAAAGCAGCGAAATCGGTATAATCAAAAGCGGCTTTTTTGACAGCATCGCCATTTTCCCGTCGCCACGCCAGTGAAAGTTCAAGGGGGTGTGTCGGCGGCGTAGCAAAGGCAGGACATGGGCGGGCATGGGTGTGGCTACCAGATGGCCGGCTTTCACGGATAATGGAAAAAAAAAAAGCGGCGTTAATCAGTATTTCGCCGGGTTTACTTGGTCCTTTTATTTTCACGACCAAGCCTCAAAAAGGTGCCCCAACTCACCAGATGACCACTGGAGGGAATGGGGGATGACCTCCCCGTACTCCCCCAGCGGTCACCAACCCCTTCCCACACTAAAAAATAAAAATAAAAAGCTTTTTTTTACCAGCCTGTATGCCAGCCTCAAATATCATACCCAGCTCCCTGACAGCAGTATGCAAGCCCCTGGAGCAGTTTTTAATGGGTGCAGTGCACTTTAGGCAGGCAGACCCAGGTCCACCCCCCCTACCTGTTACACTTGGGGTGCTAAGTGTTGAGCCCTCCAACCCCCCCCCAAACCCACTGTACCCACATGTAGGTGCCCCCCTTCATCCATAAGGGCTATGGTAATGGTGTAGAGTTGTGGGGAGTGGGTTTGGGGGGATTTGGGGGGCTCAGCACCCAAGGTAAGGGAGCTATGCACCTGGGAGCTATTTGTGTATTTGTTTAACATTTTTAGAAGTGCCCCCTAGGGTGCCCGGTTGGTGTCCTGGCATGTGAGGGGGACCAGTGCATTACAAATGCTGGATCCTCCCTTGACCAAATGCCTTGGATTTCGCCGGGTTTGAGATGGCCGGCATTTTTTTCCATTATCGCTGAAAAACAAAACCGGCGATCTCAAACCCGGCGAACTCTGGCATTTCACCGGGCTAAACCGTATTATCGACAAAAAAGATGGCTGGCCATCTTTTTCGATAATACGGTTCCGGCCAGCTGTTGCGCCACCTCCAAAATAGATCACCGGCGAACTATTTCGCCGGCGACGTTCGATTATGCCCCTCCACGTGCTTTAGTAAAAGGGTCCCCTAGATTGCAAAAATTTAGTAAAATCCCTGCCCATGTTGGAACCCTCTTTATAGAATTACTCCTTATGTCTCTAGTTTTATACAGAATAAATTGTGTGGGCTGTTGGTTTAGAATCAGTGGAATCATGGACTCTTTGGGGTCCTTTTACTAAGGTGTGCTGAAAAATGGCCTGCGGTAGTGTAGACGCATGTTTTGGGCGCACGCAGAATTATTTTTTAGCGGACCTACAAAAAAATGGCTTTTTTTTGTTTCCAAAAATGGATGAGCAGTAAAATGAAAATTGCCGTGCGTCCACTTTGGGTCTGAGACCTTACCACAAGCCATTGACCTAGCAGTAAGGTCTCACACGGTAACTGGGCAGTAATGGTCTATGCGTGTCGTATAACTGCCGCGCATCAGAAAATAAAAAATATTTTTCAGACGCGCGTAGCAGATGCATGCCAAAATTGAAATTACCGCAAGGGCCACACGGTAACTGGGCGGTAATTCCAATTTGGCATGCGTTGGGCGTGCGTAGGCGCCTATGCATCTTAGTAAAAGGGCGCCTTTGTAAGGTAGAGCTAAAAATAAAAGATAGAGGGCATGATCTGCAGAAGCCAAAGAACAAAATACCACAGCAGATCAATTGTTCAAGCAGATAGAGTACATTATAACAGATACAGGGGCTCATTTTCAAAACAAAAAAAAATCCAAGAGTCATAAGGTGATAGATGGATATTTTTCTCTCAACAATGTCCAAGCTGCAATTTTTCTCCACAGTTCGTCCAAGTTTCAAGGGGGTGTGTTGGGGGTGTTGGGGGTGGGAAATGGGCAACACCAGAAGATAGACATTTTTCTGCAATAATGAAACAAAATGAAAACATCTACGGTCAAAATTAAGATATTTTTGGCTAGACCTGTTTCAATCATCAATAAATGACCAAAAGGTGCCCTAAATGAATAAATGATCACTGGAGGGATTAATGAATAAACCCCCTTACCCCCCCCCCCCCCCCAGTTGTCACAGATCCCTTCCTCCCCCCCTAAGATGTGACACTGACAGTACATACCAAGCTCTATGACAGCTTCAGATATGATGGCCATTCTTGTTAGAACTACAGACAAATCCCAGGACTAGCATTGTTGTCAATGCAGTAGACTTTAAAGAAGGGCACCCAGGCCCATATCCCACTCTAACTGGTACACTTGTAGTGGAACATGCGAGCCCTCCAAAAACCACCAAATACCTACTTACCTACATATAGGTGATACCTGCAAGCTTGAGGGCTGTTGTAGTGGTGTACAGTGATGTACAGTAGTTTTTCTCTGTTCCTGGAGGGCTCACCAGCAGGTTATGATGAGATGTGTACCTGGGACGTTTATGTGAATTCCACTGCAGTATCCCCTAGACTGACCCACTGTTCTGCTGGTATGTCTGCGTGGCCAGTCTACTAAGAATTATGGACTCTAGACATCCCAATGGCTGATCTTTGGGCGTTTTTCTCTTGGATGTTTTTATTCCCCCAAAATGGTCCTAAAAGAAAAACGTACTGAGCACAAAACATCTAGAAAAAGGTGATTTTCAAACCAAAAAGATATACATTTTCAGGTTTGAAAATGGCTATGTTTGCCACTTGATTTTTGGATGTTTTTAGCAAAACATCCAAAATCGGACTTGGACATTTTATCGAAAACATATGTTATTGATTTATTTATTTCATTTATATCCCACATTATCCCATTAGATCAGGTTCAATATGGCTAACAACTCATTGTGATTAACAGTACAAAGAGTGATGCAGGATAGTATACATTAAGTAATAATAATAAAATAAATGATTTAGTAGTAATTACAATACATAATATGGAAACAAATGTTAGATACAAAAAGATAACAATTTATAGTCATCCATATATAATAATAATTAGAATGGAACTGAGAAATTGAATAATTATACAATTAGGGGTTTAAATTAATAATGATCATCTGTGAGAAATTGCTTAAACAGAGACGCTTTAAGGTATTTCTGGAATATCAAATAATTAGGTTTTTTGGGAGGGAATTCCACCATTTGCTACAGAGATAAGAGAATCCTGACATGTACCCTAGGTTAATCTCTTTATAAATAAATAAATAATAATTTAACATATAAACATCCTAATATAATGCCTGATTCCTTAAATTCTTATAATTCCAGACCAATGGCTAAAGTAGGCAAGTCATACACTTAAAATAACAAAAGGCAATTTAACTGCATTTGGTTTCTTTTGGTATTTTATTCTGAATGATGGTTCTCTCTCTCTCTCTCTCTCTCTCTCCCCTTCACCTTCTGTATAATGGTAAAAAAGGAATATCTAGTACACTTTCATGATTTTAACTTGGATTTCTTGAAGGAAGGGGTGTACACGGAAAACATTTTTGTATCAATTTGAGGTCATTTTTTTATTTGCCTAGCAAGCAGCTACTTACATACCTGCCCTGCCACACATCCATGTCATTTCCTAAAAACGTGACATGCTCATTACCACTTCGTAAATTTCACTGGACTCATTATGACTCATGATTTAAACAGATGTCTTCAAGCAGAGTTAAAATTAGTAATGATCTTTTTTTTGTTTTGTTTCTAATTGTTTTGTAAATCCATCCTCCCTTTCAGGATCTCAGATCCTTATTCCCCAATCCAGATTTCCCCGTTTTTCTTCTCCATACTTCTAAAACTTCTTTTAATTTCCTCTCATCATCCTTGTCCTTGCTTTACTCCCAATCCCTCTCTCTTCTTCTACTCCTCCCTGACATTAAATCCCTCCAATCCTTTCTTTGTTCTATCTATTTATTCCACCCCTGAGATCCCTTCTCAGTCATGCTCCCACCAAATCCCCTCTTCTTTTCCACCCCTTCCCTCTCAATCCCTATGTTCTATTTCCTCATTTTGCTCCTGCAGTCTTTGAGAGACTTTTCACTGTTGTTTTGCACTCAAGCACATTATCTGGACCCATTTGGGACTGTACAATATTAGGAGACCACTCAGCTGGCCACTGCCTCAGAAGATGGCCACTGTCAACTCCAGACTCTGTTCCTTTTATCTTGCAGCACCATATGCCTGGAATAGACTTCCTAAGCCTGTACGTCAAGCTCCATCTCTGGTCATCTTCAAATCTAGGCTAAAAGCCCACCTTTTTGATGCTGCTTTTAACTCCTAACCCCTATTCACTTGTATAGTACCCATGTATGTTTTTCCATTCCCTCCTTAGTAATTCCCTTATCCCTTATTTGTCCTGTTTGTCTGACCTAATTAGATTGTAAGCTCTTTCCAGCAGGGACTGTCTCTTCATGTTCAAGTGTACAGCGCTGCATATGTCTAGTAGCGCTATAGAAATGATAAGTAGTAGTAATAGTAGTAGGGTCCTTTTACTAAGCTGCGGTAAAAGGAGCCCTGTGGTAGTAGCGGCACCCTGATATGTGGTTTACAATCTAAAAGAAAATTCCGCAGGAGGAAAGGAACTACAATAACCAATGAGAAAGAACATCACATTTATCCAAGAAACATAGAGGGGCATAATCGAACAGAAACGCCTATCTCCATGGGCGTTTATCTCCGAGAACGGGTCCGTGAAGGGGCGGACCGAACCGTATTTTGGGAAAAAATAGACGTCCATGTTTTATTCGACAATTTGTGAGCTGGGCGTTTTTGGTTTTCAGCGATAATGGAAAATGAAAGCGCCCAGCTTAAAAATGAATAAATCCAAGGCATTTGTTCGTGGGAGGGGCCAGGATTCGTAGTGTACTGGTCCCCCTCACATGCCAGGACACCAACCGGGCACCCTAGGGGGCACTTTTACAAAAACAAAAAAAATGGTAAAAGAGCTCCCAGGTGCTTAGCACCCTTCCCTTGTGTGTTGAGCCCCCCAAATCCCCCTCAAAACCCACTGCCCACAAGTCTACACCATTACTATAGCCCTAAGGGGTGAAGGGGGGCACCTACATGTGGGTACAGTGGGTTTGGGGGGGTTGGACGACTAATAAGCATTAAGCAGCACAATTGTAACAGGTAGGGAGGATGGGCCTGGGTCCACCTGCCTGAAGTCCACTGCACCCCCTAACAACTCCTCCAGTGACCTGCATACTGCTGCCAGGGAGGTGGGTATGACATTTGAGGGTGAAAATAAAAAGTTGTGAAACATCATTTTTTGTGGTGGGAGGGGGTTAGTGACCACTGGGGGAGTCAGGGGAGGTCATCCCCGATTCCCTCCAGTGGTCATCTGGTCATTTAGGGCACTTTTTGGGGCCTTATTCGTGAAAAAACAGGGTCCAGGAAAAGTGTCCTAAATTCTAGCTAAAAACGCATACTTTTTTCCCATTATCGGTGAAATGCGCCCATTTTTGTTCGGCAGATAACCACGCCCCAGTTCCGCCTTCGCCACACCTCTGACACGCCCCCATCAACTTTGTCCGCATCCGCGACGGAGTGCAGTTGAAAACGTCCAAAAATCGGCTTTCGATTATACCGCTTTATTCGTTTTTGTGAGATAAACGTCCATCTCCCGATTTAGGTCGGAACTTGGGCGTTTTTCTCGTTCGATTATAAGCAGGATAGTAACATAGTAGATGACGGCAGAAAAATACCTGCATGGTCCATCCAGTCTGCCCTACAAGATAAACTGATAAGTGCTACTTTTTGTGTATACCTTACCTTGATTTGTATCTGTCATTTTCAGGGCACAGACCGTAGAAGTCTGCCCAGCACTATCCCTGCCTCCCAACCACCAGCCCTGCCTCCCACCACCAGCTCTGCCACCCAATCTCAGCTAAGCTTCTGAGGATCCATTCCCTCAGAACAGGATTCCTTTATGTTTATCCCATGCATGTTTGAATTTTGTTACCGTTTTCCTCTCCACCACTTCCCCTGGGAGAGCATTCCAAGCATCCACCACTCTCTCCGTGAAAAAATACTTCCTGACATTTTTCCTGAGTCTGCCCCCCTTCAATATCATATCATGCCCTCTAGTTCTACCGCCTTCCCATCTCCGGAAAAGGTTTGTTTGCGGATTAATACCTTTCAGATATTTGAATGTCTTTATCATATCACCCCTGTTTCTCCTTTCCTCCACAGTATACATTTTCAGGTCAGCAAGTCTCTTCTCATACGTCTTGTAACGCAAATCCCCAGTGGCGTACCAAGGGGGGGCGGTGGGGGTGGTCCGCCCCGGGTGCACGCTGTTGGGGGGTGCTGCGGCGCGTGCCTGTGGGCTCCGAGTTCGCTACGTGAACTTCGCTGGTTTCCTGCAGCTCCCTCCCTCTGCCCCGGAACAGGTTACTTCCTGTTCCGGGGCAGAGGGAGCTGCAGCGAACCAGCGAAGTTAGCGTAGTGAACTCGGAGCCCACAGGCGCGCACTGCGGCACCCCCCCCCCCCCCCCCAGCGGCATGCACCCGGGGGGGTCATTTCACCGGGGGGGAGGTGTCATTTCGCGGGGGGGCGCTGCACCTGGGGGGGTGCATCGGCGATCCGCCCCGGGTGTCATCGAGGCTAGGAACGCCACTGCAAATCCCATACCATTCTCGTAGCTTTTCTTTGCACCGCTTCAATTCTTTTTACATCCAGACTCAGCCAAAGGTAAAAAGGGAAGAAACATGAGAGAGTCAGAAAGACCAGTGGGGAAATGAGAGAGGCAAGGAAAAGCAATGGACCCAGCTGTCTTGTTTCTCTGAATTCTTACATAGGGTTGAAAGCTTGATGGAAAAGCCATATTTTTATGGAGGACTTAAAATTCATTCCACATGGATATTCCTGTCCCAGTGAAGAGATTATATAAGTTGAAAGACATAGAATGTTGGCATTTAATCTGGAAAGGCCACAAATTAATACAATTTGTTGTACAAGGTATATTTTGAAGAAAAGAGGGGAGAGAAGGCATTACCTCACTGGTGGAGAGGACACATAAATATCAATAATTTTGAACAGGTTAGGAATAAGCAGGGCTTTTTTTGAGGGGGTACTTGGGGGTACTGAGTACCGGCACCTTTTCCATTGTCTGTTAAAATTGACCCATGGTCCCCAAGTTTTAATGAAAGAGCTCAGGCTCTACACACTAATTCTGCCTTGTCATAGATTCTGTGACTGGTTGCATGAGGCCTGGCTATTGTGGGATGGGTCCCTCAGTGATTACCCCACCCTTAAGGGTGGCCTGGCATTTGAGTACCGGCACCTTTTTTGCTAGAAAAAATGCACTGGGAATAAGATCCTAACCTTGGACACCACCATCCTAATCTTGTACACTCCAAAGTTGGTGTGACAGGCATTATAGAGATAAGAAAGGAAATTGAAGTGTCCTGGTACAGCTCTTAGTCATCTCTTAGAGGAAAGCAAGCTCAGCCCAACTAGGGATATTGAACATGGAGCAATTGCTAATAGAGAGAATTGAGAAGGGCATTTCCAGAAAACTTTAAAATTCAAGGTAAAGGCAATATCTAGTTTTTACCAAAATAATTTTTAGGACCTGTCAACAAACATCAGAAGCTTAAGGATATGGGGTACAAGGCCATGAAACAGGAATATTATGCCCAACACTGCCCCATCATCATCATAAGCACTAGGGGATGGGTCAGAGATAAGATAATTCAACACTGAACCTAGAAAGGTCCCATAATGGAAGCACCAAAGATATTTAAATATTAATCAAGGGTGATTTAAGATGCAAAGATCTATATTGCAACTGGAAAGGAGAATTCCTGTTAAAAGAATATCTTCTATAGCACAGCATCATATTCTTGAAGAATAGATAGTCTGGCATTATCTCCATAGAATGGGTGCACTGATGTCAATGTGCAAAGGGGGAAGAAATGTCTTCATTCCATGACTGCACAGTGAAAGCTTGCAGGTACTGAGCATAAGCTTGGAATTCTGCACACATGTTGCACATTTGTGGTGGTCAGAAGGTCCAGACTGAAGGCTTTGCTGTTCACACACAAGGCCACTGTGCAGAGAGTATGCAGGGTATGGCAGAACTAATTGTGCAGAAGAAGCTATCAAAGTCCCATGCCTCTCTGTGCAAGGAAAGATTCAAATGAATTTACAAGTTCCAAATAGGTAAAACAAGAAGGAGTATCCTTCATAGAATGCTCCTCTGCATCCAGACATCACAGGCCTCTGTGCAAGTGGGAGTTGCTTGCCTCAGAAGGCACTCCAAGCTGAGTGAGAGGTAGCCTCATAACTCAGGTAATCTGGTTGTACTACCATCGCAGACATACTCAAAGGTGGTTTTGATGCCAATAAAGATAGTCAATCCTGTTATTTTACAAGCAATAGTCATGACGTGATCATGCAGAACATACCACTTTTGAAGTCATGACTAGGATCCCTACAGTCAAAGCATAATGGGTGAAAGTCCTCTGAATGGAAGGTTCATGAACTAAGAGGACACAGTCTAAAAGAGAACATTTCATTAACTGAAATTTTTAGTTGCTATGCTGTGAAAATCAATAACATCGAAAGACTTCTATAGTAAAACTAAAATAACAAAAAAAGAAATTTCTTCAAGAGAACTCCATTATGTGTCTATTTGCAAAGCAGAAGAAACAAAACTGAGGAACTTAGGAGACTGCTGTATATGCAAAGGGCCACACTTGATCAGAACTTTATTTATGACCTGAGCTCTGGAAAAGCAGTTCCAGATGATGTCACCCATTTCTGTGCCTAATTCAGTCGTGCTCGTCAACATGAAACTGAGTTGTTTAGCTGTGTGAATGTTTTTATCCAGGCAAAAGGGGAGGGTCTGGGGTGGATGGAGGACAGATTCCAAGAAATGGATAGTATCTAGCCCTTCTGTACATTCAGGTATGTCCAGAATTAGATTATTTCTTCTGCCATGATTATTCATGTCATCTAGATTTCATTGCAAGACACTGATTGGCTTTGCTTTCTCGCTGGTTGTTTGTGAGAGCCAATATTTGTTAAAATGTGATTTACTGCTCAATACCACTAATCAATCTAATTTTGAAGAGAGATCATCTCTTCTTGAATGTCTGTTGTTTGACTATTTTTTCTTACCACAGCCATAAAGGAGCATAACTCTTTTATCATCACATTTGAAATCCTTTCAATATTTTTCCCGATTGCCATTTTACTCAAAAGGCTCTTGTTTTGCATGTGTAACCCGGATCTCTCCCTTCAATTAGCATCCTGGGGCACCAACTAGCTCTTGGGGTTGGGCAACCCCCTGAACCAGGTCACACAACAAACAAGTTAGTCAATATCACACAGTCAGCTTTATCTTTCTTCACTCAAGCTTGGGTGCAGGCCAGGGCCAGACTTATTCCAGTAGGCTGTAGGGTATTAAGTCAGGAATTTTCACCAATCTGAGAGCCATACACCACTCTCATTCCAAAGATCATTCTTCATGCCAAGGATGTTATTTTTTTTTTACTGAACTCTGCAACAAGCTGCTCAAATCCTCTTGAAACCCAAATCAGTTTATATGTAATCCAACTATTTTTGTACAAACAATCACAAGCCAATTTAGGGAAAAGGTGTAAATCTTCTAGATTGGTAAACCCTACAGTATGTACATATTTACAGCTCCAAGCAAGCAGAAGTAGAGGCTGACCAAAAGACGAACCCATCACTGGAGATAGTGTGAAGAAATACTTTTATCAACAACAATAAAAGTATTTCTTCACACTATCTCCAGTGCTGGATTCGTCTTTTGGTCAGCCTCTACTCCTGCTTGCTTGGTTTTCCTGACGTAGAGGTTCTTCCCTGCTTTCATTTTGTTTTGTTTTTTTTGCATATTTACAGCTCCTCCAGCAGTGGTGTAGCAAGGGGGGCTGCCACCCGGGGCGGTTCGCCGTTGCACCCCCCCCCCTCCTGGGTACAGCACAATGACACCCCCCCCCCTCGGCGCATCGACACCCCCCTCCCGACCCAGTGCCTACCCTCCTCCGTGCAACCAGCTCCCTACCTTTAAAAAAAATATCGGAATCCGAGGCGAGGCGCAGCACCTCGAGCCTGCATGTGAAAGAAATGTAGACCGTCTCATTGGGCCTTCCCTCGCTCTGTCTGTCCCGCCCTTGTGGAAATAGGAAGTTGCGTCAGCGGAGGGTGAGTCAGGTAGAGCGAGGGAAGGCCCGATGAGACGGTCCACATTTCTTTTACATGCAGGCGCGAGGCGCTGCGCCTCGCCTCGGATTCCGATATTTTTTTAAAGGTAGGGAGCTGGTTGGACGGAGGAGGGTAGGCACTGGGTCAGGGGGGGTGTCATCGTGCTGCACCCGGGGGGGAGCTGGCAGGGAGCACCCCCCCTGAGCTGACACCCGGGGCGGCCGTCCCCCCCCCCCCCCCCCCCCCCCCCCCCCCGCTACGCCACTGTCCTCCAGTTCCTTCGCCCATCCCTTTGAGCAGAATAATCAAAGGCTGTGCTTGTAGCACTGTCTGCAACAAGCTGTTTCCCAAAAGGATAAGACCTCCTTGTCCGAACTTTCCCTCCAGAACTGCACTTCCTCGAGCTACAGTCTCTGATCCTGGACAGGCTTTTTCCTGCTCCTGCTCCCAGGCTCCCATCCAAAACACTCCTCACACTACAGTTATTGCTGTAGTTGGCAATAGCGTCCTCTTTTATCAAGCCTTAGCTTATTGGTCTTTACACCCCCTCTCCTCCAGCAGGTCCTGGCGGGGGTGAAGGCAACCAAAGACCTTTTGCACTCCTCAACAATAATATTTATAACCTCCCAAACTCCTCCCCAAATGCCATTCAACCACCAGGAACATTTTCCTCTGCACTTTTCCACCAAACACTCCATTAGGGCTGGACTTCTCATATCACCATTGCCCCCAGTGACTCCTGGAAAGGGCTACTACTGCTTAGTAATCCCCATTATAATGGGGGATTACACATGTTTTACACTGGAATTCATCACCAGTGGTGGATCATTTGTGCTCAACTTGCTAGCAACCATCTTCCAATGCACAGCAGACTAAGACTGGACTTTAACATAGTAACACTAGTAACATAGTAGATGACGGCAGAAAAAGACCTGCATGGTCCATCCAGTCTGCCCAACAAGATAAACTCATATGTGCTACTTTTTGTGTATACCTTACCTTGATTTGTATCTGCCATTTTCAGGGCACAGACCGTAGAAGTCTTGCCCAGCACTAGCCTCGCCTCCCAAACACCAGCCCCGCCTCCCTCCACCGGCTCTGCCACCCAATCTCGGCTAAGCTTCTGAGGATCCATTCCTTCTGAGCAGGATTCCTTTATGTCACGCATGTTTGAATTCTGTTACCGTTTTCCTCTCCACCACCTCCCATGGGAGGGCATTCCAAGTATCCACCACTCTCTCCGTGAAAAAATACTTCCTGACATTTTTCTTGAGTCTGCCCCCCTTCAATCTTATTTCATGTCCTCTAGTTCTACCACCTTCCCATCTCCGAAAAAGGTTCGTTTGCGGATTAATACCTTTCAAATATTTGAACGTCTGTATCATATCACCCCTGTTTCTCCTTTCCTCCAGGGTATACATGTTCAGGTCAGCAAGTCTCTCCTCATACATCTTGTAACGCAAATCCCATACCATTCTCGTAGCTTTTCTTTGCACCGCTTCAATTCTTTTTACATCCTTAGCAAGATACAGCCTCCAAAACTGAAACGACTTATACAGGGGCATTAAAACCTCTTTTCTTTTGCTGGTCACACCTCTCTCTATACAGCCTAGCAACCTTCTAGTTACGGCCACCGCCTTGTCACACTGTTTCGTCACCTTCAGATCCTCAGATACTATCACCCCAAGATCCCTCTCCCCGTCGGTACATATCAGACTCTCACCGCCTAACACATACATCTCCCGCAGATTTCTACTCCCTAAGTGCATCACTTTGCATTTCTTCGCACTGAATTTTATTTGCCAAACCTTAGACCATTCTTCTAGCTTCCGCAGATCCTTTTTCATGTTTTCCACTCCCTCCCGGGTGTCCACTCTGTTACAAATCTTAGTATCATCCACAAATAGGCAAACTTTACCTTCTAACCCTTCGGCAATATCACTCACAAATATATTGAACAGAATCGGCCCCAGCACCGATCCCTGAGGCACTCCAGTACTCACCTTTCCCTCATCTGAGCAAATTCCATTAACCACCACCGTCTGGCGTCTGTGCATCAACCAGTTCCTAATCCAGTTCACCACATCGGGTCCTATCTTCAGCCCGTCAAGTTTATTCATGAGCCTCCTGTGGGGAACCGTGTCAAAAGCTTTGCTGAAATCTAAGTAGATTACGTCTATAGCATGTCCCTGATTCAATTCTCCAGTCACCCAGTCAAAGAATTCAATGAGATTCATTTGGTATGATTTACCTTTGGTAAAACCATGTTGTCTTGGATCTTGCAACTTATTGTCTTCCAGGAAATTCACTATCCTTTCCTTCAGCATCGCTTCCATTACTTTTCCAATAACCGAAGTGAGGCTTACCGGCCTGTAGTTTCCAGCTTCTTCCCTATCACCACTTTTGTGAAGAGGGACCACATCCGCCATTCTCCAATCCCACGGAACCTCTCCCGTCTCCAAGGATTTATTAAACAAATCTTTAAGAGGACCCGCCAGAACCTCTCTGAGCTCCCTCAATATCCTGGGGTGGATCCCGTCCGGTCCCACGGCTTTGTCCACCTTTAGCTTTTCAAGTTGTTGAAAAGCTAAAGGTGGACACTCTCTTCCGTGAACGGTGCTATATCCACTCCATTCTCATTTGTACTTTTGCCAGTCAATCGCAGTCCTTCTCCAGGATTTTCTTCTGTGAAAACAGAACAAAAGTATCTATTTAGCAAATTTGCTTTTTCTTCATCATTATCTACATAGCAGTTCGCAGCATCTTTCAGTCTCACAATTCCCTTTTTAGCCTTCCTCCTTTCAGTAATATACCTGAAGACATTTTTGTCACCTCTCCTTACATTTCTAGCCATTTTTTCTTCCACTTGCGCTTTCTCCAGATGTATCTCTCTCTTGGCTTCTTTCAGTTTCATCCAGTATTCCTCTCCATGTTCCTCTTCTTGAGTTTTTCTGTATTTCAGGAACGCCAACTCTTTGGCCTTTATTTTCTTGGCCACTTGCTTAATAAAGTATAAAGTAGTGGGAAGGTATTTTCAATAGTTTCTCCAGGAGCTCTTTTCTCATGCTACCATTTTTTGACTAATCAAAAAGCACCAAAAAACTTTTTTCTTGAAGGGAGCTCACAAAATAATTAATCAAAATATGCTCAGCTTCAATCCTATTTTCAACATATATTTTTATCGTAGCTCACTGAGTTCAAAATCACAGTGTTATCTTATAAATATTTTTATACATCTATAAAGGATCTCTCAGATCAGCGCACCTTCCCCTAATAAGGCTAAATGAGCCTAGCATATGTCTAAGAGGGGCGTAGCGCACTCGTCATTGATCCTTAAGTGTTCTTCATAACTTTTTACATATTTTTTAAAAAAACTTTTTATCTCTATTGTTTTCAATTATTACATCCAATATATTCATTGGGTTAAATAACATTTGCAAGTACTTAACTTATCCGTTTTTCTTATATTCGATATTCAATTATTTTTAACTTTCAAAGGCTGGAGACCAGATGTCACACCGACACAGATCCATGTTTCGCGTTATAAAATGCTGTTTCAAGGTAGTCTCCCCGCTCTTGTCAAATAGTCTCCATCTAAGACTATTTGACAAGAGCAGGGAGACTACCTTGAAACAGCATTTTATAACGCGAAACATGGATCTGTGTCGGTGTGACATCTGGTCTCCAGCCTTTGAAAGTTAAAAATAATTGAATATCGAATATAAGAAAAACGGATAAGTTAAGTACTTGCAAATGTTATTTAACCCAATGAATATATTGGATGTAATAATTGAAAACAATAGAGATAAAAAGTTTTTTAAAAAAATATGTAAAAAGTTATGAAGAACACTTAAGGATCAATGACGAGTGCGCTACGCCCCTCTTAGACATATGCTAGGCTCATTTAGCCTTATTAGGGGAAGGTGCGCTGATCTGAGAGATCCTTTATAGATGTATAAAATATTTATAAGATAACACTGTGATTTTGAACTCAGTGAGCTACGATAAAAATATATGTTGAAAATAGGATTGAAGCTGAGCATATTTTGATTAACCATTTTTTGACTAGCATGTTTATGTTTATATTTATTTTTATCACTTACTATATCACCTTATCTTACAAAAGACCAAAGTGGTTTATAGACCATTGTAGAGCAAAGAAGACACAAGCATATAACAACAGTGAAGAGAATGAACAGCATTACCTCAGACACTCTCATTCTACAGATCCATCCCGCAAGGTACCAAAAGCTTTCTCAAAGAAGTAGGTCTTCAAATCAGATCTGAAACACTGGTAAGAAGCCTCCTCTTTAAAACAAGAGGCAGAGCATTCCATAATTTAGGAGCCATGAAGAAAAACATCAACCTGACAATTTTTTAAACCATTTAACGGCCAGAAATGGCTCCTGGCTGGTTAAATGGCACATACCATGCTATTCGGCAATATTCAGCAGGAGATAGTCAGCTATCATCCGCTGAATATTGCTGGTTAGTGCTTAGCAGATAGCCGATTATATCAAGCGATACAACTGGCTATCCACCAATATTTAGTGCATCGCCGGCTAAGTTTGGCAGCCAAATAAGGCTGCCAAAATAGCTGGAATACCTTTGGCCATTTTAAACTTAACTGGCCAGCGCTGAATATCGACTTGACTGGTTATTTATTCATTTATTTATTGCATTTGTATCCCACATTTTACCACTGTATGGCAAGTTCAATGTGGCTTACATATTTCTAAAAAGGCGGTTACAAAATTTAGATTTGTAGAAGTCTAGTACATAATACAGAAGTATAATAAATGCTTAGGTTGATATATTAGCATATTGTGAGAGAGGTTAATATTATTGTTTTCCATTTCTGAACTTTTCGTGATGTATGGTGGTGTGGGATTAGGCAGATCCAGGGAGGAAAGACTTCTTGAAAAGATGTGTTTTCAGATTTTTTTCTGAATTGTAGGTAGTTTTCTGTGAGTTTCAGGTCTTTGGGTAGTGAGTTCCAAAGATTTGTGCCTATAAAGGAGAGGCTGGTGGCATGTGAAGATTTGTATTTTATACCTTTGCAATTGGGGTAGTGAGGGGTTATGTAGGTTCTTGCTGTTCTTGTCACGTTTCTTAATGGTAGATCGATAAGTTCCGTCATGTAATCTGGTGTGAGTCTGTAGATGATTCTGTGGACTATTGTGCATATTTTGAATTTTATATGAGCGTTAATAGGAAGCCAATGTAAGCTTCTTAGGAGGGGTTTCACGCTTTTGAAGCTTGTTTTCCAAAGATGAGTCTGGCAGCCTTGTTTTGTGCTGTCTGTAGTTTTCTTATGATTTGATCTTTGCAGCCTACGTAAATACTATTGCAGTAGTCTACATGGGTTAGCACCATGGTTTGGATCATGTTGCGGAATGAATCCCTGGGAAAGTAAGGTTTTATACGTTTGAACTTCCACATAGTGTGGAACATTTTCTTGGTCATGTTCTTAGCTTGGCTTTCTAGTGTTAGGTTGTGGTCAATTGTTATGCCTAAGATTTTCAAGTGGTCAGAGATTGCCGAGGGAGGAACATTATTGTATTGGGATGAGAGAATGAGACATTGGGTTTTATCTCTATTGAGTTTTAACTTGAATGCAGATGCCCAGGATTCCATGATATTCATGCTGTTTATTATTTCCTTAGTGATTTCTGTGGGGTTCTGTTTGAAGGGAATATAGATGGTGACGTCATCTATGTAGAGAAATGAATTGAGACCTTGTTTGGATAGAGATTTAGCCAGTGGTATCATTAGGTCGAATAATATAGGCGAGAGCGGTGATCCTTGTAGTACTCCACATTCTGCTTTCCAAGGTGGAGATATATCCAAGTTTGATTTGACTTGGTATGTTCTGAATGTCAGAAATCCCTTGATCCAGGAGAATACTTTTCCTCTAATTCCTATCTTGTTGAAGATTCTCAGTAGTATGTGGTGGTCAACCATATATGCCAAACGCCAAGCACAGCAATACTTGAAAATGTACAGGTCCATACATGAAATCTTCTAATAAATTTAAACCGGCCAAAATACACCTGGATATTCAATGCCAGTCATCAGACTACTTCCCACAGTCTGAATATCGACACCCAAATGCCTAGTGGACTCATAGTGGGGAGATGAAGGGGAAGGAAGAACCAACAAATGGGAATCCATGGACCACAAAAATCGAGAAGGAATATAGGGGACTAAAGGCAGACAAATAAGCCGGATTCCCCAGATACAATCCTTTATGTACTAAAGAAAGAACTTTAAAAGAAATGAGAAAGCAAAGTGAAAAACCAGTGAAGTTTCAGCAACAGCTGAGATGCATGAATAAATTTGCCAGTTTTGTCTAACAAATACAGAGCTGTATTATGCAACGTTTCGAGCTATTTCAACTGGGGCTGTGTTATTCTTGAATAAGCTATATTGCAATAGTCCAGACGTGAAATGAGAAAAGCGTGTACCAGGAAATGCAAGTAAACATCATCCAAGAGCTTCCAAAGAGGATGTAAGTGACACAATGCTAAAAAGCTGGTATGCAATATTTTTGAAACCTGGGCCTGAAAAGATAAAACAGAGTCTATTATCACACCCAGGCAATGAAAAGTGTCCACCACTTTTGCCGGAGCACCAGAAAGGGTAAGACCTATGGATGGACACAATGAGTGTCATGCCTCGGGGTTGGTGAGTTCTTGGGCCACAGTCAGGTTTGCACTGCCCACACAACATGGAGGTCAGGCAGGCCCCAAACGATAGCAGGCGAGTCACACCCTGGCTAGGGTAGACTAGAACTGAGGACTGGGGTATAGTGGAGCTGGAGACTGAAGGGAGTTGGAAGTAAAGATTGGAGATGTACTGGAGCTGGAGACCGGAGCTGGACAGGCGGCAAGGCAAAGAAAAGACAGAGAGCAGGATTGAAGTCTAGGTAGAAGGCAGTGATGCAACTCTCTACTAGCCAATGTTAGATGACCTATTGAAAAGGAAAAGAGAAAGTGTCTTCAGCGTCCTATAATGGTCCCAACCCTCAACATCATCAAAGGACGATCCCGGGTATTGCTGCCCCTGGCTCTCTAAGCGGAGTCCCCACATGAGTGCACACCTCTATGAGCATCAGGGTCGGCTGGAGAGAGAGATGCTCAAGATGCAGAAGGTCCAGGACTGCAGGAAGCAGAAGTGTCGGGGAACGCAGAGCTGGGAGGGTGGCTGGAGGCCGTTGGCGGGACGCTATGCTGGGGGTGCAGCTGGAGGCCACGGTGCCTGCCCTTGGCCTGAGGTGAGCCAGAATATAGAAGGGCACGACCATGATGGTGACAATGAGCCTTTCATCACCCAACACACAAGAATCTTAGATTCGTTCAGGATTAATCTGCTTCCTGAAAGTCATATCCATTATAGCATCCAAATATGCTTGCAAGGTTTGAATATCAGGTATATTAGGATTTACAGGGAACAACAACAGAATGTGATTGGCATTAAAGTGAGTGGAAACACGACACCACATGTTTGCTGCACTAAGGACACCAAAGGACTAAGGTAGATGTTAAAAGGCAAGGAGCAATATCTCTGCTATTTCCATGTAAACCAAACCCATGAGTAATTGTGTGACCTATGGATTAGACTTCATGAAATTGTACCCTATCTGAGCTGGTCTCTGAAATGTGAATATCTGATGTTTCTACTTTGAAGGGGATCCAAATTTAGAAACAGCCACTTCTATCCAGCTAGAAAGTGATTTAGTTGATTGTCTCAGAGGCAGTTTCCTCCTAGAGGTCACAATTGACTGTAACCAAATTTTGGCCAGCATTCCAAATTCCTGAAATTCACATTTACATGAAAGTACCACAATCACATTTTCAAGAATAGGCAAGCAGGCAATATTAGCAAACATATTACGTGTTCCACTGTAATTTGAAAGGCCTGTACAATGCCATGCAAGGTGAGGATGAGATGTTGTTTTTCTGTCTTCTCTAATGTCTGGAATTAAATGGTCTTTGATGGCTCCTTTGAGTATAGATTTAGTCAGGTTTAAAACAGTATCATCTGTCTCACTTAATCTAATTTGTTCTTCCTCTCCAATATACTTTGTTTTTATACTGCACCTGCTGTGATTAATTACCTATGTAATGACTTCTGTCATCCTGTGGTCTGAATGTTGGATGTGAGCTCCTTTCTCAGGTTTCTAGCTGAGCTACTTGATTTTATGGTTAACCATTTTTATTTGTTTTCTAAACTTCGCGCCTTCTGGCTCGCTGCACCCTACGCCTGGAATAAACTTCCTGAGCCCCTACGTCTTGCCCCATCTTTGGCCACCTTTAAATCTAGACTGAAAGCCCACCTCTTTAATATTGCTTTTGACTCGTAACCACTTGTAACCATTCGCCTCCACCTACCCTCCTCTCTTCCTTCCCGTTCACATTAATTGATTTGATTTGCTTACTTTATTTTTTTTTTTTGTCTATTAGATTGTAAGCTCTTTGAGCAGGGACTGTCTTTCTTCTATGTTTGTGCAGCGCTGCGTACGCCTTGTAGCGCTATAGAAATGCTCAATAGTAGTAGTAGTAGTAGTAAAAACTCAAAGGTTCAATGTTGGATAGAACAAGAAGCCATCATAATGGAGAATACCTGTGATGAGTTGCACCAAGGTGTGCAGTTGTACATCAATGAATTTTGGTGTGTGAACATAATTTGCAAACTGGTACACAACACTCAAGGACCCTTTTACTAAGCAGCAGCAAAAAGTGGCCTGCGGTAGTGCAAGTGCATTATTTTGGGCGCATGCCAGGCCAGTTTTTACCACGTCCTAGAAAAAGGCCCTTTTTTAAGGGGCCGGAAAATGGACATGCGGCAAAATAAAAACTAGCACACATCCATTTTCAGCCTGAGATCTTACCACCACCCCGCACTTTATTAATCAGACCCGACGCAGTCTGTGTTTCTGCAAAACCGCCTGTGTCAGGGGTCTAGACAAATGAACACAAAAAATTAGCACAAACTTATAGGAAATTTTGGATTATAACCATAAAATGAACAATATTAAATATAAGTTAACTAGTAAAAAAGGCCCATTTCTCACACAAATGAAACGGGCGCTAGCAAGGTTTTCCTCGGAGTGTGTATGTTTGAGAGAGAGTGTGTGTGTGTGTGAGAGAGAAAGTGTGTGTGTGAGAGAGAGATTGAGTGAGAGAGAGAGAGAGAGAGACAGGGTGTGTGTGTGTTTGTGTGGGAGAGACAGAGTGTATGTGTGTGTGACAATGAGAGACTGTGTGTGTGTGAGAGAGAGCGTGTGTGTGTGATAGAGAGATAGAGTGTGATAGAGAGAGTGTGTATGTGAGAGACAGAGAGTGAGTGTGTGTGATAGAGTGTGTGTGAGAGAGTAAGTGTGTGTTATAGATAGAGAAAGAGAGTGTGTGTAGAGTGACACACAGAGTGTGAGAGAGACAGAGTGTGTATGTGAGAGAGAGAGTGTGTGTTTGATAGAGAAAGTTTGTGTGAGAGATAGAGTGTGTGTATGAGAGAGAGAATGGGTGAGAGAGTAAGAACATAAGTACATATAAAAGTACATAAGTAATGCCATGACAGCGGCCAATCCAGGCCAAGGGCACCTAGCGAGCTTCCCAAACGTACAAACATTCTATACATTCGATTCCTGGCACAGGCTGCTCCTTGTGACTCTGGGCAAGTCACTTAACCCTCCATTGCCTGCCGCATTGAGCCTGCCATGAGTGGGAAAAAGCGCGGGGTACAAATGTAACAAAAATAAATAAATAAATAATAAAATACATGTTGTTCCTGGAATTGTGGATTTTTCCCAAGTCCATTTAGTAGTGGTTTATGAACTTGTTCTTTAGGAAACGGTCTAACCCCTTTTTAAACTCTACTACTACTACTTGACATTTCTAAAGTGCTACTAGGGTTACGCAGCGATGTACAATTTAACATAGAAGGACAATAAACTCTGCTAAGCTAACTGCCTTCACCACGTTCTCCAGCAACAAATTCCAGAGTTTAATTATGCATTGGGTGAAGAAAACTTTTCTCTGATTTGTTTTAAATTTACTACACTGTAGTTTCATCGCATGCCCCCTAGTCCTACTATTTTTGGAAAGCATGAACAGAAGCTTCACATCCACCTGTTCCACTCCACTCATTATTTTATATACCTCTATCATGTCTCCCCTCAGCCGACTCTTCTCCAAGCTGAAAAGCCCTAGCCTCCTTAGTCTTTCTTCATAGGGAAGTCGTCCCATCCCCGCTATCATTTTAGTCGCCCTTCGCTGCACCTTTTCCAATTCTACTATATCTTTCTTGAGATGCGGCAACCAGAATTGAACACAATACTCATGGTGCGGTCGCACCATGGAGCGATACAACGGCATTATAACATCCTCACACCTGTTTTCCATACCTTTCCTAATAATACCCAACATTCTATTCGCTTTCCTAGCCACAGCAGCACACTGAGCAGAAGGTTTCAGTGTATTATCGACAACGACACCCAGATCCCTTTCTTGGTCTGTAACTCGTAACGTGGAACCTTGCATGACGTAGCTATAATTTGGGTTCTTTTTTCCCACATGCATTACCTTGCACTTGCTCACATTAAACATCATCTGTCATTTAGCCACCCAGTCTCTCAGTCTCGTAAGGTCCTTCTGTAAGTTTTCACAATCCTGTCACAAGTTAACGACTTTGAATGACTTTGTGTCATCAGGAAATTTAATTACCTCGCTAGTTGCTCCCATCTCTAAATCATTTATAAATATATTAAAAAGCAGCGGTCCTAGCACAGACCTCTGAGAAACCCCACTAACTATCCTTCTCCATTGTGTGTGAGAGAGAGAGTGCATGTGTGTGTGTGTGTGTGAGAGAGAGAGAGACAGAGAGAGCTCCCTATTTTTCAGTTGATAGAGTACTATCTGAGAAACTATATCAGAACATGACTGCAGCCTGTCGGCATCTGTTCAATAGTCTTGTAAACCCTGCCAGCTGTATCGGGATGTCAGCGGCGAGTTGTCTTGCGAGATCAGCGCTTGCCCAATGTATTTTGAGCAGCACATTATTCGGAACGTCAACGGATAGTGGTGGCGCGAGTTGATGCCTCGCAGCCATTCTCATTTTGACTTAGCGCTCATTATCACGTACAGGCTCCGAGTTCCATGACCCCCTCCTTCCCTCCCTCCCTCTCCTCCCCTCACCTCCAAGTTCCAGGCCCCCTTCCGACCAAATTCCATGCCCCCTCCCTCTCTCCCTCTCCTCCGAGTTCTATGCCCCCCTTCCCTCTGAGTTTCATGCCCCCCTGTCTTCAGAGTTCCAGACCCCCGCACCTCCCTCCCTCCCTCCCTCTCTCTCTCAGTGGCAGTCCGACCTGCATTGGCTGCCCTCTTCTTGAAGTCCTGCGCCTGCCCCTCGCCTTCCTGCGTGCTGGCTGTAATTTAAAAGTTGTTATCTCATGGTCCAGCAGCAGCAGTGTAAGTCAAGTAGGCACGGTGCTTCAGCCTACCTTCCCTTCTGTCTCAGCTGTGCCTCTGGTTCCACCCTCATTTTCTGTTTCCGGAAGGGCAGGACAAGAGGCCGAGCTGAGACAGAAGGGAAGGCAGACTGAAGCGCCGTGCCTGCTCTACTTTCACTGCTGCCTGCGTACACTGAGGTAAGAACTTTAAATTACTGCCGGCACGCAGGAAGGCGAGGGGCAGGCGCAGGACTGCAAGAAGAGGGCGGCCAACACAGGTTGGGCTGGCACTCGGAGGAGAGGGGGGGCCTGGAATTCGGAGGATGGAGGGGGGGCGATTCTCCGTCGATTGAATCCTCACCTCTAACGTTCTTTTGGTGGCTGGTGCTGGTTTCCCTTTCCTCTCATTGATCCGCCCTCTGACGTCATCACGTTCCGATGCAAGGGCAAACCAATGGGAATTGTGTTACGAACCCAGGCATCCAGTCGTAGAATGTTGGAGGTGCAAATTATTATATAGGATATAAACAAGTATAAAAATAGATATAAAATAAACATATAAATCTATGGTTGTAATCCAAATTTTCCTGCAAGTTTGTGCTTATTTTTTGTGTTCATTTGTCTAGACCCCTGATGCAGGCGGACCATGTCAGGTCTGATTAATAAAGTACAGTTGTGACTCCCTTGTTCATGAATGCTCCTTGTGCTTTTTTGGGTATTTGCTTTTACTTGTGTGTTTTTGGATTCTCTCTCCTTTATGCTCTGCACAATATTGAGCAACAGATAACAAAGAGCCAGGGCTGACTGGGTAAAGTGGCTGCATTGGCACCCCACAAGGAGCCAGACAGTGTGGACAACAGATTATTATAGTTTTTCAGTTTAACCGTAGTCGTTAAAAGATGTTCACAGTACATCAATGTATGGTCCAGGGTAACACCCAGATAAATTGGGAAGTGCTCATGCTTTAGTTCCTGTCCAAGGTCTGGCAATTCCTTTTATTGCTCCTGTATTGTGAAAGTGACACTCAGTTTGAAGTGCATATCTTATTTTATTTATTAGGATTTATTTACTGCCTTTTCAAAAGAATTCACTCAAGTCAGTGTGAAAGCCAAACATTCTTTTAGCTGGACTAAAAAGGGCAATATTCAGACAGGTACATATATTTGGGCAAGTTATTATTTAACTAGGTAATGACTTTGAAAACTGTCCAGCTGATATTCAGCCCATGATGGTCAACGATTTTTTTTTATACGTTGGCTGCCACGAGCAGAATTAGCCCCAGATATTCAGTGTCAGGACATATCCAGGCAGTAACACTGAATATCCAAGGCAAATGAAGCATGCCGGAGCATTTGCGGGTTCTGGCCAATATTCAGCCAAGGGCCCACATAAGACAGTTAGGAAAGGGATGGAAAATAACATGAAGAATATTATAATGCCTCTGTATCGCTCCATGGTGCAACCTCACCTTGAATATTGTGTGCAATTCTGGTTGTCATATTTCAAAAAAGATATAGCAAAATTAGAAAAGATTCAAAGAAGGGCGAACAAAATGATAAAGAGGATGGAACTCCACTCAAATGAGGAAAGGCTAAAGAGGTTAGGGCTCTTCAGATTGGAAAAGAGATGGTTGAGGGGGGGATATGATAGAGGTCTACAAAACGCTGAGTGATGTGGAACGGGTAAAAGTGAATCAATTTTTTGCTCTTTCAAAAAGTGCAAAGACTAGGGGACATTCAATGAAGTTACATGGAACCACTTTTAAAACAAACGTGGAGGAAATCGCTGGAACTCGCTGCCAGAGGATGGAGTTACAGCGGCTAGCGTATATGGGTTTAAAAAAGGTTTGCCAAGTTCCTGAAAGAAAAGACCATAGTCTGCTATTTAGGTAGACATGGGAGAAGTCACTGCTTGCCCTGGGATCGATAGCATGGGATGTTGCTACTATTTGGTTTTCTGCAAGGTATTTGTGATCTGGATTGACCATTTTTGGAAGCAGGATACAGGGCTAAATGGACCATTGGACTTACTCAATATGGCTATTCTTATGTTCTTAAGTTATGTGGACCCCAGCTGAATATTGGCCAGAGCCCACATAAAATAAAAAAGTGCCCTTCGCTCCTCTGATCTCATCCACTGCTCTGATCCCAGTCACCCTGCAAAAGGCCCAGACCCCCTTTCCACCCCCCCCCCCACAGGTTCAGACCCCATCCCACATCCCCCAATGAGGCTAGACTCCCCCTTTCTAACAAGGCTAAATCCTCCACCCACCTCACTGACAAGACTAGACCCCCCCCCAATGCCCCAGTCAGAATAGCCCCCCCCCCCCCCGAGCCTACCTAAATATCCTGGTGGTCCAGCAGTGCAATAGGGCAGGAACCCCCCCCCCCCCCCCCCCCCCCACTTGCTCCTGCCTTCAGCAACTGCCTTGATAAAATGGCTGCTGCAACCTCTTGTAATAGCCTCACAGTACCACCAGGGAGCTCAGATCAGGGTTAGCCCATTTTGGGGGAAAGGCTTTGCATCAAGGTAGGCCAGATCATGGAGGGCCTGGCCTGGAAGTCAAGGCTGGTAGAATCAGGACACAGCTTGGCGGCCTGATGCTCTCAGGTGGCAAACACCAGGGTTATTTTACCATAATTTTAGGGCCAAAATGTGACTTGTGGTGTGCACTTGGTGCTCACTGCAAGGCGTATTATAGAATTTACATAGTAATGAGTTGCTTTACATGAGATGCATGTTTTGCATCTCATTACTATGGAATCCATAAGGACTTAAATACCGCCATGTTGGTGCCCTTTAAGTCACATTAAGGGGTAAAAAATACGACTTAAATCCTTAATGCACTTGATAATTTCCCCTAAATGCTGCTATTTACATGTACAATTGCCACACAACCTTTTAAAATGGCCTCCTTAGAATGCAATGTTGAAAATATCAAGGTGTATAATACCTAAAATACAATTCAGTTTGAAAATACATTTTAAAAAGGGTAAATGGGGACTCAGCAGGAGAAAAATACTTATGCATCTAATCAGGTATACTTGAAAGGTCATTGACTAATCAGGAAATTATTTATAGATTTGTGTAAGATGCTACATTAACCTGAGAAAGAAGCTTTATAAAAAAAATTTGAATATCATGCCATGACAAAGAGTGAGGAACATTGAAACACACATATATAGAAAAGTGGTAGATAAAGGCATACAGCTTATGCAGTCTGCGCATCCGTGAAATACAATATGTGTAAAATAGAAAAAATGATGGCATTCATAAAATGTTAATTTAAATCTTTTCTATTCTTTGGTGGAGATTGCAATAGAATACAGAAAAATTCCAGTTCTGAAGTGTTTTGCCCATACTGGGGGTAATTTTTGAAAAGAAGGCTGAGTATTAGAAAAAGTGATTAATTGGGGGGCCCTTATGCTAAATTGCAGCAAAAAGTGGCCTTAGCGTGACACAGTGGTAAAATGGAGCCCTCAGGTAAGGGAGTAGAAGTAGGGGCAATCATAAGAAATTTATTGCTAGGAAAAAGAATTTTAAAAATTGCTGTTTCCTGTTCTGTAGTAATCTTGTGTAATCCACTGTTAGGTTGGGGATTACTGAGAGAGTTAATCCCTGTGGAGAGTCACTGGGGGGAGTGACTGGGAGATCCCTGGGTTGGAGGAAACCCAGCCCAAGGGGAGTAGTTTTGAAATAAAATGCAGAGAAATAGTGTCCTGGGACTGGAGAGTAACAAAAAAAACAAAAAGGCACACAACTGCTTACAAAACAGTAGATGAAAAACAACAAAGCAGTGGAATCAAATGTATTTATTGGAACAATACCCGACGTGGCCACGTTTCGCCCTCAGGCTGCGTCAGGGGTATAAACTATCAAAAGTGTATGTAAATATATCATACATGCTAATACATATCAGTTCAGTTGGAAGTAGCAGATAAATGGAACTAGATTTTGGAACTACTAGTGTGTATGATATATTTACATACACTTTTGATAGTTTATACCCCTGACGCAGCCTGAGGGCGAAACGTGGCCACGTCGGGTATTGTTCCAATAAATACATTTGATTCCACTGCTTTGTTGTTTTTCATCTACTGGGACTGGAGAGTGACAGAGGGAGGAGACTGGAAAGAGATGAAGGTGGTAGTTAGCCCTTTAGGAGGGTCTTTGGCTGGCTGATGGTCCCCTGCCACTGACCTGGAGGAGTAAAGAGGAATCTCAAATAGGATAAGTAAAACAATTTGGCTGTAAAGGGGAGCTGTGGCTCAGCAAAGCAACAACTGTGAACAAGGAGAACTACAGGTGGGCAGAGGAGAGACCCAGCCTAGGATCACGGGATTGGAACCAGGGAGTGCCCATCCCAAGACCAGGGTAGATCCAAAGTAAAGGTCACCCTGGAGGGAGGTCAGGCCACGGGGTCTGGACCTGTGAATCTGAGAGGAGAACAGCCTTTGGGACACTATTCTGTGGGATAGGCATGGACAGGAGTCTGTATAAAATGTATATAGTCCTGCTGAAAAATACCTGTAAATATATTCAAGGAAGAATACAGGAGTTCTGTGGAACACCAGAAGGATTGGGGTTTCAAAAGATTTGCATTCAGTGTTGGAGAGTTGAAATGGATTGATGTTCCTGCTGTTACAGAGTTGAAGAATAAACAGTTTGAGATTGCATAAGCTTCCGACTCCAGTGTGTTCATTGGACTTCAGAGAATATAAGTGTCTACCAAACCTGCCAATTTTAGTCAGTCTTATTCCCTACAATTTTATTTGGGTTTTGCATTTTGGGGGGGGAGTTCATGGGGGGAGAAATGAGTAATCTCACCCAATAACACTTCTTTCCCCAAGTACTTCACCAAGCAAGTAAGAGACCGACAGAGACTGCCCTTGGGAGGCTCCAACTGAGATGTTGCACTTGCTACATCTGTGAAAAATCCATATCTTAAAGTCATAGAATGTCTCTTCTTTTTGTCTAAGGAAAAGTTTCAGTAAACAGTCTCTATCTAGTGGAGGAGTGGCCTAGTGGTTAGGGTGGTGGACTTTGGTCCTGGGGAATTGAGGAAGTGAGTTTGATTCCCACTTCAGGCACAGGCAGCTCCTTGTGACTCTGGGCAAGTCACTTAACCCTCCATTGCCCCATGTAAGCCTCATTGAGCCTGCCATGAGTGGGAAAGCGTGGGGTACAAATGTAACAAAAAAAAAACAACTTAACATAGCAGTAGGAGTAGCTTGAAATTCTATAGAAGCTTCCAGTAAAGAAGTGAGACCAAGATCTTTATCCCCATGGATTCTATAAGGTTGGACACCCAACTTTACGCTTGGAACATAAAGTTGCACATGCAATTTATAGAATGAGATTGGTTTATTTATTTATTTAGATTTTGCTCACACCTTTTTCAGTAGTAGCTCAAGGTGAGTTACATTCAGGTATACTGGATATTTCTGTGTACCAGGAGGTCTCACAATCTAAGTTTGCACCTGAGGCAATAGAGGGTTAAGTGACTTGCCCAAGATCACAAGGAGCAGCAGTGGGATTTGAACCAACCACTTCTGGATTGCAAGACCAGTGCTCTAACCACTAGGCCACTCCTTGTGTGTGCAACTTAATTTAATAATTGGCTGTTAACTGGAACTAAATGGCACCATTCATTCATTTAAGTATTTATATACTGCTTAGACCTAAATGGTTTACAGTTTCATTTTACAGGTACTGGGTCTGTCCTTAGTGGGCTCACAATCTAAGTAGTGCATTGTACTACTGTTGTACTTGGGGCAACAGAGGGTTAAGTGACTTGCCCAGGGTCACACAGAGCTGCAGAAGGAATTGAACCTGGTTCCCCAGGATCTCAACCCACTGCCAACCATCAGGCAACAGCAGGAATTAAACCCAGTTCCCCAGGTCCAAAACCCACTACACTAACCATTAGGCCACTCCTCCAGTCCAATTAGTGGGTGCATGCCCAATGCCCTTAGTCACTATTTTAGAAGTTGGGTGCACTAATTCTATCATACTCAACTTCTGGGGGAGGACATGGATGTGAGAGGGTCATGGGCAAGTCAGACGCATGATTAAGTGTTCTGCATGCAGGTTATAAAATACTTGGAGTTACACACCTAACTGCCAGTGGTTAGGCTCGAGCACTTACACCAGCCCTTGGCATGGCATACGTGCATAAAGTTAGGCATGAAACTGTAAACTTACACTAGTATTCTATAATGGCAGTGCCACACAGAACCGCCATTATAGAATTTGCACTTAGCACGCATCATCCAAGCATCTAAAAGATGTGACCTGGATTGGCCACAGTTGGAAACAGGATACTGGGCTTGATGGACCTTCAGTCTGTCCCACTATGGCAATGCTTAAATTCTTATGATCTTATAGAATAGCACTTAGGCAGAATTTTGGCATATATGAACACATATGCTTTTATATGTCATTAATCTAATGATTTAGGTACATAAACAGCATGTAATTGTCAGCACCTACAGTACTTTACAGTATTACCCCTAAGCACAAAAATGGGAATATTTATATCCAGAAAAGCAGTGGCATAGCTGGACCTACTATTTTGGGTGTGCCCACAGTTAACTTGGGTGGGTCATTCCAACTGTCCCCATTCCTTTAGCTCAGCATTTCCTCTGTCTTTCCCACCCCCTCCCAACTCCCTAGGCCCAAAGATCGCATCTGTCCCCTCTCTGAAGCCACCTGTCCTTCCCCTGTATACCTCTGAGATGTGCCAATTGCTGCAGTGATTTATCTTTGCTGCCTGTGCCAGCCCCCACAGGCTTCCCTCTGCTGTGTCTCACCAGTGAAGAATCAGGAAGTGATGTCAGCAAGGGCAGGATGCAGCAGAGAGAAGCCTGCGGGAGCTGGCACAGGCAGCAAAGATGAATTGCTATACCATCCAGGACACCTCTGAAGTACACCAGGGAGGGATAGGAAATTAAGAGAAGGGGCAGATGCTGGGCTGTCACAGGAGGAGAGGAAACGAGGGGAGTGAGGCGCCACCGCTGACTGGGCCTGACCAACTACAGAAAAGGTCAAAAAGATCTAAAATGGGCTGACATGGAAATCTGATTCAAGCCTTTCTCTTCGCTCAGACTTTACTTAAGAGAACAAGATCATCCTAATTCTATATATGGTTCTAATAATTACATGTGTAAATTTGGGCACATGCACAATTTAATTGATAAATGAGCCAATCAGCACGGATAATTTGGTGCTAATTGGCATTAATTTATAATTGCACATGCATCTTTAGGTGCCGGGATCCATGCATAAATTTTATGCGCAGATCCGATAAGGAGACCCAGCCATAGTAGGGGCACAGGTGGATCAGGGGAATTCCTGAAATTTGTATGCAGTTTTACTGAATAAGGGAGACTTGCACCTAATTTAAGCATAAGAATTTACACCAGGTTCTAGTTGGTGTAAATCCTCATGCACAAAATTGGGTGGGGGATGCTAGTCTGTTAACGGCGCCCAACTCTGAACATCATTAGTAGAATAGCGCTTAGTGCTAATTTTTATGTGCCCTGACTTTTGGCACCATGTACAGGATTCAATCCAATGTGCAATGAGATGTCGATCAAAGGTCCATCGAGTCCAGCATCCTGTCTCTAACAGTGGCTAATCCGAAATCCCCCTATCTTCACCCCAGCTTTGGACAGAGATTCAGATTTCATCCAAAGCCTTTGCACACTAGAACTTAAAATACTGCATGTTCCAATTTCAGTAAGCTGTGGAAATAAATAAGCAGTTGGACATGTGTAAATAATTCCACATTTTGCAGTACAGCAATAAATATACTGAGCAAACAGTGATTTTTATCGGTAGAAAGCAGATGAAATGCTACTGTTGTTTGCTTCTAAATTGCTCTGTGCTTTACTGCATGTAGTGGTATATGGAAGCAAAATGGCTCTACTCGCATGACCCCATAACTTACGCATTCCATAACATTTTTATTTTCAATTTTATTTATGTATTATATTTGAGAGAAGCAATTTTGTTAGCCATGAAATAAATTACTAGGACCAACAGACATTTGCAATGATAGCAAAAATGTAATAGGAAAATGTTTTGTGCCCTTGATCTTAAAGTTAATTTTATATAAATCGTTGAGTTTGTTTTTACCTGATGAAAGTAATATAGCTCTCAAAAGCAAGCCAGAAATATATGTCCAATAAAAAGGTATCACCTACAAATATTTTGTTGACCTTTATTTCTAGCTTTACAAATTGTCGTAAATCATTGCTCTCCAAGATCAATACCATTTTGTTTTCTGATGAATTTTTGAACCAGAGTAAGTTTAATCACTCATTCCTGAAAATTATCTTGTTCACTGTGGAGTAATAAACCTGTAATAAGTACATAAGTACATAAGTAGTGCCATACTGGGAAAGACCAAAGGTCCATCTAGCCCAGCATCCTGTCACCGACAGTGGCCAATCCAGGTCAAGGGCACCTGGCACGCTCCCCAAACGTAAAAACATTCCAGACAAGTTATACCTAAAAATGAGGAATTTTTCCAGTCCATTTAATAGCGGTCTATGGACTTGTCCTTTAGGAATCTATCTAACCCCTTTTTAAACTCCGTCAAGCTAACCGCCCGTACCACGTTCTCCGGCAATGAATTCCAGAGTCTAATTACACGTTGGGTGAAGAAAAATTTTCTCCGATTCGTTTTAAATTTACCACACTGTAGCTTCAACTCATGCCCTCTAGTCCTAGTATTTTTGGATAGCGTGAACAGTCGCTTCACATCCACCCGATCCATTCCACTCATTATTTTATACACTTCTATCATATCTCCCCTCAGCCGTCTCTTCTCCAAGCTGAAAAGCCCTAGCCTTCTCAGCCTCTCTTCATAGGAAAGTCGTCCCATCCCCACTATCATTTTCGTCGCCCTTCGCTGTACCTTTTCCAATTCTACTATATCTTTTTTGAGATACGGAGACCAGTACTGAACACAATACTCCAGGTGCGGTCGCACCATGGAGCGATACAACGGCATTATAACATCCGCACACCTGGACTCCATACCCTTCTTAATAACACCCAACATTCTATTCGCTTTCCTAGCCGCAGCAGCACACTGAGCAGAAGGTTTCAGCGTATCATCGACGACGACACCCAGATCCCTTTCTTGATCCGTAACTCCTAACGCGGAACCTTGCAAGACGTAGCTATAATTCGGGTTCCTCTTACCCACATGCATCACTTTGCACTTGTCAACATTGAACTTCATCTGCCACTTGCACGCCCATTCTCCCAGTCTCGCAAGGTCCTCCTGTAATCGTTCACATTCCTCCTGCGACTTGACGACCCTGAATAATTTTGTGTCATCGGCGAATTTAATTACCTCACTAGTTATTCCCATCTCTAGGTCATTTATAAATACATTAAAAAGCAACGGACCCAGCACAGACCCCTGCGGGACCCCACTAACTACCCTCCTCCACTGAGAATACTGGCCACGCAATCCTACTCTCTGCTTCCTATCTTTCAACCAGTTCTTAATCCATAATAATACCCTACCTCCGATTCCATGACTCTGCAATTTCTTCAGGAGTCTTTCGTGCGGCACTTTGTCAAACGCCTTCTGAAAATCCAGATATACAATATCAACCGGCTCCCCATTGTCCACATGTTTGCTTACCCCCTCAAAAAAATGCATTAGATTGGTGAGGCAAGACTTCCCTTCACTAAATCCGTGCTGACTTTGTCTCATCAGTCCATGTTTTTGTATATGCTCTGCAATTTTATTCTTAATAATAGCCTCCACCATCTTGCCCGGCACCGACGTCAGACTCACCGGTCTATAATTTCCCGGATCTCCTCTGGAACCTTTCTTAAAAATCGGAGTAACATTGGCTACCCTCCAGTCTTCCGGTATTACACTCGATTTTAGGGACAGATTGCATATTTCTAACAGTAGCTCCGCAAGTTCATTTTTTAGTTCTATTAATACTCTGGGATGAATACCATCAGGTCCCGGTGATTTACTACTCTTCAGCTTGCTGAACTGACCCATTACATCCTCCAAGGTTACAGAGAATTTGTTTAGTTTCTCCGACTCCCCCGCTTCAAATATTCTTTCCGGCACCGGTGTCCCCCCCAAATCCTCCTCGGTGAAGACCGAAGCAAAGAATTCATTTAATTTCTCCGCTACGGCTTTGTCCTCCTTGATCGCCCCTTTAACACCATTTTCGTCCAGCGGCCCAACCGACTCTTTGGCCGGTTTCCTGCTTTAATGTATCTAAAAAAGTTTTTACTATGTATTTTTGCTTCCAACGCTAATTTCTTCTCAAAGTCCTTTTTTGCCCTCCTTATCTCCGCTTTGCATTTGGCTTGGCATTCCTTATGATCTATCCTGTTACTTGCAGTTGGTTCTCTTCTCCACTTTCTGAAGGATTGTTTTTTGGCTCTAATGATTTCCTTTATCTTACTGTTTAGCCACGCCGGCTGACGTTTAGTCTTTTTTCCCTTTTTTCTAATACGTGGAATATATTTGTCCTGAACCTCCAGGATGGTGTTTTTAAACAGCATCCACGCCTGATGCAAGTTTTTTACTCTGCGAGCTGCTGAATGACTTAATATTAGTTTTATGAAAAGCTGTTGCCTGGGAAATTAAGGGGCCCTTTTACTAAGCCATACTAAAAAGTGGCCTGCACTGTTTTTAGCCTGTGTGCTGAGGCCACTTTTAGTGCAACAGTAAAATGGCCACAGTATTGTTTCTTAAAACATTTGCTATAGCTGTTGAAAAGAAAGGATTTTTTCCATTCTCATCCACACAATGTTTCAGCATAATTATTCCAAGAGAGCGCCAATGATGAAACATACTGCTAGTCATGCCCGCTGGAATGTCCAAATTGCCCTGCAAAGACAGCCAGGCAGATACTCACACCTGAAGATGTTCCAACTTTCATAGCCAGGACCAAACGTTTCGCAGTGGGACAGCCAAGCAGCTGTTTTTAGCATACTTGGGGTCCTGTTTACTAAGGTGCGTTAGTGTTTTTAGCACGCCTACACTTAGCGCACGGCACGCGTTAACCATGTAGGTGCCTATAGGGATATTGTAGGCACATACATGGTTAACGGGCGCTAAAAATGTTAATGCACCTACAACGCTGCTTAGTAAACATGGCCGTTAGGCAGCATCTTAGATGCAGCATGAAGCACATAGCTCAGAGTCAAGGGTGCAACAGTGGCGTTCTGACCCTAGCTGACACCTGGGGCGGATCGCCGATGCGACCCCCCCCCCCCCCCAGCGAAATGACACCTCTCCCCCCACCCCCGGCGAAATGACACCCCCCGTGTGCACGCCGCTGGGGGGGGGAGGGTGCCGTGGCACGTGCCTGTTGCCCTGTCTCCGAGTTCACAATTCGCATGTGTTCACTGCTCCCTCTGAGTCTGCCCTGGAACAGGAAGTAACCTGTTCCAGGGCAGACTCAGAGGGAGCAGTGAACACATGCGAATTGCTAACTCAGAGACAGGGCAACAAGCGCGCCATGGCACCCCCCCAGCGGCGTGTACCCAAGGCAGACCGCCCCCACTGCCCCCCTTGGTACGCCACCGGGGTGCAAATAGACTTTATTCATATGGCAAGCATGTATAGCAATCCGTTTGCTTGAGCCAATCAGCAATTTGTTGTAGATCACAAGCTTTGCAACAAAGGTCTAAATCAGGTAATCCCAGGCCACCCTGTCTCATTGCCAGTGGCGTAGCCAAGGGTGGGCCTGGGTGGGCCCAGTCCCACCTACTTTGGGCTCAGGCCCACCCAGTAGCAGCACACCTATGAAGTGTCTGGCAGGGATTCCCAAGCCCCACCAGTCGAAAATTCCTGTCCTTCCTGCATACCAGCCTTCCCTCTGATGTATTCCTGCCTATGCAGAAACAGGAAGTTGCATCAGAGGGAAGGCTGTGGAGCCAACATGAGCAATGTGTGTATTATTTACTGCTTGCTGCCAGTGAAAAGCTGCTATTTAAAAGGTATGGGGGGAGGGGGATGTTTGAGAGACCATATAGCATGCAGGCGAGAGAGGGAGAGACCAAATCACTTGTGGGTCAGGGCGGAGTTCTTCTGCCCACCCATCTTGGGCCCAGGCCCACCCAAAATTGGGTGTCTGGCTACGCCCCTGCTCATTGCACAAGTCAACTGATGATAAGCGAATTATGCCTAATGTCCTCTCCACAAAAAGGCAAGCACATGCTGTTGTAGTAGCAATTTATCTCTCCTATGAAGAGACAAGGGGATAGTCTGAAACACATATAGACATTTAGGCAAGAGCCCCATACAGAATAGTGCAAGTCTACCCATCATAGACAGAGGAAGATTCGCCCAATTATGTAACAGATTTCTGGTATAGTCCAACAAAGGCTTAATGTTAACCTCATACAATTTATCTAATGTCTTGGGCAATTGAACTCCCAAATAACAGTAGAGTCTCCTCCCCATTGAAAAGGGAGGTATAGGTATAGAAACCATTTTTTAATAGTTCAGTAAAACCTTCAACAGTGCCAAAGGAAATCAACTAACTGTAATAATGCAGGGATAGAATTCAAAGGCTGATGTTAACAAAATAAAATATTATCCTCAAAAGCCACTATTTCAATGTAGGTCCACCCAGGGGCGTATCTGGAATCCGGCGGTAGGGGGGGCCAGAGCCAGAGAGGGGGGGCACATTTTTGCCTCCCTTCCCCCCCCCCCCCCCCCGCCGCCGCCGCCTCTCTCCACCCCCTCTCTCCACCCCCTCCCCGCCGTCAACCCTCCCCCGTTGCTTACTTTTGCTGGCGGGGGGCCCCAACCCCCGCCAGCCGAGGTCCGACCCGCAATCTCCATATTTCGTCTTCCTCCGTGGCCATGTGCTTCAAGGAAGTAACGCTGCAGTGCTGATTCGTTGAATCCAGTTCGGCGTCTGACATCGCTGCGACGTCAGACGCCGAACTGGATTCAACGAATCAGCACCGCAGCGTTACTTCCTTGAAGCATATGGCCACGGAGGAAGACGAAATATGGAGATTGCGGGTCGGACCTCGGCTGGCGGGGGTTGGGGCCCCCCGCCAGCAAAAGTAAGCAGCGGGGGAGGGTTGACGGCGGGGAGGGGGGCCAGGGCGAAATCTGCGGGGGCCCAGGCCCCTGTGGCCCCACGCAGATATGCCCCTGGGTCCACCCAAGGAAAGAAGAACTGAAGTCCAAGTTTATGCCTTTACTGCAGTGGCGTACCAAGGGGGGGGCGGTGGGGGCTGTCCGCCCCGGGTGCACGCCGCTGGGGGGTGCCGCGGCGTGCGCCTGCTGCGCGAGTTTGCTAACTTCTCTCGTTCGCTGCAGCTCCCTCTGCCCCGGAACAGGTTACTTCCTGTTCCGGGGCAGAGGGAGCTGCAGCGAACGAGCAAAGTTAGTAAACTCGCAGCAGGTGCACACTGCGGCACCCCCCCCCCCCCCCCAGCGGCATGCACCCAGGGAGGGGGCTCTTTTACGGGGGGGTCCTCGCTGCATCGGGGGGGCGCTGCACCCGGGGGGCGGGGCGCCGCCCCGGGTGTCCACCCCCCTAGGAACGCCACTGCTTTACTGAAAGCATTTACAGTGGGGGAAATAAGTATTTGATCCCTTGCTGATTTTGTAAGTTTGCCCACTGACAAAGACATGAGCAGCCCATAATTGAAGGGTAGGTTATTGGTAACAGTGAGAGATAGCACATCACAAATTAAATCCGGAAAATCACATTGTGGAAAGTATATGAATTTATTTGCATTCTGCAGAGGGAAATAAGTATTTGATCCCCCACCAACCAGTAAGAGATCTGGCCCCTACAGACCAGGTAGATGCTCCAAATCAACTCGTTACCTGCATGACAGACAGCTGTCGGCAATGGTCACCTGTATGAAAGACACCTGTCCACAGACTCAGTGAATCAGTCAGACTCTAACCTCTACAAAATGGCCAAGAGCAAGGAGCTGTCTAAGGATGTCAGGGACAAGATCATACACCTGCACAAGGCTGGAATGGGCTACAAAACCATCAGTAAGACGCTGGGCGAGAAGGAGACAACTGTTGGTGCCATAGTAAGAAAATGGAAGAAGTACAAAATGACTGTCAATCGACAAAGATCTGGGGCTCCACGCAAAATCTCACCTCGTGGGGTATCCTTGATCATGAGGAAGGTTAGAAATCAGCCTACAACTACAAGGGGGGAACTTGTCAATGATCTCAAGGCAGCTGGGACCACTGTCACCACGAAAACCATTGGTAACACATTACGACATAACGGATTGCAATCCTGCAGTGCCCGCAAGGTCCCCCTGCTCCGGAAGGCACATGTGACGGCCCGTCTGAAGTTTGCCAGTGAACACCTGGATGATGCCGAGAGTGATTGGGAGAAGGTGCTGTGGTCAGATGAGACAAAAATTGAGCTCTTTGGCATGAACTCAACTCGCCGTGTTTGGAGGAAGAGAAATGCTGCCTATGACCCAAAGAACACCGTCCCCACTGTCAAGCATGGAGGTGGAAATGTTATGTTTTGGGGGGTGTTTCTCTGCTAAGGGCACAGGACTACTTCACCGCATCAATGGGAGAATGGATGGGGCCATGTACCGTACAATTCTGAGTGACAACCTCCTTCCCTCCGCCAGGGCCTTAAAAATGGGTCGTGGCTGGGTCTTCCAGCACGACAATGACCCAAAACATACAGCCAAGGCAACAAAGGAGTGGCTCAGGAAGAAGCACATTAGGGTCATGGAGTGGCCTAGCCAGTCACCTGACCTTAATCCCATTGAAAACTTATGGAGGGAGCTGAAGCTGCGAGTTGCCAAGCGACAGCCCAGAACTCTTAATGATTTAGAGATGATCTGCAAAGAGGAGTGGACCAAAATTCCTCCTGACATGTGTGCAAACCTCATCATCAACTACAGAAGACGTCTGACCGCTGTGCTTGCCAACAAGGGTTTTGCCACCAAGTATTAGGTCTTGTTTGCCAGAGGGATTAAATACTTATTTCCCTCTGCAGAATGCAAATAAATTCATATACTTTCCACAATGTGATTTTCCGGATTTAATTTGTGATGTGCTATCTCTCACTGTTACCAATAACCTACCCTTCAATTATGGGCTGCTCATGTCTTTGTCAGTGGGCAAACTTACAAAATCAGCAAGGGATCAAATACTTATTTCCCCCACTGTACCTGCTGTGACCTGGCTGAGGTTTGACAGCAGTGCATCTGCTTGCGTTGTGTTAAGAGTCACATCATTTAGGCATCTGCTGTTTGCGCTGGTTTTTTCCAATCTATTATACACCACAAGTTTTCCATTTTTAGAGTTGCTCCTTTCAGTAGGTTTCAAATTAGCCCCTGACACAGCCCTTGGTGGGCAAAACACGGCCTGTGTCGGGCAATTTGTTTACATGCGGTGTCTTCAATAAAATCTTTCTGATGTTATATTGATCTGCTGGCTTCTTTTTCCATATTGGATTTTGCAGATCGTTTGCCTTGTTGTTTTTTGCGATCCACCTAGGGTAACACCATGAATAGCTGGAACAATGTGTATGCTATTCAATAAAGGCTCCAAAAATAACATAAATAGTAAGGGGAAAGGGGACACCCTTGACGGGTGCCCCATTGCACCAAAAAAGTGGAAGATATCACTCCACTGACCTATATCGCTGCTTGTGGCTCCTGATACAAGGTATGAATGGTCTGCAAGAAAAGAACCCTGAAAACCAAACTTCTCTAGGACTCGAAAAAGAAAAGAACACAAAACCAAATCAAAGGTCTTTTCTGCATCACAACTAAGAGCCAGGGCCTCAGTCCTATGCAAATTACAATATTCCCAAGCTAATAAAATCTTCCATACATTAAATATAGAATGCTGACCTCAAACAAAACCCACTTGATCTTGATGCAGCAAACGAGGTGAAATGTGACTGATCTGCAGAGCCAGAATCTTAGTAAGAATTTTGCATTCCACATTTGACAGCAGTATTGACCTGTAGGACATGACTAAATTCAGATCTTTGCCAGGCTTTGGAATGAGAGTAATCAAGGCCTGATTACTATCTTGCAGAAAGGTACCTTGGGCTAAAACCTGATAAAAATACAATTAAAAAACCGGCGAGACCTGAGATTCCAACAACTTGAAAAAATTCACTAGAATAACCAACAGGTCCAGCTGATTTATTCAGGGCCAAGGAACGTATGACCGATTTAATCACTTCCACCAAAATAGGTGCATTAAGCACCTCTAAATCTACTGCCAACAACTGCGGCAAATCCAAGGACTCTAAAGAAAACCCGCCAGAAGAGTCCTCTGTCGGAGCTGAATAAAAACTTTGAAAATAGTCATTAAAATATTGAGCTATATCCTTTGGCACTGTATGGAGACCCCCCCCCCCCCCCCCCCCCCGCATCATCACAAATAGTAGACATCATTCTAGGACCCAGCCAAGGCTGGAGAAGATGATAGAGCAAAGTGCCCACCTTATTCCCATGGACACATAACTTGAATTTATAGTAAGTATTCTCTTTCTTACTTCACTCATGCAGTTTGGTGTTTAGCAAAGATTGAATGGTCAACATACTGTCCTGATTAGCCTGTGTCAGGTCTTGAATATAATGCCTACGTTCTTAAGCCAGAGTTGCTATCAATTTTAGAGTGGCCTGATTAAGCTGTTTATGTCTATGTGCCACACAAGCAATAACTACTTAAAACTACTTTTGCAGTCTACCAAAAAGGAGGGGGTCATCCTTGTATTCAGAATTATGATAACAATATGAATCCCATTTTTCTATAAAATATTTTTGAAAATGGACGTACTTATATAAATATTTAGGGAAAAGCCATCTTGGGATATACTGATAGAGGCCCCTTGAAAACCCACCCATATTTATAAATGATCAGATAGCTTAGGCTCCCCTTTTTGCACACGTGCAAACCAATCTCTGGCAACAAAATATAGTTCAATCTGGAAGCAACATTGTGTGCTCTAGCAAAGTGAGTAAAATTATTGTCCATGGGATGCAAGGCACACCAAACATCTACAAAATCCAATGACGCAGTAAAAACGGTAAACCTCTCATAGGATTACTAGGTTGAGACGATGCAGGGAGTCTATCCACACTAGGATCCATAACCACATTGAACTCCACACAAATGAAAAGAGGTAAAGTGCCAAAAGCCAAACATTTGTTCATTACAGCCAACAGAAAAGCATGACCATGAACAGTAGAAGAGTAGACATTTACCACAATAATATCAATACCTTGCCAACGCAGTTGAAATATGGCATAATGACCCGCTGGATCCAGCAAGTGATGCACCACCGTGCAAGGAAATGATTTGCAAATAAGTATGGCCACTCTAGCATGGTGCTCCCCCAAAGACACCACCACCACCTCTCATACCCAGTCAAGCTTCAACTTAAGGTGTTCCTCAGCAGAAAGCCAAGTTTCCTGAAGTCAGGCCAATTGAATCTTAGCACGCCTCAAGGCAGTTAAAATTTTATAGTGCTTCAGGGGAGATCCTATGCCAAAGACATTCCACGATGCCAAACGCATAAAATCCATCATGGAACATGGATTCATACAGCAATATCAAAGTGTCCAGTGCCCAGCCCCCACTGGACCCCTCAAGAACCCAATACCTGCAATAATAAATGATAACAGTATTACACTCATCCTGCAAAAATACCAAAAATGACAATAATTCTCCTCCCAAGAGAAATAGCTCACAACATTCAGAATTACTATTCCCAAAACCTCCCCCACCCTGAACCTCCCTCTGCAGTCAAAAACATAAAATGCATAGATTACTCATGCTGAATCTCCCAAACACAAACCCAGCATTCATACAATACATATCTGATGAAAGTATTATCACTCCTTTCTCTGCATCAAAAAAGGATTGCAACATAATCCAGCAATTTGTATATAGTACCAAGCAGTCAGTCAATACCTCTGGAGGTAGACGCTGAGGCTTGGTCATCCAAAAGGGCCAGCAGGTGGCTAGTTGCCACCTCAGGGGTGGCAAAATAGCACAGTAAACCATTATGAATAAACCTGAGTCATGTTGGATGTTGAAGCACAAAGCGAACATTTTTTTCTACCAATATCTTGTAAATGTTCTTGTAAGCACACTGTTTTGATGCCACTTCTGCGGAATAATCCAGGAACAATAAAATTTTAGAGCCTTGATATTTTAATTCTTTCAGCTGATGATACTGGCGCAAAATAAGATCTTTATGGCCGGAATGCATGACGCAGGCTATAATTGTACATGACCTCCGTCTCCCAAAGCACAACAGATTAGTCTTTGCGCACATTCCACTCACAGCTTCCTCAATGTATTCTCAGGCATAACATAGTAACATGTGGTAACATAGTAGATGATGACAGATAAAGACCTGTAAAGTCCATCCAATCTACCCCAGGGGATTGCCATGGGAGGGCCCGGGTGGCCCTAGGCCCACCCAACCTCAGTTCAGGCCCACCTGAAAATTCTGACACCCTTATGGCTGGCAGGGATCCTCAAGCCCCGCCAGCTGAAGATGTCCTTCGGCAGCCAGAACAAGTGATTTTCCTACCTGCTTCAGCTAACGGTACTTTTCACCCATTGCCACATTACCAACCACCCCCACACCTTATGCACATGCTTGTTTTTTGCGCATGCCTGAAAACCGAGCATGTGGCACAGTGGCAATGGGTGGTTGTAGTAGATAGGAAAATCACTTGTTCTGGCCGCCGGAGGACATCTTCAGCTGACGGATCTTGTGGATCCCCTGCCAGCTCAGGTATTTATTTTATTCTTTGAAGTCAGTGGTGCGGGGTATGGGCAAAAAAGCACATGTGCGCAGGGGGGGGGGGTTGTTTGCGGGGCAGAAGGAGCATGCAGGAGGGATTGTATGCCCACCTAGTTTGGGCTCAGGTCCACCCAGAATACTATGTCTGGCTACGCTACTGATCTGCTGCCAGCAAGATAAACTCATTACATAAGGTATGATGTGATACTTCATATGTATACCTGATCTTGATTTGTCCTGGCCATTTTTAGGACATAGACCATATAAGTCTGCCTGAAATAGTCCTTGTTTTAAAACTTCAGAAGTTGTCATCAAAGCCCCTGAAAAGCTCCACTCTAACCCATCCAAATTGATTCAACCATGATCAGGGCACAAACCAGAGAAGTCTGCCCAGCACTGGCCTTGTTCTCCAACTTCTGAAACTGAATCTGTCCAGCTACGATCAGGACACAGACTGTAGAAGTCTGCCCAGCACAGACGGCAGCAACTCCCTTTGTCATAAAGCTTCCAAGAATTCCACAAGCTCAGCCTCTTTGACTGTCTCTTGAAGCACACAAGGCAACGATTATTGTGTCGTGACCTATTTTCAAGGTCTTCTAGCTTAGTCTCACAGTGCAGTATTCAAGGTAAATAGCTCCTCCTGTGCCTTCCCACTGAGTCCTCCACCTCACTGATATGTTTCTCACACTCCGTCATCCTGCCACCGAATTCTTTCACAGTTTGGGACAGTGCGGAAAACTGCTCTGTGAGGCCATCAAATTGAGACTTCAATGAGCTTACTACTGTCTCCATAATGTACTGCACCATATCTGGTGCAGTCCCCTTGCCTCCATCTGCACAGGCCGTCTTCTTCTCCATGTCCTTTTTAAAAACTTTACTGGACATCATCTGTGCTGATTTCCACACAAATTTGTCCATAGAACAATTAAGAAATAAAAGGAACAGAAAAAGAGAATATTGTAGAGAGTTTATTCAGCTAGGGCCCGTCTCCACAGAGGGAACTGGGGAGCTCCAGCAAAATGCTGCCTGCTCCTTCAGCACATCACGTGATCTAAAATGACCCTCTTTAATTGCGTTAGTAAGTGAAATTAATGAAGAATTAAAAGAATTTTCAGCCAGAGATAATTTTCTATAACCTCTACAGCCAATTTGGTTATAATAACTCTCCCCCCCCCCTTTCTAAAATTATGTCAAATGACAGTTGCAAGTAAGATATAGCAGATAGGCCCCGCCCTAGAAAGGGAAATTGAAATGGGATACTGCCTTTCTGTGGTTTTTGCAACTACATTCAAAGCAGTTTACATAGTATATACAGGTACTTATTTGTACCCGGGGCAATGGAGGGTTAAGTGATTTGCCCAGAGTCACAAGGAGCTGCAGTGGGAATTGAACCCAGTTCCCCAGGATCAATGTCTGCTCACTAACCACTAGGCTACTCCTCTACTCACGCTTGCAATTAAAGTTGGTCCTGACACAGTGGTGGGCAAAATGATTTGCTCAGGGCCTCAAGGAGTGTCACTGTCGCCTGGATTTGCACCCTAGCTTCACTGGTCCATAACCCATTGCCCTACCCGCTATGCCACTAAGTGGGAGAGTGATGTGAAATGAAAGTAGATACTTGCAAATGTACCCAATACACAATTTCATCCAATTTAAAGCCATCAGATACTTTGCTGAGTGCGGAAATGATTTATGTGCTTGATAATTCACTGCAAATAACATTTCATTGTAATTAAAGTACAATTACGCCAATACTCATATAACGATTAAATCAAGTGAATGAGGACATACTGATGACTAAATGGGATACTTATGTTTATAAAAAATGTCTGAAGTTAATAAAGCAAGCATATTGTATTTCATGTTTCTAATTAGATAATGAATGTAAAAAATCCTTGTTAATCTGAAGGTTTTTAATAGTGCAGTAGAACGCCACAATGCACCTTCCTATAGAGCAAGGGTGGGCAACCTTGGTCCTCGAGGGCCACAACCCAGTCAGGTTTTCAGAATTTCCTCAATGAATATGCCTGAGATCTATTTGCATACAATGGAGGCAGTGCATACAAATAGATCGCATGCATATTCATTGGGGAAATGCTGAAAACCTGACTGGGTTGTCTCCTTTGAGGACAGAGGTTGCCCACCCCTGCTATAGAGTATCAACCAAACCAACGTGCCTGTGTGTGTAAACACTAACCTCCTAATTCTATAAAAAGCACTAAAAATGAAGGCGCATGCCCAATTTGTGTACACATTTTAATTGAATAACAAGCTAATTAGTGCCAATAATTGGCTTTTTAAAATGCAATTATTGGCACTAATTAGATTCAATTAACATTTACATATGTAAATTTAAGCACGGGATCTGTCTAAATTTTACACGCAAGTCAGAAAAGGGGGCGCAGAAATGAGAGGGCCATGGGCAGATCAGGGTGGATCAGAGGCGTGACTTTTAGTTATGTGCATAATTATAGAATAAGGGGGCTTTGCACCTAAATGTAGGCATCAGCATTTGCACCACATTTTTGTTGGTGTAAATGGCCACACCTAAAGGTAGGCACAACCCCTGGGCTTAAGCGCTATTCTATAAACCATGCCTAACTTTAGGTGTGGTTTATAGAATACCGCTATGAGCTTTTTTGGTGCCAATTTTTTAGGCGCTAAAAAAGTATTTCCATGTAATTTCATTGAGTGTACCCTAGTCTTTGTACTTTTTGAAAGAGTAAAAAATCAATTCACGTTTACCCATTCTACACCACTCAGGATTTTATAGACCTCAATCATATCGTCCCTCAGTCATCTCTTTTCCAATCTGCTAATCTCTTTAGCCTTTCCTCATATGGGTGCACTTCCATCTCCTTTATCATTCTGGTCACTCTTCTTTGAACCTTTTCTAATTCCACTATATCTCTTTTGAGATAGGGTGACCAGAATTGAATACAATACTCAAGGTGAGGTCACACCATGGAGCGATACAGAGGCATTATAATATTCTTGGTCTTATTTTACTTCCCTTTCCTAATAATTCCTAGCATCTTGTTTGCTTTTTTTTTAATGCTGCCGCATACTAGAGAAAAAATTTCAGCGCATTGTCTACAATGACACCTAGATCTTTTTCTTGAGTGCTGACTCCTAAGGTGGAACCTAGCATCAGGTAACTATAATCTGGATTATTCTTTCCAATGTGCATCACTTTGCATTTGTCCACGTTAAATTTCATCTGCCATTTGGATGCCCTGTCTTCCAACTTCCTATGGTCTTCCTGCAATTTTTCACAGTCCGCATGTGTTTTAACAACTTTGAATAGTTTTATGTCATCCACAAATTTAATCACCTAACTTGTCATTCCAATTTCCATATTATTTATAAATATGTTAAATAGCACCAGTCCCAGTACTGATCCCTGCAGCACTCCACTATTCACCCTTCTCCATCGAGAGGAATAACCATTTAACCCTACCCTCTGTTTTCTGTCCAATAGCCAATTCCTTATCCACACCAGAATATTTCCTCCTAACCCATGTGCATGCAACTTAATTGACAAATGAGCAGTTAATTGGCAATAATTGTGGGCTAATTGATAACAATTAATACTTATGTGCACATCTTCCTAGTCGGGATTCTATAAAGATGTACAAGTAAATTGTCCATGCAGATCTGAAAAGGTGGCATGGCCATGGAAGGGTCATGGGTGGATCAGGGGCATTCCTAGAAATTTTACGCAGTGTTATAAATTATGGCAGACCTGCAACTAATTTAGCCATGAAGATTTACATCACGTTTTAGTTGGTGTAAATCCTTGCGCCCAAAATGGGTGCAGATCTTGGCACTAAGCGCTTCTATTAATGGCACCCAAATTTGGGCACCCTTTATAGAATAGCACTTACCCCCAAATTCTATATATGGCACCTTAAGTTGTGTAGATGTAGAAAAAACAGTGAGGAAAATACAAAGGAGGATGCTAAAGAGCTTTATTGAAATTAAAAACGACCCGACACAGCCATTTTGTCAAGGAGAAAAGATTGGAGGAAGATTTATATTACCCAATAATTGGGCATCAATTCTCATCGGTGTATCAAAACACACTGCTACACCCAGATTGATTAAGACCTCTGAGGCAGGCCTTTTGGGCCGAAACACGGCCGTGTCGGGTCGTTTTTAATTTCAATAAAGCTCTTTGGCATCCTCCTTTGTTTTTTCCTCACTGTTTTTTCTACATCTCACGGTACATGAGGTATTTTACCTCCTTTTTTGGCTGACCTTAAGTTGTGTGCATTAATTTGGCCGCATGACCAAATTGGTGCACAACTTAATTGATTAACAAGCCAATCAGCACCAATAATTGGTACTTAAGAACCAATTAGCAGCACTAATTGGCTTTTAAACTAGAATTAACACACACAACTTTCTAGGAGTATTCTATAACACGGTGCATTTGAATTCTAATGCATGCAGTCAAAAAAAGCCTTGGCCATGGGCGGATGTGGTCCCTTTGCACAAGAGTGGAAATAAGGAGAAGGTTGGGAATTACAGACCTGTCAGGCTGACCTCGGTGCTGAGTAAACTAATGGAAACACTTCTAAAGTGGAGAATTGTGAGGTTTCTCAAACTGAATGGAATGCAGGACGTGAGGCAACAAGGCAGGTCATGTCAGACGAATCTGATTTTTTCAACTGGGTGACCAAACAGTTGGACGTGAGAGGGGCTCTGGATATGGTGAATTTGGATTTCAGCAAGGCCTTTGACACGGTTCCGCACAGGCGACTCATAAATAAACTGAGTTCCCTCAGTATGGGACCTAGAGTAACTGACTGGGTTAAAAATTGGTTGAACGGAAGGAGACAGAGGGTAGTGGTAAATGGAGCTTGCTCTGAAGATAAGGATCTTATAAGTGGAATACTGCAAGAATTGATCCTAGGGCCGGATCTTTTTAACAACTTTGTGAGTGATGCAGAAGGGCTGCCTAGTAAGGTTTACCTCTTTGCGGATGATACCAAACTCTGCAACAGGGTGGATACCCCACAGGGTGTGGATAACACGAGGAAGGACTAGCAAAGCTTGAGGAATGGACTAATGTTTGGCAACTAAGATTTAATGCTAAAAAATGCAGGGTCATGCACTTGGGTCACAAGAGTCCGAGGGAACGGTACAATATAGGAGATGAAGTACTTCTGTGTACAAAGAAAGAAAGGGACTTGGGGATGATTGTATCTGATGACCTTAAAGTGGCCAAACAGGTAGAAAAAGCGATCGTCAAAGCCAGAAGGATGCTTGGGTGCATAAGAAGAGAGATGACCAGCAGGAAGAAAAAGGTGATGGTGCCCTTGAATAAGTCTCTGGTGAGGCCCCATTTAGAGTACTGTGTGCAATTCTGGAGACAGCACCTACGGAAAGATATAAGCAGGATGGAGTTGGTCCAGAGGTCGGCTACAAAATTTGTAAGCGGTCTTGGACCTAAAACATATAAGGACAGGCTTATGAACCTCAACATGTATATGCTGGAAGAGAGGAGGGAAAGAGGAGATATGATAAAAATGTTTAAATATCTCAGTGGAGGAGTGGCCTAGTGGTTAGGGTGGTGGACTCTGGTCCTGGGAAACTGAGGAACTGAGTTCGATTCCCACTTCAGGCACAGCTCCTTGTGACTCTGGGCAAGTCACTTAACCCTCCATTGCCCCAGGTACCTGTATATGTAAGCCGCATTGAGCCTGCCATGAGTGGGAAAGCGTGGGGTACAAATGTAACTAAAATAAAATAAATATACAGGAAGAGAGCCTTTTCAAATGAAGGAAAACGCTGGAATGAGGGGGCATACGATGAAGTTAAGAGGAAATAGGCTTAGGAGGAATCTAAGAAAGTATTAATTTATGGAAAGTGTGGTGGACATGTGGAATTGCCTCCCGGTGGAGGTTGTGGAGACGAGGACTGTGTCACAGTTTAAGAAAGCATAGGACAAGCATGTGAGATCCCTTAGGAAAAAGGAGGAGTTAAGGGTTACGGAGGACAGGCAAAGTGAATGGGCTATTTGGCCTTTATCTGCCATCATATTTCTATGTTTCTAAGGTCCATCCAATGGAATGAATGATTAGAACTTAGTCTAGATGAATGAGAAACCAATTGAATAACCTGAAATGGTATCTTAAAAATAATACAACAGGCTTTAAATAACATTTGCGCTTGCAAAGGCATCCAGTGCAACTCCCTCAACAAGGAAGACACATGATCCAACTTAATGCTCCTGAAAATCAAATGAGCTGCCATGTTTTACAACAATTGTAGGCGATTCCTTAATTTCATTGAAATACTCAAATATAAAATGTTACAATAATCCAGCTGAGTTAAGATAAAATTCTGTACCAAGAATCTAAATTGATGCTCATGAAAATAGGATCAAAAAGATTGTAATTGTCTTAGCTGGAGATAAATGCTCCTAAATAAGCAACCAATCTGTGCTTCAAACATCAAAGATGAGTCCAATAATATTCCTAACATCCTAGATAACCACTCGACCTTCAAACTAACATTATGTCCTATTTGAATGGCATCTGGTATACATTCCACATGGTTAGTAAACCAAAGGACCTTGATTTTGTTTGCATTTAGCTTTAACATATTAGATAATGCCCAACCTTTTGAGCTTTTTTATTGCTTTTTCTTGGCGTCCTGCTCTGTACTAGGTACTTAGTTTGTCTTCAGAATGGAATTTTCACTACTTGATTATGGTAATTCTTTGTATTTGAACTAACAGTTAAACAATTGTCTAAGCTTCATATGATTCCAAAATTCTGCAGCTAGAATGATTTTTCATTGTTTCTCCTCTGTTGGCCAGGTTACATTGAATACCAGTTTGAGCTAGAATTCACTTAAAAGTATTATGTTCTGCAGATTTTTTGAATGGTTTTAAGATTTTAAAAACCTTTACTTCATCCAGATCATGTAATTTCTTGATTTTGGCACTTCCGTCAGTAAAATTTATTCACTTTAAAGCATTATTCTACATCTTTTTTTTTTTTTGGTGCTACTCTTCTTTGGAATGGTTTACCAGTACAGTTACGTTCTATAACAAATCTTTTTGCATTTTGGAAAGCCTTAAAAACAAATCATTTTTAAAATTTAAATAATTGATATATATTGTCTTTTTTAAATAATGTATAATTGTTTTTTGTTATATCCTGATTTATGTTTCATTTTAATTATTTTGTTACCTTGCCTTAAATTCCTTTGGGAGATTTGGCAGGTTATAAGACTCTGATAACATAACATAAATTAACATAATATGAGTCACTATATTGGCAACAACTCAAGTTTTTAGTGTTGCTTAGTTGGTTGACTTTTGAGGCAAGCGTTGGTTCACATCGAAACACGGCCCATGTTGGGTCATTAATAAAGTGCACTTGTTCCAGTCTTGAGAACCCGTTGTGCTTCTTTTTGGAAGGTTTGCAATAGCAAAATCCTGTTCCCAGATTTTGCTGTTTTATTTGGTTTACTGAGGAATCGTCATTTACATCTTGTTTCCACTTTTTACTTTTAACTACAAGCCTCAGATGTAACTGAGTAAAAGTAGTAAAAATTGCTGACCTTATTACTTCAGTAAAAGTAAAATAACAAATGTTTCCTGTACTTCTTTACAAGTAAAAGTGACTAAACTTTCACTTATGTACATTAATTAGTTACATCTACTTAGTCATTGTACAACACTGAAGGTTGCCCACCCATGGACTAGAAGAAAGAAATGGTGTACACTGTAAGGCTGAATACCCTTGTTATTCTTTAAAAGAAGCTTGTAATTTCCATGATGCACATGGTTTATGATTAAGGTTAAGAAGAAGAATCACACCTGAGGGGAAAATAAAGATTGAAGACCACTATGGCGGTCATTAAAATTCTGACAGGAGTCCTCAGCCATGACCACAGTCATTTCATGTTTTTAGGACATCCATAATGAATATTCATCAGATGTACTTGCAAAAATATGATCACAGAAGCAAGGTTAATATGTCTAGCTTGATTACCCTGCAAATCAAACCAGCCTGCTGACTTCAAGGACTTGATTTGAGAGCCTCTGCTATAAAATGTGTCGATTACTGCTTTCTGGAAGAACAAGATACTTACCAAATGAATCCCTGCTTATCTGGTGAATGAGGCAGTGAAGTAGCATCCAGACTAGACATTGTGATCATGTGTGAATTTTGTACAAATGGCTTTTGCAGCCATATTGGGAGCAGCAAGGATAGGGATAATGGAATGTAGTCTTGCTAGGGGCTACAATATTAAACAGTGCTGTTATATTAAGACCCAGTCCATGCGGAAGCTTATATTGAAACATAGTATACATGTCATTTGTTTGCATGTTTTAGAAAATATGTTTATTATTATAATGCTTCAACCAGAGTAATCTCTAGAGTGAAAGGATTAGTTCTGTAAAAAGCCTAATGATTGCTCTTAATTAAATAAGTGATCTTTACCCTACATAGAAAAGCTTAAGACATTCAAAATGTAGGCAAGCTCTTTTAATAAAGTGCGGTAAGATTTTGCACTTACCATACCTGATTTGCAAAAACTAGTGCACAGTAAGTGCAAAGCCTGTGAGTTAAATTCAGGGGGCATGTAGAGGAGTAGCCTAATGGCTACTGCAGCAGGTCCTGGTGCAGCAGATCCTGGTGACCTGGGCTCAAGACCCACTGCAGCTCCTTTTGACCTTGGGAAAGTCACTTAACCCTCCATTGTCCCAGGTACCAAAACTTAGATTGTGAGCCCTCTAGGGACAGAGAAAGTACCTGCATATAATGCGTACATTGCTGCATACATCTAGTAGTGCTATAGAAATGATTACTAGTAGTAGTAATAGCACTAGTACTAGTAGTAGTAATACCTTGCAATTATCACACAGGGCAGACATTGACCACATAGCACTATGTCACTTTCAGTCCCAGATCTGCTACTTGCAGGCCCATTCATCAAGAAACAAAATTCACATCTCTGCCATGGTGACACACCCCTTCCCCACACATCCCGCCCCATTTGATCCCCATCCCTATCATCCCTGTGATCCAGTCCTCCCAAACCTCCACTCCCTGATCTGATCTTCCCAATCACTCTTCCCTCGATCTGATCTTTCCAATATGCCCCACACCCATATTCAAGCCCCACCCACAGGTTCAAGGTTAAAAACTCAACCTTCCCCCGAAACATCTCCCCCCCCCCCCCCCCCCGCCTCTGTACCTACCATCACCCTTGGGACTTACCTGAGGACGTTCCCTGGTGGTCTGTGGGGCTGGGCAAAAATGTTCCCCTCTTCTCCTGCCCTGACTGTATCCAGGAGAAAATGGCACCACTGATCCCTAGCAGTAGTCTCATGGTACTACTGCTAGGGGTCAGCCATCCATATATAGTTACTGTAGCTGAATGTAGACCATTTTGATAACTTTCAGGCTTGCAGATGATATATAAGAAATTAAATAAATAAAAAGAAATAAAATATAAGGTCAAACTGTCATTATATGGAAGGTTGACCCTTTGCAGTGGTATTGCAGGTATCATTAGGGGTCAGCAGGCATCATGTCAAACTCAAATGTATTCTACTGACCCATGCACTAGCTGTCACAGCCAGCCATGCGTCCGACCAACCCAAGTCATGCCGATTCCTGTCACTGCATTAAGCAGCTAGCAGGGGTTTCAAACCATGCTACAGGATTTAATTTGAGGAAAATGGTAACACAGGTCCACACTAACATCTAACATGTGCTAAAAGGAACCCCAAAGGAAACCAATAATGAGCAATGCAGGACACGAGTCCAGAGGAGGTAAAACTGAGTTCTTCTATAGGCACAGCTGGGAACCGTTTGCAGGGGTCTTGAAGGGATCAGAAGGGGGATCAGGAAGGGGATTTCAGTTTGGAGGGATCTGCCTTGGAGATCAAGTATGTAGGAGAGAGGTTTGTGCTGGTTTTAGGTGAGTTTTATGTAAGATTTCGGGCTTCTTGAGATAGAAGAAAAGTCATTGTTAGAGCCTCAGGGGTTTGTTTGAATATTGTAGTTTCCAAGATGGATAAATGAGAAGGCTACCAGTTGTGAGGATCAGTTGTTGGGATTCTGCAAGGTACTTGTGACCTGGATTGGCCACTGTTGGAAGCAGGATACTAAGCTAGTCTGACAGATTTTGTGATTTATTGTATTTAAACTGTATATTGGACAAACCTCTAGAAAATTGTCAGTACATCTAACTAAACATAAAAGTACTATTAACACCAAGAAGATGTCTTCTCCATTAGCAATGCATTGTGATTTGAAACAGCATACATTTGTTTTACAAAGAGTGGAACTGTTGCAAAGAAGAGGAGGACAAAGCCGTAGCGGAGAAATTAAATGAATTCTTTGCTTCGGTCTTCACCGAGGAGGATTTGGGGGGGACACCGGTGCCGGAAAGAATATTTGAAGCGGGGGAGTCGGAGAAACTAAACAAATTCTCTGTAACCTTGGAGGATGTAATGGGTCAGTTCAGTAAGCTGAAGAGTAGTAAATCACCGGGACCTGATGGTATTCATCCCAGAGTATTAATAGAACTAAAAAATGAACTTGCGGAGCTACTGTTAGAAATATGCAATCTGTCCCTAAAATCGAGTGTAGTACCGGAAGACTGGAGGGTAGCCAATGTTACTCCGATTTTTAAGAAGGGTTCCAGAGGAGATCCGGGAAATTATAGACCGGTGAGTCTGACGTCGGTGCCGGGCAAGATGGTGGAGGCTATTATTAAGAATAAAATTGCAGAGCATATACAAAAACATGGACTGATGAGACAAAGTCAGCACGGATTTAGTGAAGGGAAGTCTTGCCTCACCAATCTAATGCATTTTTTTGAGGGGGTAAGCAAACATGTGGACAATGGGGAGCCGGTTGATATTGTATATCTGGATTTTCAGAAGGCGTTTGACAAAGTGCCGCACGAAAGACTCCTGAAGAAATTGCAGAGTCATGGAATCGGAGGTAGGGTATTATTATGGATTAAGAACTGGTTGAAAGATAGGAAGCAGAGAGTAGGATTGCGTGGCCAGTATTCTCAGTGGAGGAGGGTAGTTAGTGGGGTCCCGCAGGGGTCTGTGCTGGGTCCGTTGCTTTTTAATGTATTTATAAATGACCTAGAGATGGGAATAACTAGTGAGGTAATTAAATTCGCCGATGACACAAAATTATTCAGGGTCGTCAAGTCGCAGGAGGAATGTGAACGATTACAGGAGGACCTTGCGAGACTGGGAGAATGGGCGTGCAAGTGGCAGATGAAGTTCAATGTTGACAAGTGCAAAGTGATGCATGTGGGTAAGAGGAACCCGAATTATAGCTACGTCTTGCAAGGTTCCGCGTTAGGAGTTACGGATCAAGAAAGGGATCTGGGTGTCGTCGTCGATGATACGCTGAAACCTTCTGCTCAGTGTGCTGCTGCGGCTAGGAAAGCGAATAGAATGTTGGGTGTTATTAGGAAGGGTATGGAGTCCAGGTGTGCGGATGTTATAATGCCGTTGTATCGCTCCATGGTGCGACCGCACCTGGAGTATTGTGTTCAGTACTGGTCTCCGTATCTCAAAAAAGATATAGTAGAATTGGAAAAGGTACAGCGAAGGGCGACGAAAATGATAGTGGGGATGGGACGACTTTCCTATGAAGAGAGGCTGAGAAGGCTAGGGCTTTTCAGCTTGGAGAAGAGACGGCTGAGGGGAGATATGATAGAAGTGTATAAAATAATGAGTGGAATGGATCGGGTGGATGTGAAGCGACTGTTCACGCTATCCAAAAATACTAGGACTAGAGGGCATGAGTTGAAGCTACAGTGTGGTAAATTTAAAACGAATCGGAGAAAATTTTTCTTCACCCAACGTGTAATTAGACTCTGGAATTCGTTGCCGGAGAACGTGGTACGGGCGGTTAGCTTGACGGAGTTTAAAAAGGGGTTAGATAGATTCCTAAAGGACAAGTCCATAGACCGCTATTAAATGGACTTGGAAAAATTCCGCATTTTTAGGTATAACTTGTCTGGAATGTTTTTACGTTTGGGGAGCGTGCCAGGTGCCCTTGACCTGGATTGGCCACTGTCGGTGACAGGATGCTGGGCTAGATGGACCTTTGGTCTTTCCCAGTATGGCACTACTTATGTACTTATGTACTTATGTACTTAGACATACTTTATTATAATTAGAAGTGGATTTTTCGATAAAAGACACTTGAACCTGCGGGATTAAATTCAAAGTTAGAATGGTGTCACTTTTACTAAGGATTTCTGATTCAGATGTTTTTGAAGTTATTTTTTTAAGAACCTTCTATGATAGGCTGTCTTGAGCAAATAGTGTCCGATGTCAATTTATATAATCGGGCGCCATCTTGAAAGATTGTGAAGAGCCGAGTTTAACAGCCACAAAGTGGAGTGAGGTATATGAGTACATTGATTATAGAAGTACAAGCTTCAGTGTGATGTTCTGATCCCTTCTCTATATTTTTAACAGTTTGTGTTCCACGGATCCTGATGCAGCAATCAAACCTTTGGCCATTGTCAGTCGTGGAATGGTGGTGGATGGAGTCTGTGCATCTTTCAAGCTAAATAAAAAGTTTTTCTGGTCTATATTCAATTAAAGTTTTGGGAGGTTTTTTTAGCCCATGATGACAGAGAGAACTCCTGTAATTGATCGGCTCTTTTGCCTAGATGGAGTCTGTTGAGGCTTTCCCTCCCTATTTTTCAGAAAACTGATAAACAAAAATATAAAAATTATAAAAACCAAGGAAGTACTCACTTTAAAGAGGATTATTATTAAGTTGTTTGTGATATATAAGTTATCCTCTTGTGTTTCCTATATTCTTTGTACTAAGCTAGATGAACCATCAGTCTCATCAGTATGGCTATTCTTATGTTCTTATGTAGAGAAGATGCGGGTTCTTAAAAGGAAAGAACTTGGGGGGGGGGGGTAGTTATCAAGCTGCATTAGGGCACTAACCCATGTTATTTGCCCCTTAACACATGTTAAAGGACTCTAAAGCTGAGTGAGGTACACTAACATAGCATTAAGTAAGTCACTCTGCGTTACACAATAATGAAATGCAAAACATGCAAATGCATATAAAGCAACTCCTTCCTATGTAAATTTGGTATCACAAATTGCAGGGTGCACAGAGTGCACATCACAAGTCATGGTACTGCCAGTAAAGTAACCCAAGGAGCATTAGGCTGCCAAGCCATGGCCCAATGCTACTGTGTTGTCTCTTAAAGGGACTAGCACTGAACACAGATATAGTGGGCATGGAGACCTCCCACCAAGCCAAAGCTCCTTCCATCAAACCCCCTCCTCCATCAAAATGTCCTCCCCAGCCAGACTCCCACAATGTCAACAATCCATCTAGTGGCCAACTTCTACCTGGAAGCCCCCCCCCCCCCACCTGAAACTCCTCCCCAAGGCTCCCCTGGACAAACCTTATACAAAGTCCTTGATGACTATGGGTCAGGCAGGAACGATGCCCGGTTATTCTTGTCCTTTCCAGCACCATCATCAAAAATGACACTAGTGATGTAATAGGCATCTGCTAGGGATTGCCAGCACCATTTTGGATGAAGGCACTGGCATTGATTTTTGCGTAAGGTAAGCCCAGGAAGCCTTGGGGAGGAGTGTCATGTCAGTGGAGCTTCTAGTGAGGGACTGTCAACTTCTGGGTGGAAGTTGGCCTTGAGGGGGGCTGTTGATATATGGGGGGGTCTGGTTGGGGGGAGACACTTTAATGAGGAGGGTCTCTGGAGAGCACTTCAGCTTGGGGGGAGACACCTAGGTCTACTACTTTGATGCTGGCCCCTTTAAGCAACAGTCCAGGAGCAACTATCTTGATGCTCCTGAGCTGATGGACTCCTCATTTTTTTTGTATGTTTTGATTCTTTATTCCTGTGAGGAAGTGGATGGTATAGTGAAGAGCACTTCCTCACTGGTACAGGTTAGTCACCTCACAGCAGGTGATGCTAATCTGCTGAGGCTGAGTCAGAGGGACAGGGCTTAGGTAAGGCTACAGTTAAATGCCCTGAGGTTGAACAGATCAGAGAGGCCCCAAGGAAAGAGTTTTCCCAGGGAGAGACCTCGAAGCAAACGGTCTCCAGAAGGTGAGGTCCTGAGGGCAAGGATCTTCCCAGCATGTCCTGTTGGCTGCAGTACCTGGTGAGACCTGGTGTAACAGAGTGGACCTCAGCAGACATTGCTACCCTGAGTTTACCAGAAGCACAGGTTCCAGTAAGGTAGGAGATATTTCCTTGGAACCTAAGTTAAGAAAGTCTGAGTTAAGAGGAAGTGACTAGATATTTAACCTGTGGAAGCTGTGTCTGGGACAAGCTGCAGGGACCCTGATCAAGAGGGAACCAGTCAAGGCTAAGATTCAAGGATTGTGTTTGACAGACTTTATTGAGAGTGCAATACCTGTGAGGAAACCGGTCTGTTTATTTCCTTTTTGTACAGTAATAAAGCCTTCTCTTTGACATGACATTGCACTGCCCTCTATTTTATGAGGATTCCATGCCTTTCTGTCACTCACTACCACAATGCCATATATACCTTTTGCATAAGTTCATTTTAGTTATGCTTATAAACATGTGAGTTTCTAAAATGTTTTATTATGCAAGTCTTATGAGTTGTTTTTTTATTTTAATATTTGTTTTATATAGCAATACAGTTTTGTCATATATTTATGTGTTCAATAATTGTCTGTAATATTTTCAATATTTATGATTTTACCATTAATCTATTATTTGTATTTATTTGTTTCAATAGTATCATACCCCGATGCAGCCTTTTATTGAGGTGAATTATAACTGTGTCAGGTTATAGGTTTTTGTTTACCTCCAGGTGTTGTAATCTTTGTGGAAAAATTGCTTTGACATTTTCCTTTGCTTTGGTCTGTTTGCTGCTGTTTTCTTTGTTTTGGCTATTGCAGATCTTTGCCTCTCCTATTTTTCCATCTTCTTTCTCTTAAGTGACCTATCACAGTGACTGTTTAGCCTCTTAAAAAAAAAATGGCCAGCATGTGAGAGGGCCCTTTTTGTGCTTTTTCATGTGTATTGTACTGGAGGAGAAAGATCAATATCTCCTGCTCATCTGTTTGTGAGAAACCCTAAAGGGCACCACTAGAAAAGGGAGGAGACTGTCAAGGAAATACCCTAGATCCTGGAGGAAGACAAAAGGATCAAAGCACTTGCAGAAAGAGAGAGGTAAAAAAGGGAGCCAAGGAAAGGAGAAAATACTGCAAAAGTAGCTTTGTGAGATGGAAAAGGAAGACCAGGAGGTACAGTGTGGCAGCAGGATAAATATTCTCACCAAACTGGGCCAAAGAAAGCCCTCAGGCAGCTGCTTCATACTGTGGGCCATCTTGTAGGGTCTGTGGAAGGGATTTGTAATAGGAATGGACATCTTAACATGGCCGAGCCATCACAGATGATGGAGGAGGTTTTTGTTTTTATTATTTTGCCCACATCCTCATGCAAGGAAGTTCTGCCCAGTGACAGTGGGTGATGTAACTAGAGCTGTGATCTGTGATGCAGCAATGGAAAAGGAGATGTGGTGGCATTGAATTTGGAGGGGACGGCACACTGTAGAAGTTCCTGGACATGGTAGTAGCACCACAAAAACACAAAATCAGCATGGGGCCTTTGAACTCATGAGTGCACTCAAGGTTTGCCAAGCCCTGTCCTCTACAATACAGGAAATAGGCACTGGACACACAGCAGGTCTTGAGCACATGCAAGGGCTCAAAGACCCTGCACTGACTTGTCTTTTACTTCTTAAACAGGGTTGGGAAGATTTAGCATTGTGGCACTGGCAAGGTGAGGGGTGGGTTGAGGGAAAGAAAGAGAAGGTGAGATGTTGTGCCATGGAAGGTTGGGAAGTGAAGGGAAGATGCTGGACTTGGAAATGGAAAAGAGGGGGAGAAGCAAGACATGGGACAGGGGAGATATAGAGGAACAAGATGCTGAACATGGAGTGCGAGGAACATAGAGAGAGGGGGAGATGCTGGACGTGGGGTGAGAGAAATGCTGCACACAGGGCAGGGGGAGATAGAGAAGAGGGAGATGCTGGACATAGAGTGTTGAAAAATAGAGAAGTGAGATGCTGGATATAGGGCAGGGAAGATATAGATAAAGAGGTGGGAAGAAGAGAGAAGAGATGCTGAGCTCGAGTCAGGGGAGATTGAGTCTAACGTTTGTCTTCTTCTTCTAAGAGCAGGAGATAGAGAAGACATTGTGAAAGAGTGGGGACTGAGATTCTGTGGAAGGAGAGCGAAAAAAGGAATGGGAGGTCTGGGGTAAGGGAAATAGATGAAAAGCTTTAGGTGAGTGCAGTAAAAAGAGAAAGATGGAAGAATGAAAGGTGAGGAAGGTTGAAATCTGAATGATTAGAGAGAAAGAAAATAAATGGAGCAAAGTTGGATGTGAAAGATCAATGTCAGAGATGGATGTAGGGGAAGATGTGAAGAAGACAGAAGAGAAAAGGCAAATGGGCAGAAGACCCTATAAACATAGTTATGAGAGCTCAGTCAGTGGAAAGCAAAAATGAGAGACTGAACTAGTGAAAATAAAATGGCCAGACAACAAAGGTAAAAATATATGTACTGTATAATCCTCAAAATATTGAATAAAACTTTAAATTGAAAAAAAAAAAAAATATATATATATATATATTTTTTTTTTTTTTTTTTTTTTTTTTCAATTTAGTGATTGGAAGTATGACAGTTTTTGGAATTTACATCTGCACTCTTTATATTCCACACATTACAGGAGGAAATACATTGCTCTATTTCTCCAGTATCACACTGCATGCAGAGTCTGGTTTCTTGGTGTTTAAACACAATTTTTGTCTATATATTTCTAATTATAGTTTTTAGAGGCCCTTTTATTAATGTGTGGCGAAATCTGGGATCAATGCATAATAACGTGGGACTTTATCACATGTTAAACACAGATTTAATGCAGACTTTTAAGGGTTTTTTTCTTTGTATACATTTGCAGGTTATGTTCCTATTAGCACACAGTACCTGCAGAAAGTTAACATGGAAACTCCATCAGCCAGTTAGTACACTACACGCTAGCTGGTTAACGCGTCCATGCCCAGAGAAAATTTCTAAACAATTAAATAACACACAGTTTAGCATGTGGAAACAAGAAAAATACCACAAAACACTTTAACGTGTGTGTGCAGTAGCTAGGACTGTACCGAATATTTGTATTGGATCGTTTCGGCATTCCAAACAGTGCCCCAAATACATTATTTGTATTTGGCCCAAAAGTGATTTAGATTGGAATATGAATAATCTGAGGCTCTACTATACTAAATCCCACTGAAATAAACACTAGAGGGCCAATCTTCAGACTGCAGCCATTAGTGTGGCTAACTCCCACAGTCAGCTCTGAGCCTGGATATTCAATGCTGGGCCGTTTGTTTTTTTTTGTTTTGTTACATTTGTATCCCGTGCTTTCCCACTCATGGCAGGCAATAGAGGATTGAGTGACTTGCCCAGAGTCACAAGGAGCTGCCTGTGCTGGGAATCGAACTCAGTTCCTCAGGATCAAAGTCCACCACCCTAACCACTAGGCCACTCATTGAATATCTGGTTTATCTTTAGTTGGTTTCAATTTAACTGCCCAAATCAATATTCAGCACTGCAGAGCCACTGAGGGGGGGAGGGAGAGCAAAATTCTCCGGGCCCAGGCCTCCAAGGGAGCCCTGGCGCCAGGATCTCTCTCTCTCTCCTGCTCCTGCTCCTTATGGGACCCAGGTGATCACGTCCTGACAGGAGCAGGAGAGAGAAAACTCCAGCACCAGGCCCCCATTGCATTGCCTGCCAAGAGGCTGCTGGGCCCTCAGGCCACGCATGCTCGGTTTTAAAACCAAGCACGCGTGATGTGAGAGAAAAGCAGCCATTGGAACAGGCAATGCAGCAGAGGAAAGGGCAGCGCTGGAGGAAGACCTCTTCTGCTGGCGGGACCTCAGGATCCCTGCCAACCAAGGTACAGTGCACTCCATTTAAGTGCACGTCGGATAAGCGCATGCTCTGTTTAACTGCATGCCATACTTCAGTCCCGTTTTTGGCGCCATCAATTTCTATGGGGAAAAACTTCGGTTTAGCACACCACTGATAAGTGCAAGATTCATATATATGTATGGTTTAAGACTGCTCCTTTGCAGGAAAGACTCCGCATAAGCGCACGCACGGAATATGGAAGCCGATTGGCACGTGACAAGCGAAAGAAAGTTGTTAGAATGTACACTGGAGTCGTCGTCATCGCGCAACTGTAAGACTTTAACACTGGCTGAATGAATAGAAGTTCTTAAAAAATTAGAAAACAAACAAAGTCAAGCATCTATTGCTAAAGAATATGGTGTCAATCCAAGTCAAATTTCATGTATCTTGAAGCAGAAATATCAGCTTCTGGAAGACTGGCAAAACAATACAAATCCACACAGGAAACGTAAACGGACAGGAAAAGCTGAGGATGTAGAAGATGCTCTTCTTCGGTGGTTTTCTCAAGTCAGAAGCAGACAGTTTCCTGTCAGTGGTCCACTGCTTATGGAGAAAGCTAATCAGCTAGCTGAAAGTCTTGGACTAACTGAATTCAAAGCTTCTGTTGGATGGTTTGAAAGATGGAAGGAGAGGAACAACATAAAATTCAAGAAACAACATGGTGAAAAACAAGACGCTGATGACTTTGGTGCTGAAAATTGGGTTGTTTTAGTTCTTCCTACCATCTTGAACAAGTTTGCACCTCGTGACATTTTCAATGCTGACGAAAATGGTCTCTACTGGCGAGCGATTCCGGATGGAACACTTGCATTCAAACAAGCTGAAACTACAGGAAGTAAAACGTTGAAGGACCGACTGCAATATGGATGGGAGTGAGAAGTTGGAACCACTCGTCACTGGAAAGAGCAAACAGCCCCGTTGCTTCAAGAATGTTAAGCGACTTCCTATGTCATACGAGACTGACGACAGCACTGATGTTGAGATATGCGCCTACATGCAGGCAACAGCTGATGATGAAACAGATGATGAAATGAGCAGCGAGGCACATGCTGACGAAATTCAACAACCTCCTGTCACTTTTGCAAGAGGGCTGGAGAGTCTCAACACCGTGCGGGCCTATCTGGAGGCCACTGGATGTCAGTGCTATGACAGTTTTTACCGTCTGGCAGATGTAATCTATGGAACTCACAGACACAATAGTGTACAGAGGACTATCACTGATTACTTCAAGTAAGCCTAACATCAGTTAACAGAGACTGTGTAACGTCAGTTAACGGAGACTATACACTGTACGTATAATAAACAGTACTGTACCTATGTTTATCAGATGTCAAGCTTCTTTGGGTCACAACGGTTAAGTGCAAGCTCCGGTTAACTGCATGTATTTCTTTGGTACCAGACCCTTGCACGTAAGCGGATTGCAATGTTTTTGCAGCAGCGGCGGCAATCCTGGGAGGGGCGGCAACGGCGATCCTGGGGGCAGCGGGTGGCAGCCCTGCTCCAGGTCCGGCAGCAGCAGCCCTGCCCCAGGCCTGGTTCAGTCTCTCGGCACTGGCTGCTTCAGTTGACACCGACCTGCTATTTCGCAGCCAATTTGGTTGCCAAACATAGCCAGCCCTATGCACCGACAAGGAATATTCAGCAGGAGATAACCAGCTATCTCTTGCTGAATATTCACAGATAGCCAGTCAAGCCCAGAATTGTAGATGGTATGGGATTTAAATTGTATTAATTAATTAATTAATTAAGCAAGCGATATTTAACCAGCCAGGACCCATTCCTGGCCGGTTAAATAGTGTTGAATATTGGGCAGTTGATCTCTGATTTCACATTGCTTCTTTTATTACTTGTTATGTTAAAACTCAATGCCCATATATTCGACCAAATAATATTTTTCATTATTCCTATTCTACTGAATAGTAAAATATGCTATTTGATACAGTTCTAGCAGTAGCCTGTGTTTGAGCTCTAACCAAGCATGAAGGGCTTAACACTCTTTAATAAAAGGGCCCCTTAGTAATTTATTCTGTACTTGCTAAGGGTCTTTCTGTGTTCTGTATGTGTGCCTAAGGTCAGGTATTCTGTTGGAATGGAGTTTGTATGTAGTAATCTGGCTTGCTCAATTTTTCTAATAGGTATATTAATATTCTAGGTCCCACTGCCACATTTATAGTGCTGTATTTTCCTAGATAGTATCCTTGTTATGTAAGCCTTGGTCTTGAGTGCAGTGGCGTAGCTATGGGGGGCCACGGGGGCCTGGGCCCCCAAATTGGTCTGAGGCCCCTGGTTTGGCTGGCAGGAGTCCCCAACATGCTGCATTGCCTACTCTGCTCTTCTCAGTCGTGCCGTGCACACTCATTTTAGTTAAACTGAGCATGAGCGACACATGCTCAGTTTCATTAAAATAAGCGGGCATGGCATGACTGAGAACAGTGCAGGGCAGGTAATATGAAATCAGCGCGGGACAAATGCTTCAGCTGGTGGGGGTTGGGGACCCCCACCAGCCAAGGTACCATCATGCGGTGGCGACAGGGGGGCAGCGGCAGGGACGCGGGCCAAAATGTGCCCTCCTCTCCCACTTTGGGCACTGGCCCACCCCCGTCAAGGTCTGGCTATGCCCCTACTTGAGTTACTTTTGAAAGATTTTGTATTACTTCAGAAATATGCCTGGTACTGGAGAGGATTTATACTGCTGCTATTGAGATGAAACCAGAATCAGACATTTTTGTATGATTAGTTCTATTGGGATATGCCCTAGTTCTGCTTTGCATGCATTGTTGGGAAAGGAGAGTGTTGAACAAGAAGAGTAGATGCAAAATATATATTTACGTTTAACATTGTTATGGTTGGATATGCAAGGTCAGGGGTCAATAATGTTATATTAGAGTCCTAATGCCTGACTGGTGTTCTTAGTGAGGAGACCCCCACCCCGCCTCCATGACCTGAGCTCTATGGGGACCTTCCTTTTGGGTGCCTCACCTCAGGCAGCAGATTACCTTGAACTACACCTGTTCTTCCGGGACTTTTGCAGACTTGTCCCAGATGACACACTTTTGGCAGTCCTTCTACCAATGTCTAATAGGTTTAACATTGTGGTAGATCACTCCATGGCAGTTCACTTACTTCAGTTAACATTCTTTGAAAAATGTATTCCTTCATGTCCTTTTCTTATTGTTTGATTGTGCAAAGCACAGAAGGCAGCCATGGAAATACTTTCAACATCCATTCATTCGGATTCCTCCTCCTCAATGGCCTCTTATAGAACCTCCAGTTCTTCAGTGTTTTCCAGGTGAGATATCTTCAAAATCCTGTTGTAAAAGTAGTAGCTCTTCACTTTGAGTTTTCAGTCTTTTCTCTTTTTCAGTGGGCATCCATCTCCAGCTACGAGCCGAAACATCCACAACTATGTGGCAGGCTGCTTTTAAACTGTTTCAAAGTGAGGAAGAGGTGCTGTGAGGACTTTCAAAGTAGGACAAATCTTCATTGGTAAGTTATTTGCTGGTAAATTGCTTTTAAACTTTGGAAAGGTAGATTTAGAATTACGTTAACTTGATGTCGTTATTTGTAAGTTACTCTACTTATTTAGTAAAGTCACTTTAAGGAATAGGGTTTTGTTTGCTTGTTTAACATTTAAAGTTCCATAGGCTAGCAGTTAAGGGACTATTCTAGAGTTTACCATAGCGTCAGTGTAGAGCAATCGATAGTCACAGGAATCCCCAGTTTGCAATTTTAAACTTTAGTTTGCACCACAACTATGTTCCATAGTATAAACCCTTTCTCCTATAGTTTTAAAACTTGAACTTTCTACTACAGCCTCTAGCATTAACAGATAGCCTCTAGAATGCACAGTAGGGCCTAATTCAGTCTTCCTTTCCACCTACTTTCCCCAACTCCTGCCCACCCCTAGCACAACTCTTCATTTATAATCTTAATTTATAGTCATTCATTCTAATTAGGATAGCTGTTGTAGTTGATAATTTAATCATTACGCAAGTAGATAGCTGGGTGGCTGGTAGGCATGAGGATCGCCTGGTCACTTGCTTGCCTGATGTGAAGGTGGCGGACTTCATGCATCACCTAGATAGGATTTTAGATAATGCTGGAGAGGATCCAGCTATCTTGGTATGTGTGTGTACCAATGACATAAGAAAATGTGGAAGGGAGGTTCTGGAAGCCAAATTTAGGCTCTTAGGTAGATAGCTGAAGTCCAGATCCTCTAAGGTAGCATTTTCAGAAAGGCTCCCCATCCCACGTGCAGGACCCAAGAGGCAGGCACAGCTCCGAAGTCTCAATTCATGGTTGAGATGATGGTAAGGGATAAAGGATTTAGCTTTGTAAGGAACAATGCAACATTCTGGGAAAGAAGGAGCCTGTTCCAAAAAGATGGACTCCACCTTAACCAGAATGGTACCAGGCTGCTGGCAGTAACTTTTAAAAAGGAGATAGAGCAGCTTTTAAACTAAAATTGAGTGGAAAGCCAACAGTTGCCCAGGAGCACATGGTTTGGTGTGGAGTATACTTGAAGGGTACTATCGAAACAGGACATTTAGGGAATCCCAGTAGAGAGGTTTCAACAATGGTTTAAGAAAGTCAGGTGTGTTTAAAGAGAGAGCAGGTTAAAGGATGCCTATTGTCCACATCAACTTCTAAACAGTTTGTAGATACAAGGAAAAAAACACAATCTGAAGTGCCTGTATATAAATGCTAGAAGCCTAACAAATAAAATGGAAAAGCTAGAGTATATAGCACTAAATGATGAGGTAGAAATAATAGGCATCTCAGAGGCTTGGTGGAAGGATGACAATCAATGGAACATTGTGTTAACAGGGTACACATTATACTGCAATGATAGAAGGGATCAAATTGGAGGGGGTTGCACTATATGTTAAAGAGGAAATTGAGTCAAACAAAATAAACATTCTACATGAAACGGATAGCAGCATGGAATCATTATGGATAGAAATTCCATGTGTGAAGGGAAGGAGTATTCTTATAAAACTGTACTACCATCCACTAGGGCAGAATGTACAGTCAGATGAACAAATGTTTACAGAAACTAGGAAAGCTGGCAAAGTATAATAATGGGTGATTTCAATTACCAAGTAAGTCCCAAGGGCAGAGAAGAAATAAATCAAAATACTTCACAAAATAAACTCTCTTGTACTATGAGCTCAAGACTGGTCAGCCTCAAAACCACAAGTGGAGAAAAAAGACCCCAGAAGGCGCAGAGCTGCAAACACGCAACACACAGCTGCTTTAAGTCAGAAGCTCACATTAATCACAGGTCATAAAAAAACTCCAGTTTCATAATAAAGGCAAGACACCAGCCCCAAAATCATAGTAGGAATGAAGTATTGTTTATAAACAGTATTTCATCCAGTCAATAATAAATATACTTAGCGCAAACAGTTCACCATCCAAAGTTCAAGGCTTAATGATAACATCCACAGTACTTTTCTAGCTATGCTGTAAAGTTCTCAGTAGGCTACAAATTTGACAAAATCCCAACAGGAGACCCTGTTTCAAATGAAGGCATCATCAGGGGAAGAAGACGCCGACTGGAAACATAGAAATCCACACTAAGAATGGCTGCAGGGTAGATCACACACCCAGCTTAAAAGACTACGTCCAACTCTGATATCATCACATGGAAAAATCTACCAAACAAAAAAAAAGAACATAGCAACCAATCGAAGAAATGCTTTCCGTTCCAGTGCAAAATTTAAAGCCTTCAGGGAGACTGTCTGCAGGAGAAATACCCAACGTTGTACCTTTTGTCATAAACATTAGCAAATATCACTGTGATGATAACCCGTAAACACTTGCTCCAACACTATGCAACAAAAAGAAGAAAACTCATGGCCTTTTCCTTACAATGAGCCACCAAAGGTTCCATCAATTTACTAGCCGATATGCAATGCCGATGTTCAATCAAATGAGTTTTCAGCTGACATGAAGTTTGTCACCCATAATAAAGACCACACGGACAGCTTAACAAATAAATAGCATTGCTAGAAGTCCGTGTGGTTACAGCCTTCAAGTGGTAAGTTTTTCCGTGACGAGCATCATGTGGTCTTTATTATGTGGGTGAGAACTGGATGGGTTATTGGTACAGAATGAGCATGTATTGCACACTGAAGTTAGAATAAAGTACTTAGCATGTGTTGTCATTTGTGCAGTTGGCTCCTCAGAAGGAAGTGTTAAGAACAGCTGTGTTAATTGCACATAAGCTTAACACATAGTTTATTTATTTATTTAGATTTTGCTCACACCTTTTCAGTAGTAGCTCAGGGTGAGTTACATTCAGGTACACTGGGTATTTCTCTGTCCCTGGAGGGCTCACAATCTAAGTTTGTACCTGAGGTGATAGCGAGTTAAGTGACTTGCCCAAGATCACTAAAAGCAGCAGTGGGATTTGAAGTGGCCACCTCTGAATGTCAAGGCTGGTGGTGTAACCACTAGGCCATTCCTCCACAGCATAAAGAATTATTCTGTGTGGTAGCTCCAGGGGACATGCTTAGCGTACAGCCAACAGTTAGTGCACAGCTTTCACACTTACCACACTTTGGGCCCCTTTTACCAAACTGCGGCAAAAGAGGGCCTGAGCTGGCATCGGCGCAGGTTTTTGATGCACGCCTAGGCCCCCTTTTACTGAAGTGGGTAAAAGGTAGGTCTTTCTTTTTTGTAAATAAATGGCCATGTGGTAAGTGAAGCACTTGCCGTGTGGCCATTTCGGGGGGGAGCCCTTACTGCCACCCATTGAGGTGGCAGTATGGGCTCCCATGCTAAGCCAATGGTAACCGGGCAGTGTGTGGCACTGCCCAATTACCGCCAGGTACACACTGGCGCTATAAAAATAATGGGGGTGGGAAGTGCTGCTGGGCTGCTGCAGTAGCCCGGCGGAACTTCCTTTTTAGTGAGCTTTGTAAACGGGGCCTTTTATGTTTTGCTGTTAAAGGTCAATGAGTGCAAAAACTAACACACTTCAATAAAAGGACCCCTAGAATTTATTTTGCACAAGTTTCATTGTATATTGCCTTTAGTTCTTAAGCTTAACAATCATGGACCACCCTTTGCTGGTCTAACTTTTCTAGTGAAATGTTTTCTACTTAAAAAATATCACAGTACATTAAAACCTCGGGTAAAATTTGAACTATTTTAAATAGCCATGTAGACTGGCTCAAATGCTTTTGACTTTTTCTGGTCCTAAGTTTGCATGTTTCTTAAATCTGGCTTAGCGGAGTTTTAAAAAGGTTTGGACGGCTTCTTAAATAAAAAGTCCATAGACCATTATTAAATGGACTTGGGGAAAACCTACTATTTTTAGGATAAGCAGTATAGAATGTTTTGTACTTTTTTGGGATCGTGTCAGATATTTGTGACCTGTATTGGCCACTGTTGGAAACAGGATGCTGGGCTTGATGGACCTCTGGTCTTTCCCAGTATGGCAATACTTATGTATTTATGTTATCACAATATCTGCTTGTTACTACTATCATGTTTCATCATTATCATGTCGACTAAGATCCTTCTGTAACACTAAATGTTTATTTTCTAATATTTCCACCATTCATGAATTGTAAGCCACATTGAGCCTGCAAAGAGGTGGGAAAATGTGGGATACAAATGCAATAAATAAATAAAATAAAATCGCGGTGGAAATGGAAGTTCAGTATAAAGTTTGAGAGTACATGGTGAGAACAGTGTTGCCAGGTGGAAAATTTTTTTCCCACCCAATTCAGCACAAAAACCGCCCAAAACCTGCCCAAACTCAAACCCCGCCCCTGACACCCCCACCCCCGCGTCAACCCCGCCCCCGCCGTCATCAACCCCGCCCCCGCCGTCACAGGCCCCGCCTCCCTGTCACTGGCCCCGCCTCCACATCATCGGCCCCGCCTCCTACGTCACTAACCCCGCCCAAAACGTCACTAACCCCGCCCAAAAACGTCACTAACCCCGTCCCCCGCGGCCGAAAAAGCCGCCCAAAAAACCGCCCTGAAGCCCAAAAAGCAGCCCAAAAAACCGCAACCCGCCGCGGGCAAAAATTTCCCGCGGCGGGTCGCGGAAAACCGCCCAATTGGGCGGTAAAACCGCCCACCTGGCAACACTGGGTGAGAAGGACAGTGCTAATGCCATAAGTGCTGAATAATGGAAAGCCACAAAACGTCCATGTTTGCTTCGTAAATTTTATGCGGATGACATCTACAATGCAGACGAAACAGGGTTGGTCTACTGTGCCACACCAGCTGGTTCCCTGACCTATAAACACATAACACTGGCGGGCTCAAAGAAAGCAATAGATCGTATCACAGTGCTATGCTGTTCCAACATGTCGGGAACTGATAAACGTAAACTACTGGTTATTGGAAAAAGTGCAAAGCCTCAGTGTTTTAAAGGGATCTGTATGGAAAGTTTATTTGTTCTGTATCATGCTAACAAAAAAAATGCATGGATGACATCTGAAATTTTTAGGAACTGGTTAATGAGTTGGGACATTGAAGTACAAAAGAAGTCTAGGAGGATTGTGCTAGTCCTTGATAATTGTGTAGCGCACCCACACATTGACTTCTTGAAAAATATCCAGGTGGAATTCCTATTTCATAAGTACATAAGTATTGCCATACTGGGAAAGACCAACGGTCCATCAAGCCCAGCATCCTGTTTCCAACAGTGGCCAATCCAGGTCACAAATACCTGGCAAGATCCCCAAAATGTACAAAACATTTTATACTGCTTATCCCAGAAATAGTGGATTTTCCCCAAGTCCATTTAATAATGGTCTATGGACTTTTCCCAACACCACATCTCTGGTGCAATCGATGGACATGGAAATCATAAAAAATGTGAAGACCTTATACTGCACTAAACTAGTAACTTGCATCCTTGAAGCAATTGAAGAAAATTTGCTTACATCATCTTCAACAGCAAAGGAGGTCAGTGCAAAGACTGATCTTTTACGAGCAGTGCAGTTTATTGCTGATAGCTGGTGACATGTTAGCAGCACAACCATTCAGTGTTGTTTTGCTCCTGTGGGTTTAAACACCCTGAATTGAAGACATGGGATACTGCTGAAAATGTTATGGAAAATGAAAATACAGCTGGTTTTATTATCAAGGTGGATTCTCATTCCAAAAGATATCAGATATAAGTTCTTATCTTCTACATTGAAAAGCTTTAAAAACTTATCTGTTTAACAATACTTTTCTGTGTAATTTATTAATTATATGTAATTAATGTAAGCTGTTACTGTATATTCAGTTATATGTAATATGTTATATTCACTGTTTCACTGTAAGCCACATTGAACCAAAATGTTTTTGGATAATGTGGAATATAAGATTTAAAAGAGAGATGTGAGGATGAAGTCATTGAGCAACTTTCAGCCAGACACCTGAAGACATACAGGAAAGCAATGAAGGCAGGTCCTGTAACTGCTCCATAGACCTGTTCCGATTTTGTTCAGCTGCAGTCAATTAAGAGAGCTCGTCAAGGTACACTTGATCGGTATCTCCGTTAATACAATCAATACCTTACTGTTTTCAATATGCAACATTTTGTGATACAGAATAAATGAAAAAATTGTTCCGTTACTATAATGTTTTCACTGTGTATTTATCATTGCTTTGCAACTTTTATTTTTCTTTCATTCAAATTTTGTGTTTCAGAATAAATGAAACTTTTTTTACTTTATTCTGGTGCTTGTACTGTACATTTTTTTCACGGCACCCTGAGAACTTTGTTTATCTGGGGCAGTCGCTTAATTGGGGCAAAATACTAAAGGGTCCTTTAACAAAGGTGTGCTGAAAAGTGGCTTGCGGTAGTGTAGGCGTGGGTTTTGGGCATGCACAGAATAATTTTTCAGCGCACCTGTAAAAAAGGCATCTTTTTTTCCCCCCAAAATGGACGTGCGGCAAAATCAAAATGCCACGTGTCCATTTTGGGTCTTTGATCTTACCGCCTGCCATAGACCTAGCAGTAAAGAATTTGGGCGGTAAGGACCTACACGCGTCAGATTCCACTTGGCGCAAGTCCGCTATGCATGTCTGAAAAAAAATGTTCAGACGTGTGTAGCGGACGCACACCAAAAATAAAATTACTGCAAGAGCCACGCAGTAGTTGGGCGGTAAGTCTATTTTCGCACGCGTAGGCGCCTACGTGGTTTAGTTAAAGGGGCCCTAACAGACTACTATATATAAAAGATAGATAAACAGAAAAGATGAAAATAAAACCCACACTTCTTTCCTGAGCTAAGAGGTTAAGTAGTATAGTATTGTATTGTAACATTTATAACCCACGCTTTCTCACTTGTCAGCAGGCTCAATGCGGCTTACATAATATAGCTAATTTATAAGATAAAACAAAATGAATAAAACATCTAAACATAGTATATAAAGAGGTGAACAATAAAAAGGATAAGGGAGAAAGGTGATGGAGGTAGGGAACAGGGAGAGGGTGAAAGTTGGGGTAGTGTAAAGCTTTCTGCCATGTCAAAAGATGATTTTTCTTCCCATATAATGACAATCAGAAGATGTGGCGGATATGAATGAGAGAACTGTTGTCTCCAGCTGCACTACTAATAAGTGACTGCGGATTGTCCAGAAGTAAGCTCATTATTTATTGTAAAAATGTCTTCAGGCAGTTATGAGCTTATATTTAATCTCAGAAACCATAAAGCTTTTTCACTAATAATGTCATCCGGGATGATATCCTGTAAGACTGAAGAACAAACAAAAGGGATCGTATAGGAAAATAAGGACTAAGCAGGGTTTTTATTTTTGCATGCTCCATCCAAAACTGGTTCCATAAAAACATCTGTGATCATTCCAAGGAAGGAGGAGTTGCCTGCAGACATACGGCTTTATACTATTATTAGTAGATGTGGCAAGTTAAGAAATGGAGAATAAAAATATAAGCTGTTCAAAGGTAGTTTACTTAGAGGCCTACCATCAACTCAGAAAATAATTATGAGGTAGATATTCAGTGAAACGACTGCTGTATGAAATGTATTACATATTTAAGAGGTAAATGATTACAATTCAAACTGACCTTTAGCTGAAATAAGAAAGGTTTTTATTCAGTAGTCCATGTTTGGGGTATGTCCTTTTCAATCTTTATACATGATACCTATTTTTACCCATTTTTAATGGCTGACTTGAAGTCTGATGAGTTTATTTGATCACCTTTTTTTAAATTATATGTGCTGTATAACTTTCATCATATAGGACCCCTTTTACAAAGCTGTGGTAAAAGGGGCCTTGCGGTAGCATTGGTGCATGGATTTGCCACACACCGAGGCCCCCTTTTACCTCAGCGGGTAAAAGGCTTTTTTTTTAAACAAAGGAAATGGCCCTGTGGTAAGTGAACCACTTGCCGCGTGGCCATTTTCCAGGAGAGCCCTTACCTCCATCTATTTAGGAGGTGGTAGGGTCTCCTGCGCTAACCGGGTAGTGCCCGGGGCTGCCCAATTACCGCCGGGTGAGCCCCCGGTGCTAAAAAATAAAAAATATTTTTTAAGCACCAGAAATGGTGCATGCTGGGGGCAGGCACTACCGCTAGGCTCCTGCAGTAGTCTGGCAATTGTGCAGAAATGACACAAAACAAAAAAGGAAATGGTATTTCTGAAAAAAAAAAGATGGAAGTTTTTCTTTTTTTCAAAAAGGAGTAGCCTAGTGGTTATGCAGCAGACTTTGATTCACTTAACCCTCCATTGCCTCAGGCACAAATAAGTACCTGTATATATGTAAACCGCTGTGAATGTAGTTGCAAAAACCACAGAAAAGGCGGTATATCAAGACCCATTCCCTTTCCCCTATTTGGATTTTGGACATTTTGTGTAAAACATGGATGCAGGAATTTACACCAAATTCTCCTTAGCATAAATGGCCGTGTCTCTCAGAACTGCAATCATCCAGGCTTTAAGCATATTCTTTTCATAGCGCCTTGGACTCAGATCTCTTTTTGGAACAGACTTCCTTTCCTATGGACTCATCTATTGCGGTAGCTTCAACTTCTGCCATATTAACCTTTTGGGCAAGCCTGCTTTGTACTGCCTCAGAACTATCCCACATACATATTTGTCTTGGTTGATGGGAAGAGCTGGGTGTTGCGCTCAATTTTTCTTTTTTTTTTGGGGGGGGGGGTGGCCATGTTACAGCTGGCCAGACAATCCCTACACTAATTACAGCTGTCTCTTCACTAACATGCTTAAAAGTTGTCTTCCCAATGTGGTCTAATGGCTAGCACACTGATACTATAGAGTGGGGTTCAAATCCCACTGGACAGCAGGCACATGTTAACCAACTCAGCTGGCTTGAGTCCTTGAAAGAGAAATTTTGCTTGGAAGAACAGACCCAGCCAGGGGCAGATTGACAGTGAGATGGGCCCCTCACCACCTACCAAACAATTAAGACACTGGATGGATGCTAGGGGAAAATGGGTCCCTCTACTGCAGCGAAGCCTCGGGTGCTGCCCTATTGTCTCAATAGTAAGTCTTCCCATGGGGCAGTGTAGTTTGGAAATCCTAGATTGGTTACTGTGTCTCCTGGGTGTGAGAACAGTCCAGTGAGAGGTCATCAAAAGAGCCATTTGTGGTTGGATTTGCCATACTGAAGTCTTGTGTTTGTATGGTTATGAGGTGTAGGGGTCACTGGGAGGCGGAGTTGCTGTTGGGGGCATGTGATAGATGCCTAACAGATATGTTTTGAATATAAATAAACTAATACTTTTTAAAAATTTGTTTTCCAGCCCATTAGATATTGGCAGTCTAACCCTCTGACCTGAACATGCTGATCTCCCAAAATATCCTCAGATGACAGAGACAGTAGGTAACATAGCAGATGAGGTCTATGCTTGAAAAAAAGAGCAGTGATGCCCCTGGGCCACTGCCTTGTGTACCCTGTATCATGTGGTTACTGTAACAGTACTCCCATTGCTACACGCCCTGTTCCCAGATCTGCAAAGGTACCCATTTCTGGGGGGAGACTTTTGGGATTTCTCCCCACTTTATCCCGGTGCATTTTGGGACCTGCAGCACTGATTGCAATGGAGACAATGGGATGTAAGTGTACATTCTCCATATGTTATAAATGGCAGCGGATGCCTTCCCTACTTCTTTTCAGCGCTGAAGCAGTTTTTTTATTTTCTTCTCTTTGGAGAACTCATCATATTTGTGCAGTTCTTGGCAGTGGCGTTCCTAGGGGGGCTGACACCCGGGACGGATCGCCGATGCGCCCCGCCCCCTGGGTGCAGCACCCCCCCCCCCCCCGGAACAGCGTGACGCCCCCCCCCCCCGGTGAAAGAACCCCCGATCCCTCGGCGAAAGTACCCCCCGGGTGCACGCCGCTTGGGGGGGGGGGGGGGTTCCGCGCGCCTGCCGGCTCTTCGTTTTCATGCTCCCTCTGCCCCAGAACAGGAAGTAACCTGTTCTGGGGCAAAGGAAGCATGAAAACAAAAAGCCAACAGGCACGTGGCACCCCCCCAGCGGCGTGCACCCGGGGCGGACCGCCCCCACACCCCCCCCCCCCCCCTTGGTATGCCACTGGTTCTTGGGATTCCTGTATTTGTTAAATAGAATATCAGTGCTCTAAGCTCCTTCAGCATTGGGAAGCCATATCAGTGCAGCAGATGGAAGTTTCTAGACTTGGGGGAGCTTCCTCAAAGGTATAAGATGGAGCATGACAAACCTCTATGAGGGACTCTCAACAGAGCTTGTCCCCCCTTCCCATTGTTGTCTCCTATCAGTGGTTTTCTGCTGACTAACTCAGCTGCAGAAGGAGGTGAATACTGGACTTACTTTTCTCTACCATGTGTCCCCATAATTTGTGGCAGAGGTTCCTAGTTTGGAAACAGGCTTGCAATTGTGGGGGAGAGGGTGTGTAGGTATGGGCCCACACAGTGGTGTTCCTTGGTCGGCTGCCACCTGGGATGGATTGCTGCTGCGCACCCCCTCACCCCCCTGGGTGCAGCACCACCCTAGCCTATCACCTCCCCCCCCCCCCCCGTGCATCACCTCCAAACACCCCCCCCCCCCCGGGTGCATTGCTCTTACCTCCTGGGGGTGCTGGGAGCAGCCGCGCAGCTGTCGACTCCACCGGTTCCCTGCCTCAGAACAGGAACTAACATCAGAGGGAGCAGGAAACTAGTGGAGCTGACAGCCACAAAGCTGCTCCCTGCACTCCCTTGCAGCATGCACCCTGGGGTGGACCGCCCCTGCCCTCCTGGAAGTGGTGCATGCCTAGCTGTTAGTTATATTTTACTGTGCTCTTGAATGAATGGTTTACTTTCCTGTTGGATATTGTAGTTCTTTTTCTTTGCTTGTAGAGTTTGAATTTGTAAACCGCTTTGATCTGCATGTCAGTTAAGCTGGTATATCAAGTCATAAATAAATAAATAGTGTGACATAAACAAGTGATAGAGGTTACACAGGGCAATGGCCTGGTTGCATCATGTTTCTGTTTGATGCAGGATTCCATGTTAGTGTACCTGTTGGACTATATTTTTATTTGCCTCCTACCAGTTGCTGAAATGCACTGACTCTTGGTCTGGTATCAACACATGTTTTGTTTGATGTGATTGTGGGAGACCAGTAAAGGCCTCATAATCTCTTCCTCATTCTATCATATGCTGTAGGAGGTCTTGGACCCACTGCGATATGGTATTGCTGCTCAACGATGACACAGGTTTATACCATCCCTGTCCAGACATTATATCACATTCATTAGCCTGCTCTTCACAGTGCTCAAGAAACCTGCATATTGGCCACTGAACCTTGATATCATATTGGGCAGCTATATACATCAAGATGAAAACACAGGACACCCATGTACACTTCAGCTATAAAACGTTATAACCATAAAGGAGTTTTGGATTCAAAAGCACAACACATCAGTATAAACATGAGATGAAACAAAGAAGTCCAAATACAAACCCTGGGAGAGCAACATATTTAGAAAGGGGAAACCAAAACAGTAAATAAGAAGACAAACCCAAAGTGTGAGGGAAGGGGAAAGGACCAGTGTGGGCAGGGAAGCCCCCACCCAAGAGCTGCTGGAGCTGCCTCAGTAGGTGGGTTAGACTAAAGGTCCTGTGAAGAGTCTGAGCCCAGGAGGCCAGCATGCTCAAGGGCAGATAAGTTGAACCCTTGAGCAAGCTCCATCCTGCCCAGGCCTGCTTCCAGGGCACCTAGTCACTGGTCAATGGCCTCATACATTCCCTCCACCCTCTCTAATACAGAAGCCTGGCTTCCAGGGGCAGGTGCAAGGCGCAGCTATACCTGCCCCTGGAAGCACCAGAGCCTCAAATCTCTGTATTAGAGGAGGGAGGAGGATGCAGGAGGCTATCTTCCCCTCCTGCAGGGCCTCCAAGTCCCTCCTGAGGCTAGTCCAGCTGCTTCTGAGGTGGGAGATGGGGTCCAGTAGGGGAGCAAAATTGTGGCCATCAGGGCAGGAAAGTGTTGTCCTCTTCACTTTCCCCTTTCTCCTCCTCATTCTCCTTTTCCCACTCAAGGCCTGGCTAGTGGTTAAAACACATGCCTTTATCATTCAGGGGTGGCTGATTCAAGTCCCAGCACTGGGAACTAGGAGCCCGAGCTGTTTACTTGACCTGGTTGCATTTATTACTTTCCTCCCCCCCAGGGAGGGACAGTTCACCATTCTGAGAAGCATCTCTACACCTAGAGGAGATAGGCTAGTGATTAGAACACAGGGTTTATCAGTCCAGAATGACCAGTTTGAATCCAAGCACTAGGAACCACACCCCAGAACATTGGAGACAGGAGAACTGGGTTTAATTTACACCATACCTACTGCTCACCCACCGCACTCAACCCTGTGGAGCTTGAGAGGGACACGTTGGTTGAGAATTATACTATTTGATTTTTGACTAGGAAATATAAATCAAGCTGGGGACTTTTGTTTCTCTGAGTGGCATTTCTTAGTGATGGGAAATATCAAATCAGTTTGACATAGGAATACAATGACTTAGTAAATGTGTTCAACCTGCTTGGTCTGTTTTCTGTTACTCTTCCTGCATAATTTCTGTGAGCTACTGCACACCATTTATTATTGCATTGTAATTCACTACAATTTGATGGGCAAGATAAAGTCTCAACTTATTTGACAGTAATTTGTTATTGGAACACAATTGCCTACTCAGTTAAAACATAGCATAGCATTTATTATTCACACTCTTTCCCTATATGCTATATATAAAGAGCTCGAACACTTGGGACCTTCCTGGATTGAGATAACAGTTCCCTCCCTGGTCAACAGGAAACTCTGTCTGGGATTTTTACCTATTTTGTCTCTGGTTCACCTTTTCCTGGTCTTCTCATGCTTAGTTTGTTTAAAGATGAAAATGTCTGCTTTCATATTGCAGCCTTTCTGCTTGACGTATATATATGTCTTACAAGGCTATTTGATTAATGTATCTATATTCTGCAGTACTGTTCATTTCTTTGTTGTGTTTGAGCTAACAAAAAAAATTATTTGAACCCCCCTCCCCCCCCCCCCCAAAAGAACATAGCCTTCAGCAGAACAGTATATATACATGTCTTCCACAGGAAACCCCATTGCTAGTCTTGCAGGTGACACATGCATGTGACAGGATATTGTGACAACACTCATTATCCCCCTCTCCCTTCCACTCTTCACAGTGCTCATAAAACCTCTGTGGTAGGCTTAGAACCTTCGTATCAGATAGAGCAGCCATAAGGCATTGAGATGAAAAGACAGGGCACCCATATAAACAACAACTTTTATCTAAAATAACAATATTTTCTGTACACAATCCAAAAAAAATATGTAGTATATAATATAATAAAATAAAATGTTTAAATGTTTTTCATTTTTAAAAGCAAAACTATTGACCACAGTATAAATTAAACCATACAGGGGGAAGGGCAAAAAATGAATGATAACTAAAATAAAAGGCCAAATATATAATACAATTAAAAAGGGAGAGGGGAGGAGAAAGGGTCACTTAGGGGAGAGGAGAGGGAGGGAGGTGACCCCAAGAGCAGCAGGAGCTGCCTCAGGATGTGGGGCCAACAAAGGGTCCTGGGAGGTGGGGTGTCCGGAGATTGCAGCATGACCTAGAGCAGAGAGAATTTGGGCTTGCATGGCTACCATCTACTACTACTACTACTATTTAGCATTTCTATAGCGCTACAAGGCATACGCAGCGCTGCACAAACATAGAAGAAAGACAGTCCCTGCTCAAAGAGCTTACAATCTAATAGACAAAAAATAAAGAAAGTAAGCAAATCAAATCAATTAATGTGGACGGGAAGGAAGAGAGGAGGGTAGGTGGAGGCGAGTGGTTACAAGTGGTTACGAGTCAAAAGCAATGTTAAAGAGGTGGGCTTTCAGTCTAGATTTAAAGGTGGCCAAGGATGGGGCAAGACATAGGGGCTCAGGAAGTTTATTCCAGGCGTAGGGTGCAGCGAGACAGAAGGCGCGAAGTCTGGAGTTGGCAGTAGTGGAGAAGGGAACAGATAAGAAGGTTTTATCCATGGAGCGGATAAATCCTGCTCAAGGGCATGCTCCAACCTGGCCTACCCAGCTTCCAGGGCCTTTAGTCGTGAGTCAATGGCCTCCTTCATGTTCTCCATCTTTTCCAAGACAACTTCTTATCTAGAGGCAGGTGTAGGGGGAGGTGGGAGTCCACCTGCACCATCACCTGCCCCTGGAGCCACATGGGCCTCAGCTCACTGTCTTGGAGAGGATGGAGAGACATGTGGGAGGCCATTGTCCACTCCAGAGGAGATGTTCCCCTCCTGAGGGAGGTCATGCTGCCCCTGGGCTGCAGGCACAGCTACTGTCTCAGGTGGTAGAGGAGGGAGATGAGGGCCTCCTTCCTAATCCTCATCACAATCATCTTCATCATCTTCTTCTTCATCACCATCATCATTATCTGCATTGCTTTCATCATTCTCCGCCTCCTCCTCAGTGGCTCCCATCGCCTTATCTTCCTCCTCCTCTTCCTCCTCTTGTGTCCCTCAGGGCCAGTGGCATAGCTAGGTGGGGCCATGGGGGCATGAACCCCCACAGATTTAGCCCTGGCCTCCTCTACTCGACCGCCACCGCCGACCTTCCTCCGCCGCCAGGTACCTTTGCTGGCGGGGGTCCCCAACCCCTGCCAGACGAAGTTTTCTTCAGCGTCGGTCTCCAGCACATTCACTGATCTGTTTCTGTGAGTCCTGACTCCTGATATCCTGCGTGCACATGTGCAGGACGTCAGGAGTCAGGACTCACAGAAACAGAGCAGCGAACGCACCAGAGACTGGCGCTGAAGACTTCGGCAGCAAAGATACCTGGTGACGGGGAAGGGGCAGCAGCGGAGGGTGTCGAAAGTGGCAGGGGAAGGTTGGCAGCAGCAGGGGGGCAAAAGTGGCGGGAGGTCAGTGGCAGGCTAAACTGTGCCCCCCTACCTCTGGCTCTGGACCCCCCTCCCGCTGAGGTCTGGCTACGCCCCTGCTCATGGCTGGTGAGGGTGGCCCTGCAACAGCACCGGGTCCAGGGTGTGGGACAGCTTGTGCCTGAGCTACAAAGGTGGGAAACAGACATTGGTTACAATCATGCTCTCCATCACCTGCACAGTTGAGGTGGCCATTGAAGTTTGGGAGTTGAGCATAAGGGTTAGGGACCAACCTTTGCCTATTGATTAGACATTGGCACCTAGTGGCTTCCATCAAGATGAACAAGAAGTAGAGAGGATTATTGGAAACTACAGTGTTACTCACCTGTCTTGGCCTGTAGCTCAGCATGCACCCCCTGGAGGAAATCCAGGTTGTACTGCTGCAGGTAGCGGCCCCTCTTGCGGAGGTCTGTATGGAAACAAGAGGTGGGGTGGGAAGGGAGAGGGAGGTTGAGTGACATGTACCTGTGTCATCATATGCATAGAGAGGCAGGTGTGATTGTCAGTGCCCATAGAACATCACAGTCTTTGTAGAGTATATAACACTAATTTGTGATTCTGTGGGGTGGAGTGCAGGAGTGCATTTATTTGCTCATGCCTCCTCATGGATGCAGCCTTTCCCACTGTCAGAGGGTTTTCTGCTTGAGAAGTTGCTGGAGGAGTGATTAGAACACTTGTCTTCTCTTTCTGGGGTTGTGAGGTCAAATTCCTTCACTGGTGCCTGTGCAACCTCCCCACCCACCCACCCACACACACACCACCACCACCACCACCAAAACCTGCATTTGTTTTGCTCATCCCTCCTCATGGACACAGCTTTTCTCTTTGTCAGAGAATTTGCTGCTCAAGAAATGAATGGTGGAGTGATTGGAACACTTGCGTTCTCCTTCTGGGGTTGGGAGTTCAAATTGTGTAACTTGTTCCTGTGCACCCTCCCCACCTGCAGTTTGTACTTGGCTCCTCAGTAGTACTAGTAGTAAACCTCTCCTCCTTGGTACATATATTTTTATTAAACATTTTACTAGAAACTTCATTTTCATACCTAAATTCTTAATCATGCTTTTGCAATAGTGAACTTTTGCTTGGAAAAAAGACGGCTAAGGGGAGATATGATAGAGATCTATAAAATAATGAGTGGAGTGGAACATGTAGACGTGAATTGCTTGTTTACTCTTTCCAAAAATACTAAGACTAGGGGGCATACAATGAATATACAAAGTACTAAATTCAGAGAAAATATTTCTTCACTCAACATGTAATTAGGCTCTGGAATTAATTGCCAGAGAATGTGGTAAAAGCAGTTAGCTAGTGGGATCTTAAAAAGGTTTGGATAATGTCCTAAAAGAAAAGTTCATAAGCCATTATAAGATGGGCTTGGGGAAAATCCACTGCTTATTTCTAAGATAAGCAGCATAAAATGTATTGTACTGTTTTGGGATCTTGCCAGGTACTTGTAACCTGTATTGGTCACTGTTGGAAACAGAATGCTGGGCTTGATGGACCTTCAGTCTGTCCCAGTATGGCAATGCTTATGTTCTTAAGACTGGACCTTTTGCCAACATGGCCAAGTTTGTGCTCTTTATCAGGGTGGCAGTCTGAGTAACATAACCGCAGCATGAAACTCTGACATGTTGGCAGAAGATCTGGTCTTGATAACAGCCATTTAAATCCTACTGCAGAAGTTAAGTATAGGACAAGCATGTTTAAGAATTTTGGTTTGAAAACAAGGTTTCTAATATAATGTTCAATACAAATATCTGGACCAATGAGGAGTGGGTTACTACTGTATTAAAAAGAATTTTAGTGCTTCAAGTATGCCATACTTTCTGAGGATCTATGAAAATAATATGAAGAATTTCTAGACACACTTCAGTTGGCGTTGCAGAATATATTTTTCTGGGATGAATGCATCATGCCTAATAGGCATCCCTAAGCTGGGGAGGAAGTAAACCACTACAATCAAATACATAACTTGGTTACAGTACTTAGTATACTTACATCCCTGGTGATTGAGGCATGGGAGTTGTATGCAGGGCCGTGCCTAGGGTCTCTGGTGCCCCCCTGCAGACTATCAGTTGGCGCCCCCCCCCCCCCCCCCCCCCCCCCCGTGAAAATGATCGCTCACCACTTGTCACACTGACAGGAATTGTCAGCAATATTCTTAGAAACAAATTGCTATACATTGCAAAATAAGATAAATTCTCAAAGTGGACATATTCCAAACACTAAAATGAAAATAAAATGATTTTTTTTTCTAACTTTGTTGTCTGGTGACTTTCTTTTTCTGATCATGCTGGCCCAGTATCTGATTCTGCTGCTATCTGTCCTCTTAACTCCGTTTCCAGGGCTTCCTTTCCATTTATTTCTTTCCTTTCCTCCTTTCTTCTTCATTTCTGGTCCTCAGCTTCTGCCTATTTTCTTCATCCATGTGCAGTTTTTCTCCTCTCTTCCTTTTCCCTCATCTCATCTCCTTCATCTCTCTTCCCTCCCCTCTAAGTCCAGCAATTTCTCCTCTCTCCCTGAGCCCTGCCCTCCCATCCATGCCCATCCATGCTCCTCTGTCCCCTGCCCCCTCCATTCATCCCTATCCAGCAATTCCCCTCTCTCCCTGAGTCCTGCCCTGCAATCCATATTCATCCATGCCCATCTGTCCCCTGCCCCCTCCATTCATCCCTATCCAGCAATTCCCCTCTCTCCCTGAGCCCTGCCCTGCAATCCATAATCATCCATGCCCATCTGTCCCCTCCATTCATCCTTATCCAGCAATTCCCCTCTCTCCCTGAGCCCTGCCCTTCCAATCCATGCCCATCCATGCTCCTCTGTCCCCTCCCCCCTCCATTCATCCCTTTCCAGCAATTCCCCTCTCTCCCTGAGCCCTGCCCTCCCATCCATGCTCCTGTGCCCTCCATTCATCCCTAATTCCCCTCTCTCCCTGAGTCCTGCCCTCCCAATCCATGCCCATCCATGCTCCTCTGTCCCCTGCCTCCTCCATTCATCCCTTTCAGCAATTCCCCTCTCTCCCTGAGCCCTGCCCTCCCATCCATGCTCCTCTTTGCCCTCCATTCATCCTAATTCCCTATCCAGCAATTCCCCTCTCCTGAGCCCTGCCCCTTCCATCCATGCTCCTCTGTCACCCTCCATTAATCCCCTATCCAGCAATTCCCCTCTCTCCCTTCCATGACCCACCCACCTCGCATCCATGCTCGTCTCTCCCCTGCCTCCCACTCCATTGTTCAACTACTGCCCGCCTCTTCTCTCCCCCCCAACATCCCTTTTCCTGTTTTTTTCTTTTAAATTTACCTCCGTGGCGGTCCAGCAGCGCAGCGTCAGTGAAGGAGGCGGCGCTCCGCTCGCCTCCCGACGTCTCTAGCCTTCCCTTCGCTGTGTTCCGCATTCTTCTGACGTCATTTCCTTGACGCCAGAAGAAGGCGGAACACAGCGAAGGGAAGGCTAGAGACGTCGGAGGCGAGCGCCGCCTTCTTCACTGACGCTGCACTGGTGGACCGCCAATGGAGGTAAATTTAAAAAGAAAAAAAAAGAAAAGGGATGTGGGGGGGGGAGAAGAGGGCAGGCAGTAGTTGAACAATGGGAGCGGGAGGGCGAGTGAGGTGAGCATGGTGCGGTGGTGCCCCCCCCCCCCCTGCCATGCTACCTCGCTTACCGTGTTGGCATGGCCCTGGTTGTATGCTACTGTAAGTCTCTCCCAGGCCCTTCTGTACCTGAGGTATGACCTTCTGTGGTCTGGGAGCACAAAGTAATGTTTTTCCTTATGGAGAAACAGGCTGGTCAGGATTTAGAATCTGCCTCTGAAAAACTGAGCATTCTCCTACAGGAAGGTATAGCTGCAGAATGTCCCCACAGATATGACATTGTAAAGTTTTTGCACGTTGATGTCAAATCAGTGCCGATCAATTTCTATACAGTGTGTGGAATTCCAGGTCTATTCTATATACTGTGTAGAACAAGACAGGACAGGTATAGAACTTTAGGCATATAGCATGTAGATTTAGTCACAGGATAGCTCCTAGTTGTATTCTATAAATCACACCTAACTTTTATAGAATACACTTAAGTGCATTTCGCTTCTACGTGGAATTTTCAGGTGCCATAAATAGAATCTAGTCCTATATGCAGGTATTTTCACCATCCCTAGTGAGCTCACAATATAAGTTTTGTGCCCTTGGGGCAATGGAAGGTTAAGTGACTTGTCCAGGGTCACAAGAAGCTGCGATGGGAACTAAACCTGGTCTCCCAGGATCTTCATCCACTGCACTAACCATTGGGCTATTCTTCCACTCCTAATACCAGCATTTCAGGGCAACAGGAACCAGAGATGGGATTTGAATTTGCCACCCCTGAATGATAAGTCATGTGTTAGGCTACCTCCTCCCCCAGCTGTGAAAAACCTGAACCCAGCCCTACTTTCAACAACACATTCAAAGAAACCTTTTTTATTGAATTTAGTAATGGATTTTATGTTTAAATTGTTGTTATTGTGCTTCCAAAACAGGATACAACATATTTCTCTTATAATTTATAACACCTCACAAACAAACCAAGTATCTAGACCCAATCACCCCGCCCCTCCCATCTTGCACACCTTCAGGGTCCCCCTCAGAGAGTCAATTAGTACTTCCAAAACAAGCCAACTCAAAAGTTCAAAAAGTATCCGAGTAATGGATTTTAATGTTGATGGATAACATCCATAGGCCAGCATATTGTTACCAAATTCAGTTAACCACAATGGAACAGATTCTATATATGGCGCCTAAAAAACCCACGTGGAAAACATTTCTGCCTAGGCATATTCTATAAGCGGCACCTAAATTTAGGCATAGTATATAGAATATGCCTAGGTGGAGTTTATAGCACCTAAAACTATGCATCTCCATTTACACCAACAAAAATGTGGCGTAAATCCTGATGTGTAGCCCATATTCTATAACAGTGCGTGTAAATTTTGGAATGCCCACAAAATGCCCATTTCCTTGCCTATAACCATGCCCACTTTTGCCTGCGCACATTAGAATTTAGGCGCAGTGCATTTCAGAATACGCTTAGGGATTTATGCGTGTAAATTCTAATTATTGCCAATTTGTGCTCATTATTGCTGTTAAAAACTCTGATTAGCTTGTTAAGCCGATTAAGTTACACACATTGTTATAGAATTTCTTTGGATTTCAGCACGGAAGTCTAGGCGAAACCAAAGCTAGAACTGGACATAATTTAACTCTTCCTCCTTACAATTCCCAATGTGTCTATCACACATTGACCTTTACTCTATCACAACCTCACTCTGTATTTGTTCAAACCGGTATTGGCGATCGCCTCTAGGGTACTATGTAAGCCACATTGAGCCTGCAAATAGGTGGGAAAATGTGGGATACAAATGTAACAAATAAATAAATAAAAAACAGATAAATAAATATAGGCATACCTACTTATGCCATGTCAATAGCAAGCATAAGTACACATGCCTAAAAGCAGCAATTTAGTGCTTTGTCTAACTTACACCATAAGTACCTAATGGACATAACACAACTCTTCCGTTATACGATGCCCTAATGTGGCTGTGCCACATGAACTTTATCTTACCACATCAGTTTGCATTTGCTCACACCGGAGTCTGCAAACACCTCTCCGGTACTATGTAAGCCACATTGAGCCTACAAATCGGTGGGGAAATGTGGGATACAAATGCAACAAATAAATAAGTGGAAACCCCACTTATGCCCCACCCATATTCTGCCCACATGTATTCCTCCTAAAGGGGGTCCTACTAAGGCGTGGTTGGCCTAACGCAGGCTTCCATGTGGTAAAGGGTACTGACTGCGAGACATGCTCAGGTAGGTTTCCCGCTCAGCGTGCGCTAATCCTAAACTGGAAAATATTTTGTCTTTTCCAGCGTGGGAGGCATGCCCATGGGCAGAGAGTAGGTGTGCCTGTGCTAATTGGATTATGCGGGCACCTTACCACACACTATTCAATTACTGTGGGAGTTGCAGAGGAGCCCTTACTGCCTCCTAAATAGGTGGTGATAAGGGCTCCCGTGGTAATGGCCATGAGCTAATGGAGAAATTAGTGCATGGGCATTACAAAAAAGTATGGCACCACATCCATTTTAACACCATGCTAAAAGTGGTCACAGCACGTGGAAAACCCACTCACTGACACCAGCGCCGATCCCCCAAGGAAAGGTTTTGGGGAGCCAAAGGAGAACAGAAGAAATCTTTTGTTAAAGTGATTTTGGTTGGCAGAATAATTTTTGGACCGGAGGTAAACTATTTGAGAGAGGAAGGAAGCATTATGACTGACATTCTACTCTGACAGCAGTCCTATGAAAAGTAACAGTTTGCAGATTAATACATTAATGAACTAGGTTAAATGTGAACAGCAAAGTAGGCTAGATATGCAGATTACTTAGCTCACTGTAAAGAAGAGAACACTAATGGTCATTATTTACACACTTTAGGGATAATAATCTGCTAATTTGGGGAATAAAGTTATGGGAAATAAAGTACACATACCAAACAGAGGTGATAGAAACATGTGAGGAGGTCAATGAAATTCCTCACCTAAACCCTTTCAGGGGGGAAGGGTCAGGACCCCTCTGGAGTTAGACACATCAGATAGCAAATATAGAGATACTTATAGGATTTTTGTCTCTTGGTCTTTGGCTGAGCGGGGAGAATTCCCTTCATAGAGGAGAACCTGAACTACAGGTCACAGGCTCCAGAGGGCTGGAATGAGAGAAAGACTCACAAAAAGAGCTATGAGTTGTGGACCTGGCAGGACAATGATCCATGAAAGACCTTCCTGAAGAAGATTGACCTACCTGGAAGAACCCTACTTCAGCCCAGTGGCAGGAGGACCATTGGGAGCATGCTTGGGGCAAGGCAGTGGCCTCTGGGAGCACACTCAGGGCAAGGTGAAAGGCTCTTGAGAGCACAATTGGTCAGGGCAGGGCAGGGCCCAGTGGCAGGCCAGCCCCTGGGAGCACAATTAGTACTCTTGGTCTAGTGGAAGTGGCAAAGGCACCTGGGAGCATAATGGTTTTCAAATCCGGCTGAGGCAGCAAATTCCTCTAGGAGTGCTGTTGATGTCTGGGGCAGAGAAAAGACTTTGGGAGCGCAACTGGTGCTCAGGGCTTGGCAATAGGGATGTCCCTGGGAGTGTAACTGGTGCTCGAGACTCACAAAAGTGCAGAGATCAGTCAGAAAGTCCCAGACCCTCACTGGATATTCAGCAGTCACCAGTCCGGTGTACCTAGCAGGAGGATGAGATTTAGGGACATGGTGGTTATGGACAGGCGGAAAAGTCTTAAGGGTCAATATTCAAGCAATTTAGCCAGCCAGAAATGGCTCCTGGCCAGTTCTGTCCACTGATAATCACTGGCACTTAACTGGTTAATAGATAACACCGGAGTGGCCTGTAGTAATTTTCAGCAGTATTATCTAGATAATGCTGCAGAAAATTACTGCTTGCCCCTGATTAGCGCTTTTCTCTGGGTAGCAGCATTTGCTACTCGGATAAATAGTTATGAATATTATGCCCTTCAATTAACAGGAATCCATAAACCATCTCAGATTTTGTCAAAATCCAGGATCAGCAAGAAACATTCTGAAATGTTCAAAACCCAAAACAAATGTAAACCTCATTGTTCTATACAATTTACAATCACTCTACACAATTTACAACCAAAGGTATACTGGATGACAGTAAACCACATTGATTTTTCTTTTTAAATCCCAGTACAACTTCACACCAGATATAGATCATCAACAGGCAATGTTTTTGTTGCAATTCACTGTGGAATTCCAAGCATGATTCAAAAACATTTTCCCACATTCTTGCTTGTGCCCAAAATATATAACCCTCTATAATAAATGACAGCATTTATAAACTCGACACATCATTTATGAACCTGCATTAATATTTTTGAATATACATTAATTTAAACACACAGTTAGCAACAGGATCCACTGAGAATAATGGTATTTGTGTTATTTGACATGGATTTAATCACATTAACATGCATTAGAATGAGGTCCTAAATGGCTATGTCGCAATATGTATAGAAAAACAGATGTGAAAAGGAATCACATTGTAAGAGAAGTTTCAAGGTTGTGACCCAGAGTAAAAGTACACAATGAAACCAGTCCAAAATAGTGGTGGGTTATAGGGAACTTTTCCACTGCAGGTTGTTTCATTTGGTTTTTTTTTTTCAATTTGTTCAGTTTTATTTCCTTTAAGTGCATATTAACCTGGAAAAAAATACATGCTAATGCACAATAATGTAGACTAATAATAAATTGTGTGAATTATTGTCTGCTAACATGCATTATTTCATGCTAGCATGTGCCAGAGCCGGTGGTGGGTAGGCGGGGATTAGTGCTGGGCAGACTTATCCAGTCTGTGCCCTGAAGAGCATAGGTACAAATCAAAGTAGGTATACACAAAAAGTAGCACACATGAGTTGTCTTGTTGGGCAGACTGAATGGACCGTGCAGGTCTTTTTCTGCCGTCATCTACTATGTTACTATGTTACGAATGCATGCTAAATGAAAAAGTGCACACTTCCATGAAAAAACATATCAAATTGAAAACGTGTATCCCTACTCCAAAATAATCAGAACCGCCTCTCCCTTTTTCTCACCACACCCCTACCCCCACCCCACCTTTACATTTGAGACTAAATTATACTGGTCTGTCTGCCACCTTCTTATTACCCATCCACCTCTCCCTGTGTTTCACCTCCACATCCCTATTTTTCACTTTGAAACTGTCATTGGAATGATTTTCTATTTTACTTATATATTCTGATAATGTTATCTTTTGATCATATTATCCTGACTTGAGAAAGAAGGTTTTGGCCTTCGAGAGTTAATAAAGAAAAAGTATCAGGATAGTCCAATAAAAAATGTATCATCTTATTTTCTTTTTTTGGTTTCTTTTATTTCTATGTAGTATCTTAAAAGTGATGTAACATGAAATCCTCACTACTTGGTACATGTGGCTACCAATCACATAGGAATGTGGGGAAGTGAGGTGCTGAAAGCCAAATTTAGGTTCTTACATAGAAAGTTGAAATCCAGAATGCTCCTTGTACCACATGCAGGACCTAAGAGGAAGAAGAATTTTGAATTCTCAATGTGTGGATAAAATGATGGTGCAGGGAAGGCGGGCTATAGATTGTTACAAACTCGGCAACTTTCTGTAGAAGGGGAACCTATTCCGAAAAGGTGGTCCCTACCTTAACTGAGGTGGATCAAGGCTGCTGGTGCTGACCTTTAAAAAAAAAGATAGAGCGGCTTTTAAGCGAGAATTTGGGGAAAGCTTACAGTCCTCCCAGAAGCACATGAATCAGAGTAATGTATTGGAAAGTTACAGCATCTTGATAGAGAGGTTGCATGAAAGGCAAAAGCCAGGTGCTGAGATTAAAGATTGCAAATTATCTCGGTCAACTGCTATGCAGGTTGTAAATACAAACAAAAAAACACACTTTGAAATCTAAAGCCTAAAATATAAATGAGAGAGTTAGATTATATAGCACTAAGGACCTCTTTAACTAACCCACGCTAGCCGTTCCTGTGCTGCCATGCCAACAAAGCCCATTCAAGTGAATAGGCTTTGTCGACATTTCCGCACAGAGAATTGCTAGCGCAGTTTAGTAAAAGAGGCCCTAAATGAAGAGATAGATATAATAGGTATCTCAGAGAACTGATGGAAGAAAGATAACCAATAGGACACTGTGATACAAGGGTACAAATTATATTGCAATAATAGGTTGATCAAATCGGAGGAGGGGTGGTGAATATGCTAGAGTCATTGAGTCAGAGTAAATATTCTACAGGAAAAGATTGCAATATGGAGTCCTCTATGGATATTAATTCCATGTGTGAAGGGAAAGAAAATAGTAGTGCGCCAGAATAAATAGAAAGTTTTTCCGTATATGGTGTTTAAGCCCTGCCAGGTGCATCCCAGGATGCACCGGGCAGATCAGGGCGCCGCCATTTTGAAGGTGATGCCCCAGGAGGAGGGAGTGCTACTCCCTTCTCTGCTTCTAAAAGGGGAGAGGGGGATTGAGGGACACTAAACCACCAGGGTAGGTGGGGGTAGGGTTGCCCACTGGGACACCAGGGAAAATTTTCAGTGACAGGGGAGTTAGGTGGGCTGGCGGTCCACCGGACCTCCAGTCCCCTTTATCCAGGGAGTGGGGGTGTAGCCAATGGACTACCAGGAAACCTTGTCCAGGGAGAAGTAGTAGGGTTGGAGGTCCACCGGAACTCCAGCCCCTTGCTTGCGGGGGTGGGGGACCTCCCACTTGGTCTGTTTCACACGTCCACAGACGTCCCCCCATGAACAAAACTAATAACGTGCATAAATTTGCATGCTATTAGTTTTGATCATCAGGGCTTTAATTCCCCCATGCTGTTGCAGCACTAATTTTTCAGTGCTGTTTGGAACAGCGCAGGGAATTTGATCATCAGCCCCTAGGAACGGAATGAAATTCAACCCTACCAGAAGACTGTGGGTTGACCTCAAGTAGTTATGTGAATTTGCTAAGCTCAAATAATGCCTTTATTGATTTATGGCGTAAGAGAGAAAAGGGTACATGAAAGTAGGGTGTGCAAGCATTAAAAAATTATCATTGTGTCCTATGTTGTTTCTAGGTTTTGCTGTTTGTTCTATGTACAAAAAAATGTTGTTTTGGATTTAAATGTCATTAATAGTGCACAGTATTCCTCAGTACCAAGCACTATGCTTCAATAGTAATCAATATTCTCAATAGCACATACTACTGAAGCATACTGTGTATTATTGAGATATAGAATGTGCTATTGCACATTATTGACAATATGTGATCATCTCTGTGAAAAGGTGACTAAAGTAGTGGATCCAAAATATTGAGAATGGCCAATTTTTTCATGTCATGGGGCCATAAGCAGCCTGAAAAAGTTACGTGTTTGAACATCTGCAGCTTTTTTATTTTTCACATAAAAGGGTGAGTTTTGGACTGTTGTATTACAAATTCTGTGCTCTAACAGAGGAGGGGCCCTTTTACGGAGTGACGGTAAGCCCAACGCAGGCTTATCGCTTGCTCTTCCAGGACCAACACAGCCACCGGCAGAAAGTCCCACCCTGAGTGCGCACCATTTCTGGGGAAAAAAGAAAACACCCCAGAAATGACTTGCATGGCGGTAACCTGGCAGTAATCGGGCATTGCCATGCACTGCCCAGTTACAGCCGGGTTAACATAGGAGCCCTTATCGCCACCTCAATGGATTGTGGTAAGGGCTCCCTGCTTCATGGCCACACAATAAGAGTTATCTCACCACATGGCCATTTTGTTTCGGGGTTTAATGTCTGTGGGGAAAAGGGAAAGGGAAATAGGACTTGATATACTGCCTTTCTGAGGTTGGTTGGTTTGTTTGTTTGTTTGTTTGTTTTGCAACTACATTCAAAATGGTTTACATATATTCAGGTACTTATTTTGTACTTGGGGCAATGGAGGGTTAAGTGACTTGCCCAGAGTCACAAGGAGCTGCAGTAGGAATTGAACTCAGTTTCCCAGGATCAAAGTTCACTGCACTAACCAGTAGGCTACTCCTCCACTCCAAAAGGGGCCCCTGGGGCACAGGAAAATGCCCTAACGCAGGCCCCTTTTTCCCACAGCTTAGTAAAAGGACCTGGAATTCATTATTAGCACCTCATTTTTTGTTTCTGGAGACTCTAGTCACCTTTCCCAGAGATGGCACAAATAAGAATAAGACATTTTGAGGGGGTTTCCTTTTGATATGGAAAGGAAAAGGGATGGGATGGGATGTGATATACGGCCTTTCTGTGGTTACAATCAAAGTGGTTTACATATTATATACAGGTACTTAATTTGTACCTGGGACAGTAGAGGGTTAAATGATTTGCCCAGGGTCATAAGGAGCTGCAGGCCACCGCATTAACCATTAGTCTACTTCTCCACATGACCTAGGATACACCCTTGTCATTTCCATTGTCAATTCAAATTAATGTGCATCCCTAATAAAAAGTCACAGAAGAATATAATGAGAAACTGTAAAAGTATGGAAAGTGATTGATAAAAATGTTCACAAATCTGAAAAACAGATGGCAAAAATGATGTCAGAAAACTGGTTGATATTTTTCATTAAAAAAAAATTTCAAAATAGCAGGAAGAAATGTCTCAAAGAAGTCAGCACATGCTTAAGGAATCTTTCATCTTAAGTCAACAATTCAAATCTGACTCACGGGGAAAGGTTTGTGAAATAAATCACTGTGCTCATCAGTATAGTCTGGCTTAGAGTAGTATAATTGGTGATGTTGTCTTTCATTGATTTTCTTTTCTTTGTTTCTTATTTCCATTACTTGGCTCTATATTTCCTGATATTTTGTGAATGAATAATGAAGAAATTTTCTTCTTTTTAATTTCTTCAGCCTTATTGCTTTATTTCTGTGGCCACAACAAAAGTGATGTTATTCTATAAGTTGGAAAGTGATAAAACTAAAATAAATAGTTCAAACATCCACATTGGTGGAGATGAAAACAGTAGTGGAATTCAAACATGCGTGGGATAAACACATAGGAATCCTGTTTAGAAGGAATGGTTCCATGGAATCTTAGCGAGATTGGGTGGCGACGCCGGTAATTGGGAAACAAAACGGGAGTTGGGCAGACTTCTACGGTCTACGCCCTGATCGTGACTGAATAAATAGGCATGGGCTGGAGTGTAAATTTTAAGGGGCTTCGATGTTAGCTTCAGAACTTAGTACAAGAACAGTACTGGACAGACTTCTACAGTCTGTGCCCTGAGAAAGGCAAGGACAAATCAAACTCGGGTATACATATAAAGTATCACATACCATGTAAAATGAGTTTATCTTGTTGGGCAGACTGGATGGGCTGTACAGGTTTTTATCTGTCTTTCATTTACTATGTTACTGTCCAGCTTATTTTTGAAGGAGATCGCCGGCCATCTTCCGACACAAATCAGGAGATGGCCGGCGATCTCCTGAAACCAGCCAAATCGGTATATCGAAATCCGATTTTGGATGGCGCCAACTGCTTTCCGTCGCGGAGCCGGCCAAACTTCAAGGGGGCATTTTGGTAGGGTAGCAAAGGTGTGATGGGGGCATGCTTTGACATGGCCAGCTTCGCCCGATAATGGAAAAAAGTCACCCTTGTGACTCTGGGAAAGTCACTTAACCCTCCATTGCCCCTGGTACAAAATAAGTACCTGAATATATGTAAACCGCTTTGAATGTAGTTGCAAAAACCTCAGAAAGGCAATATATCAAGCCCATTTCCATATATTGAATAGCATGGAGCGCCTCTCCTCTTGACCAAATTTGGTTGTGTCCATTTAGGCCATGTTTTACTTGGCATAAATCCCTACACCTAAATTAGGTGCAGAGTGTGTGTATTCTATAATAATGTGCATAGATTTTCAAAACACCCATGACCTGCCTATTCCATGCAACCAAACTGAAGTAGAGATTGATCAACAGACACTCCTAAAGCTTTATTTGATGCTTGGACAAAGCATACATTTAGCTGACACCTTTGGGTAACGCTGCACATCCTGTATTTCTCCTGCACGGAACCTTTTCGACTGCTTGATTTCCTCTCAAACATTTTTGTGACCCCTGGGGCAGTCGTTTGATTACGCTGAAACACAGACCGTTTCAGGTCCCTTTGTCCAAGCATCAAAAAAAGTGTTTTATAAGCACTACTTCCTGTGTTGAAGTGTCTGTTAGTCAACCTCTACTTCAGTTTGGTTGCACTGTCCATGTAGAGGTCCCTCCTGTTCGCTGTTCCTGCCCATTCGATGCCCATAACCACGCCCCCCTTTTCAACTGTGCAACTTAGAATTTACATGCACCATGTTACAGCATACACTTAGCGAGTTCTGCATGTAAATCATAATCAATGCCAATTAGTGCTGATAATTGTTTGTTAACCTCTGATTAACAGTGTTGATTAGCTAGTTAATCAATTAAGTTATGTGCATTGTTATAGAATATGCATCGATTTCTGCACGGAAATTAAGGCGTGATATACAGAATCCCGGGGTATATATAGAATTAGAGGGTTACTAACATAGTAACATAGTAGATGACGGCAGAAAAAGACCTGCATGGTCCATCTAGTCTGCCCAAGATAAACTCATATCTTGAATTTGTACCTGTCTTTTTCAGGGCACAGACCGTATAAGTCTCCCCAGCAGTATTTCCCGCCTCCCAACCACCAGTCTCGTATCCCATCACCGGCTCTGGTACAGACCGTATAAGTCTGCCCTCCCCTATCCTAGCCTCCCAACCACCAACCCCTCTTCCCCCCACCTGCTCCGCCACCCAATTTCAGCTAAGCTTCTGAGGATCCATTCCTGCTGCACAGGATTCCTTTATGCTATGTTATATTATGATGTATATGCATAAATTGCCTCTGAATAAAATACCGACCAGTATAGAATACACTTTTTGTTCACATGGCATTTACTTTTACTGCTGGCATGTACATGGGCAGAGTTGGGCACTGCATGGATTGTGCAAGCAAGTACATGCATGGATTACAGAGTACTAAATGCTAATGTAGCTGTGGTCATTTACACCAGCAATAGGGCTGGTATAAATGATCACGCCTCAAATGAAGGCACAGTTTTGGCAATAGTTGCCTTAAACTACATGCCCATTATAAAACTATCCTCTTGGTGCAAAGTCCACAGATGAAAAGTGTTCCCTATATAATAAGATAAAATATCATGGAAGATGCAGCTCTAAAAGTTTGCATGGATCATTAAATAAAACTTGATTGGTTACTGTAAACAGTAATCTCTTGCAAGCCTTACTATTGATTTTATGTATTGTTTAGAATTATAGAAGCCTAATTAGACAGTAACCCCTGCATTCTATAAAAGTCGCTAAAAATTGCATGTGCAAATTTTAGTGGCGTACCAAGGGGGGCGGTGGGGGCGGTCTGCCCTGGGTGCATGCCGCTGGGGGGGTGCCACGCGCTTGTCAGCTCCGCTCGTTCCGTGCTCCCTCTGCCCCGGAACAAGTTTCTTCCTGTTCCGGGGCAGAGGGAGCATGGAACGAGCGAAGCTGATAGGCGCGCGGCACACACCCCCCAGCAGGTAAAAATGCACCCGGGGGGGGTGTCCTTTCACTGGGGGGAGGTGTCCTTTCGCCAGGGGGGGGCGCATCGGCGATCCGCCCCGGGTGTCAGCCACCCTAAGAACGCACTGGCAAATTTGGACGCATTCCCAATTTGCTTGTGCAATTTAATTGAAAAACAAACCAATTAGTGCCAATAATTGGGTCCTAACAATCAATTATCAGTGCTAATTGGTTCAATTAGAAATTATGCATGTAAATTTAGGTGCCAAGATCCGTGGGTAAAAATTACATGTGGGTCCGAAAAGTGAGTGCGGCCAGAGGACAGTCGTGGGCGGATCAGGGGTGTTCCTTTAATTTACACACATTGTTATAGAATAAAGGGGATCTGCAAGGCCCTTAAAGGAAATGTCCTCGCATACTTAAACAGAATGACCCTTTTTCACACCTCCAAGGACACTAAGGTCCTCCCAAGGAGTTTCCCTAACCACACCCTCTCCAAAAGACATTACAGGATGTGATTGCCACAAGCAAGCCTTCTCCAGAGTAGCCCCCACACTCTGGAATGCAGTGCCTGAAGGGCTCCACGTAACACAAGACTGTCTTTACTTCAGGAAGCAGGTGAAAGCTTGGCTCTTCAACCAGGCCTTTAATGGAAGAAGTAACTAACTTCTCTCTCTCACACACACTCTCACTCACACTCACACTCACACACACACACACACACACACACACACACACACACACACACACACACACACACACACAATAATTAATCACCTCTCTGACCTCATGTGCAACTTTCTTTAAATTAGCCCCCTTATTTTTTTTTAACTCCTCTTAATCTCTTACCTCTTACTTTCTTACCTATCTTTGCTCATACCCTACTCTGTCTATTAAAATGTTCTATTACGTACTGTGTTGACATTGTAAGTAGTATACTATGCCATACTTTGAATTGTACACCACCTTCAGAGAATTCCTTCAAAAAGGTGGTAAATAAATCCTAATAAATAAATAATCTAAGTGCAGGGATTTACATCAAGATTTTATTGGTGTAAATGGTCGCAGTTAAATGTACTCATGGTTCCCAGTACTAAGTGCTATTCTATAAACGGCACCTATCTTTAAATGTCATCATAGAATAGCTCTATAAATAGCTCTATTTTTTTCAGTGACAATTTTTAGCTGCCGTGTATTGAGTTTAGTCCTAAATCAACATACAGTATTCACAAAAAGAACATAGTAGACACATGGAAAATGCAGTATTGTATATTATGGATCTGCAGAATACCAAAACGCAAGATTGACCAGTATTAACATCTTGAGGCTAATTTTGTAAGAGCAATCAGTAGAAAGCGAGTGCTTGCCATCTGGTGGACGAACAGATAATTTCTTTGTATTCTGGCAAAGTATATTTAACTAAGACAACAAACTTGTTTTGAAGGCACTTGCTTTTTGGTATTCTGCAGATCTATAATATACAATACTGCATTTTCCATCCATCTTATGTATTCCTTATTGAATATGCAAATTAAACTAGGATCTCTGATGCACCTAAATGTATGGACACATGATTCAATGAGATCCATGAATGAGAAACTGGCATACTGGAAGGGACAGGAAGGCTGAAAAGGGGGAAGAGTGACTCTTTATTTAAAAAATAATAACAAAACAACTAAAATGCAGGGGGAATGGGCATATGAGGAAGTTCTGTAGGCCATCTTGGAAAAATGTAATGGCACTTCCGTTGATAAATAAGTGGTCTAAAAACATTTGACTAAGCTAACTGCAAGTCTAGAGATGGGAGTAACTAGTGAGGTAATTAAGTTTGCTGATGACACAAAGTTATTCAAAGTTGTTAAATCACAAAAGGATTGTGAAAAATTACAAGTGAACCTTACAAGACTGGGAGACTAGCATCCAAATGGCAGATGATGTTTAATGTGAGGAAGTGCAAAGTGATGCATGTGGGAAAGAGGCACCCGAACTATAGCTATGTGATACAAGGTTCCACATTAGGAATCACCAACCAGGAAAGGGATCTGGGTGTCATCGTTAATGATACGTTGAAACCCTCAGTTCAGTGTGCAGCGGCAGCTAAGAAAGCAAATAGAATGTTAGGCATTATTAGGAAAGGAATGGAAAACAAAAATGAGGACATTATAATGTCGTTGCATCCTTCCATGGTGCGATCACACCTCGAATACTGTGTGCAATTCTGGTCACCGCATCTCAAAAAAGATATAGTGGAATTAGAAAAGGTGCAGAGAAGGGCGACGAAAATGATAAAGGGGATGTGACAACTTTCCTAAGAGGAAAGGCTAAAGCAGCTAGGGCTCTTCAGCTTGGAGAAGAGATGGCTGAGAGGAATATGATAGAGGTCCATAAAATAATGAGTGGAGTGGAACAGGTAGACGTGAATCACTTGTTTACTTTTTCCAAATATACTAGAACTAGGGGGCATGCAATGAAGCTGCAAAGAAGTAAATTTAAAATGAATCGGAGAAAATATTTCTTCACTCAATGTGTAATTAAACTCTGGAATCTGTTGACAGAAAATGTAGTAAAAGCAGTTAGCTTAGCAGGGTCTAAAAAAGGGTTGGATAGCTTCCTAAAAGAAAAGTCCATGAGCCATTATTAAAATGACTTGGGGAAAATCCACTGTTTATTTCTGGAATAAGCATCATAAAATGTATTGTACTGTTTTGGGATCTTGCCAGGTACTTGTGACCTGGACTGGCCATTGTTAGAAACAGGATGCTGGGCTTGATGGACCTTTGGTCTGTCCCAGTATGGCAATGTACTTATAAGTCTGAAGGCTATTGAAGTGGTGTACGTGCAGGTACAGAAGGCATTTTTTCTGATCCTGGAGGGCTCACAATTACAAAATAAAAGAGTTAAAGTGGGATTCGAAATTGGTTTAAAGACCACTTCACTATCCACTAGGCTACTCCTCTGTTCTGCCAGGACATCTGTGTCCTAATATATGAATGGAAAGAAAGAAGGGACAAAGACGTCTGTCTAGTAGCATTCTTAAAAGATGAAAGCCTGTGGGGCCGGTGCAAGCAGTGAGAATGAATCGCTGCAGGCGATGAGGACGCCTGTACTGACATCAGGGAGGAAAGGGGTTCAGAGACCAGAGCACAGATGCTGGGATGCCGCAGAGGAGAGGGTAAGAGAGCAGTGTGGAGTTGCAGCTGGGTGGGCCTGTGCCCACCCAGGCCCACCCGTAGTTCTGCCACTGGTGAAAAAGAATTTACTTCCCTCCTGATTTCCCCTATTAGTGCATATATGCCACAATGAAAGGTTTCTGATCTTTAAACAAAATATTATATTAGACAAAAGGAACCTGAGTAAACACATAACACAGTTTTCAAATAATTACTTCATTTATTTAAGGAACATTGGGGCGCTGTCAGACTTGCAAGTTCTTGTACCAAGTAGAGCGCTGCTGAGCCTGGTACTCGGACCAGGTTCTGCTTGGTGGCTGGACAACCCCAGGTTTCACCTGCACTGGCCGCCGTTCCCAAGAGGTTGAGCCCCTAGGTGCGGGCAGCCTGCAGGACTTATGGGACGGAGCTGGAAGCGGGGTGATGAATGTATCGGCCAGGCAGGCAGCAGGTCAAGAGAGTAATCCAGGTACAAGCGGCAGTCAGTAGGCAGGCGGCAGGCAAGAGAGTAATCCAGGTACAGGCAAGTCAGTAGGCAGGCGGCAGGCAAGAGAGTAATCCAGATGCAGGCAAAAGTCAGTAGGCAGGCGGCAGGCAAGAGAGTAATCCAGGTACAGGCAAGTCAGTAGGCAGGCAGCAAGCAAGAGAGTAATCCAGGTACAGGCGAAAGTCAGTAGGCAGGCGGCAGGCAGAAGAGTAATCCAGGTACAGGCAAAGTCAGCAACAAGGGACCAGTAGATAAGAAGCAGACTACAGAGTTAGAAACACCTACCAAAGTAGAAGCCGAAGCATGGAGTCCAGTGAAAGCTCAGCTGATAAAGTGCTGGCGTCTGACATCAGCAGGGAGAAGGGGCACAGCCATAGGGACAAGAGCAGGGGAAGGAGGAACTGGAAGACCCATAAGAGACAAGCAAGGGAAGCCAGGCAGAGGAAGAGCAGACCCAGGTGGGTGGAAGCAAAGCAATCAAGGAGCCTGGAAACCAGGCAGAGAGAGAGAGAGAGAGCAGAAACAGGTGCATGGAAGCAAAGCAATTAAGGAGCCTGCAACCACCGCTTTCTGAACAAACCCAGAGAGGACTACACACACATGGCTCAGGCAGTGCGAGTCAAGTGTGCGTGTCGATGGGACCCCACGCAGCCCGATGACAACGCTTGCGTTGAGGTAGGGGACATGACAGGTGCTTTCTTCGTGCTCACTAACGGAATTAGTGTGCACTAAATTCATTCATGCAGACGCCCCAACCTACATGCTAAACCTCGTGGACCTACCTTCCAGAAACGCCACAAGATCGTCTCGCAAATTTCTCAACCTGCACTTCCCCAGCTGTAAAGGACTAAAATACAAGCTGATGCACGCCACCACCTTCTCTTACATGAGCACACAGTTATGGAATGCATTACCCACAGACCTGAAAACAATCGATGAAACAACTACCTTTCGCAAATCTCTGAAGGCATATTTCTTCAACAAGGCCTACAATGAGAACCTACAGCCCCACTAATCCACTTCACCAACCCATTCAGTTATGAAAGCCCACCTGCTATAAATACCCTTATAAATCCCTTCCTCCTTCTTTCTTCCCCTAATTAACCTCTACACAATACTAACTATACTTACTATACTGGAATTAACTATGTTAATAATACTATGTAAGCCACATTGAGCCTGCAAATAGGTGGGGAAATGTGAGATACAAGTGCAATAAAATAAATAAATAAAATAGTTACAAAATGGGCTTCTTAGCATTTAGCACATGCTAAGCTTGAGTTAAAGGACCTCAAAGTTATCTAACACCCATATCACCCGTTCCCCACCCTCAATATAGCACAACTTTCATCTACAAATTAACTCTATCATCATGGTGTGAAAGTTTGACTTAGGAAAAGCTAGCTTCCTACATTAAATTAGAAAGCCAGATCATTTGAAAACTGACCACTACATTTCTCATCATTTTACAACATATTTGCTCATTGCCCTAAATTGTTCCTGTAAATAGACCTAATGCTTGCACGTTCTTGGTCCGATGTATGATGTTGTATCAGGGATTTTTTTTTCTACAAGCACAGTAAAGATGAATGTTCTTTAACTCAGGCCCTATGTCTCACTCAGATAAGTTTCTGTCACCACATTTGTGGTGGACAGAATGGAGTCCAGTTCTATAGCTTTGTAGAGCAATTTCCTTATCATTTTGCTATGGATCTGGCAATAATTCTTGCAGAAACTTTGTGGAGGGGCTGCTCTGATCAAAGCCATAAAAATAGACTTGTCTTAGTACAGTAATCAGTGCAAATTCACAAGCCAGACACCCTACTCTGATTTCAATATAAGCCAGTCTGCCTGTGGAATGATTTCCACCTCCTCCTCCTCATTGTCTGCTGTTTGAAGAGGAGGGAGGAAAGGGTGATGTGTTTCTTGTGGCTTTGACTCTTCAGATCAGCCACCGCTTCCTCCAAATCCCTTTCTGCTTTTTCAATACTGACATCCGAGCACTGTCATCAAACAGGATTCATCATGAAATTTCTTGAACTAATTAAAATGGTATTTCTTATAACTGGAAACACACTATTTTTTCCCAATATTAACGATCTAATGTCAAGATAAGAAAGAGTTTCAAGAGGGAGGAAGAAGGGAAAGGGGGAGGGATGGGGAACAACATTATAAAAAGCTGAGTTATGAAAATTAAGTTGCAGATGTGGATCTTGTTCAATATTAGAAATATTTCTTGTAGTTTTTCTAACAGTTTCTATGGATTAAGGAATTGAAAATACAGATTTTTAAAAAAGTGTTTCAAAATAGATCACATTTGATGGGTTTTCTAGTCTCTGCATGTGCTTGGTAATATGGTTCAGGAAAAGCAAAGATATTTCAGTCACCTAAAAGAAAAATCATTTAACCCCAGGCCTACTACTACTATTACTTACCAATAACTCCACTTCCCACTCCTCCTTTGGTTTCTTGTACTTCCGTGGGATTTTGCTGTTCATCCACCTAGTGGATTACCCTTCCCTATTTTAGCCCCATTGGTGGCCCATTGGATATCTAAGGGGCATTCAGTTAATGATTTACAATTTACAGCATTAAAGCAGGTTATTTTGCATAGGGATGGTGACATCACTGAGATATTGTTGGTTCAAGAGCAATGATTTATTTTTTATTGGAATACAGTGGTTCCTGGAGGGTTAAACTTAGAGGTGGAGTGTTGATTTAATTGTTGAGATCTTGATTGTTTTCAAGTGTGATGCATTATGGGGGTTCTATATAAACCCTGAAGTAGATTGTAAGGGCTGAAAGATAAGAAATTAGCCCTTAACATTAAGAAAATGTTTGGACTCATATTTAGCAATCTGCTATGCATTACTCCATTCCCCTACCCCTTTAGGGTCATGTCTTGAATTATTACTGAGAAGCCACTGTCTTACATTCAATGCTTTTATTGTCCTTAGGAATAACTCATATAGATTATTGTAATTATTTATTTTCTGATCTTTCTCTCATCTCACTCAACTGCTTATAACTTTATTTATTTATTTAGTTTTTGCTCACACCTTTTTCAGTAGTAGCTCAAGGTGAGTTACATTCAGGTACTCTGGATATTTCTCTGTCGCAGGAGGGTTCACAATCTAAGTTTGTACCTGAGGCAATGGAGGGTTAAGTGACTTGCCCAAGATCAGGAGCAGCAGTAGGATTTGAACCGGCCACCTCTGGATTGCAAGACCAGTGCTCTAACCACTAGGCCAACTTGTTCAATCCACAGCACTAAAACTTCTTCAAAGTGCCGGGAGATTTGACCACGTAACACCACTACTAATGGCTGAACATCGGTTGCCCATTTCAGCATGTATTCAATTCAAATTGCTAATTCTAGTTCATAAAGGCCTCAAACCTTGTGCACCAGGCTATATTGCTAGTTTGTTAAAACCCTATATGCCAGTTTGGACACTCAGTTCTCTGTCTTCATTGTTGTCCCTTCCTCCACCCTCTCGGATCCAGTTAGATTCTACCAGAGAATCAGCATTTGCTTACACTGCCCCTAAGCATCAGAACACTCTCCCCCTAGAAATGAGATTAGAACCAGCTTATGGTGCTTTTTTAAAAACAGCTTAAAACTTCTCTCAAACCTTTTCTACTGAACATTCTTAAAATTCTCTCTCCTTTTCTCAATTTTCTATTTAATGTAAACACCAAACTGCGTTGTTAATGCAATTTGCAGGATATCAAGTTTTAGTAAATAAACAAAATAAATAAGTGGGCCAGATCCTCTCCTGCCTGTTTAAATAGTTCTGAATAACGGCTGGATTGTGTTCTGCCATGCTTAGAAAGATTCAGTGCAGTGTATTTTTGTGAGGTTTTAAGAGCTGACTCTTTCTGCATGCTTAAAAATATCATTCAAGTTTCAATTTGAAAGTTGGCTGTGCTGTCCAATGCTGTTACCATCACACTCCAAGGCTCACTTCTGAACTCATTAATGTGGTAATGCCCAGCATAAATATGACCTGTTTTTCATAAGAAATGGTCTAAAAACCTCAGTAACTAAGATTTGAGAGTCTTGTTTCGTGGGGTATAAGTATCTAAACAGTTTACTGAGGATATAAATCATTTTCTTTGCTGTCAAAAAGAATGAGACCCAAGACAAATGTGGAATGAATGATATACAGAAAGTACAGCGCTAAGCGGGTTAGAATTATTTTCAAAAATTGGCAGTGCCATTAATTTCAAAATAAAATTGAATGCTGACCTTTATACCTACACAGAATGATAACAAGAAAAGGAAAAAAAATTTCTCCATCTGCCCTCCAGGTTTCTGCCTCATGAGGAGTCAGCTCCAAGAGCCAGGGGTACTGAGAGAAGGTCACAAGATGAATTTGAACAAATAATCAGTTCCCTTGGTCCATAAACTTTACACTTTCCCACGTACCCTGCTCCATTCATTTCACATCCTGGGTCTCCTCTCTTCCTCCAACTTATTTTCATTTTAAGTGAGTAAAAGATATTATCCTTCTTTTCGTGCATCCTTTTTACAAAGTTTTGTTCTGCATCCTTAGCTAGGACTGGGGTCTCATGCAAGAGAAGTCATCTTGAAAAGAAAAACAAAGTTGGAAGCTGATGTGATTTTCCTATTAGCTGGAAGCCAAAGTCTTCTGTCCACTGTGAACAAATTCATTCCTGGTTGCCAATGATGTCTTGTTTTGTCTTTCCAAGCTGTGTTCTTTGATACATGGTAGATTTGTTAGAAGGGCTACTGTGCTATAGAAAAACTGAATCTCTCCGTTGAAAGACTTTCAACGAGTAATTGTATCTAAAATGGGTATTCTGTATTTTTCAAAAAGTTGAGTCTGCCACCAGGAAGAAGCATTGTAAAGCGCCTTGTGCTATATTGCAGGAAAGATTAAAACTGCTGATGTGATGTTGCCCTGGCGGGGAGCAACCAGTAAACATTTTGATGGAAGAAGAACATGACTTTAGAGTGCGTAACATTTCTATAATTCCAGCAGTGACCCGCTGCAGGACCTTTAGCTCATGTGCTGTAAAACAGGACTTAAACAGAGGAATCATTGTTCAATGTGTACTCATTAAAAATAAGACTGTTAAATTGTGAAAAAGCTTTAATAATGGTGGGAATCCTGAGGTATGGCAGAGAAAGCAGTACTTTCACTTTAAAAGCAGTGAAAAAGACTCACTTTATCCTGATGTATTTTTTATCTGTGTTTGATAAAGTTGTGTGAAATATGATCTCAATGAAACCAGACAGACTATAAAAATGAAAGAGACATAGTGCAATTTCCATGGAAGGAAAAAAAATAATACTAACACATTCTGTAACCTAACAGTTAGAGCAGTGCTCTGAGAAGCAGGGATGCATGGTTCAAATACCTCTGCAGCTGCTTGCGATCTTGAGTTGATCACTTAGAGGCAGTGGTGGACTGAGGGTGGCCTGGGCCCTGGGCACTAAGGGTGGTCTGAGCCTCCCACCCCGCTGCTGCTCAACACCCTCTCTGCCACCACAGCTGATGCCACCGCTGTCCTGGTCCTACCTGAGAGGTCCTGGTGGTCTAGTGGCCTCTGCGGGGAGGCATGCCGTTTCCTGCCCGCTGCACTGCCTCTATTCCCCCACCTGCCGGCACCACCATTGTTTCAAAATGGCGGCCAAGATTTCCCACGGTAGTCTCATGGGTCTTGAGAGTCTCACGAGACTTCCGCAGGGAGTTTCAGATGCCATTTTGAAAATACGGTGGTGCCAGGCAGGGGGAAATAGCAGCACAGCAGGCTGGGCAGGAAAGAACATGTTTCCCCCCATCCCCCAGCAAAGGCCACTAAATCACCAGCAGCGCGCCTTTCAAGGTAAGACCAGGGAGGGCTGTAGTGTGTGCTGGGCCCCCTAAAGCATCTGGGCCCTTGGGCACTGCCCAGTTGCCCAAATGGTCAGTCTGCCCAAGCTTAAAGTGGCGAACTGCCCTTATTTACACACCCATAAGTATAAGGCAGAGTAGCTTCTAGAAGACAGCTGCCTCCTTACCTAAGGATCATAGATTCAAACTGACTTATAGCTATTAATTCTGGAAGAAAGCTGAAATTTAATGACACTGGTAAGAATCCTGATGTTTTGGTTGCCGCTTTTCAAAAAAATGTAGTAGAACTAGAAAGAGTACAAAGAAGGGTTAATAAAATGATTAAGAGGATGGAACTACTTATAGAAGGAAAAGCTATAGAGTTTAGGAGTCTTCAGCTGGGAAAAGAGAAGGCTGAGGAGAGAAATAATAGAGGTCTATAAAATACTAAATAGAGTGGAATGGGTTACACAAATTAATTGTTTACTTTATCAGAAATGACAAAGACTAGAGGACACTCCACAAAGTTACATAGCAGCATATTAAAAACAAATAGGAGAAAACATCTGTTCACTCAGTATATAGTTGAACTCGTGTCAGAGCAAGTGGTAAAAGCAGTTAATGTAGCTGGGTTTAAAAAGGTTTGGACAAGTTCCTGGAGAAAAAAATCCATAAGCAAACAAAGAAAAAAAGAGAGACCTCTGCAGATCATACACAGGACACCAAAGAGCAGAGGTGGCTGACAGAAGTGGAAACTTGAGCCACAGACACCAATAAGGAATCTTTATTAATTAGCCAATTAATAAAGATTCCTTACTGGCACCTATGGCCCAAGTCTCCCCTTCCTTCAGCCACCTCCTTTCTTTGGTTTCTAGAAAAGTCCATAAGCCTTTATTAAGATAGACCCCTGGGTTTAGTAGCATGGAATGTTGCTACTGTTTGAGACCCTGCCAGGTGTTAATGACTTGGAAACAGGATATTGGGCTAGATGGACCCTTGTTCTGACCCAGTACATCAACTCTTATAGTCTTATGTTCTGAATACCGGTACTTACACGCATATGTGCATGCATATCCACATAAGTGCTAGAAGGATGCCTAGGTGCTATTTGGTAAATACTTGCTTAACTTATAGAGTGGTATTTTCAAGGGGGCTGCACACATGAACAGAGCTCCCACTTACACGTTTAACTTACAGAATACTGTAAGTTACATGTATCACTGCTACAATTAGCTGCCTGCAGTTGGCTGCTTTAAATGAAGGGGCCTAATGTTAGTCACTCACTCCAATACCAGATGGTAGTTCCGGAAATCATTAAAAACTAACCTGTTCAACAAGGCATACCCTACCGACCCAACTTAAATGCCTGTACCCTGCAACACAACGAAACCAAAGCTCGTAATGGACATATAATAACTCTTCCTCTCTACGATTCCCTAATGTGTCTGTACAAACAAACCTTATTCTACCACACCATTACTGTATTTGTTCATACCGGAATTGGCAAGCGCCTTTACGGAACTATGTAAGCCACATTGAGCCTGCAAATAGGTGGGAAAATGTGGGATACATTTGTAACAAATAAATAAATGTGGTAGTAGTAGTGGTACTGCTAGTAGTTTCTCCGCTATGGCCTTGTCCTCCCTGAGTGCCTCTTTTTCTCCTTCATGATCTAGCAGTCCCATGGATTCCCCTGCAAGTTCTAATGTCCCTGAAAAAGTTGTTACTTTGCATTTTTGCCTCTGCGACAAGTTTCTCTTCATATTCTCTTTTAGCCTTCTTTATCAGTGCTTTGCATCTAGTTTGCCAGTGCCTACTGTACTTAAATATAACTTGCCTTGGGCTGCAACTGGAAAAAATGTGTGAGCTAAATCCCAAATCCCTTCCCCTATACAAGATAATGGGTACTGCATAGCTTTGGACTGGAGTAAATCTATTTAGGGGTGAAGTTATCAAAATGGGCTACTGTTAAGGTGGGCTATTTTACTATAACTTGATTTATTTTAGCACATGGTCTCATTGCATAAATAACTCAATTGTGGTAAAACATAGAAACAGAAAAATGAAGGCAGATAAGACCATTTGGCCTATCCAGTCTGCCCATCTATACCATCCATTATCCCTTTCACTCCCTTAGAGATCCTAAGACTGTCCCAAGCTTTCTTGAATTCAGATAGTTTTCATCTCCACCACCTCAAAGGGGAGGCCATTGCACAAATTCAGCACTCTTTTGGTGAAGACGTATTGCCTCAGGCTACTTCTGCATCTATCTTCTTTCAGCTTCATCCTATGCTTCCTCATTCCAGAGCTTCCTTTTGATTGAAAGAGACTCACCTGTGTATTTATGCCACATAGGTATTCAGTGGTGTTCCTAGGGGCGCTGACACCCGGGGCAGATCGCCGATGCGCCCCGCCCCTCGGGTGCAGTGCCCCCCCACCCTGGCAAAAGAACCCCCTCCCCCCCGGGTGCACGCCGCTGGGGGGTGCCGCGCGCCGGTCAGCGTCATTCGTTTCCATGCTCCCTCTGCCCCGGAACAGGTTACTTCCTGTTCCGGGGCAGAGGGAGCATGGAAACGAACGACGCTGACCGGCGCGCGGCACCCCCCCTAGCGGTGTGCACCCGGGGCGGACCGCCCCCACCGCCCCCCCTTGGTACGCCACTGCAGGTATTTAAACATCTTTATCATATCTCCTCTCTCCTGCCTTTCTTCCAAATTATACATATTGAGATCTTTAAGTCTGTCCCTGTACACTTTGAGGGGCATAATAAAACATCACTGGCCAAATAGATCGCCGGCAATCTATGTTGGTGGCGGCGCTACAGCTGGCCGGAACCGTATTATCGAAAAAGATGGCCGGCCATCTTTTTTGTCGATAATATGGTTTAGCCCGGCCAAATGCCGTGGAGTTCGCCGGGTTTGAGATGGCCGGGTTTGTTTTTCAGCGATAATGGAAAGTTATGTCGGCCATCTCAAACCCCGGACAAATTCAAGGCATTTGGAGGAGCCAGCATTTTTAGTGCACTGGCCCCCCTGACATGCCAGGACACCAACCAGCCACCCTAGGGGTCACTGTGGTGGACTTCAGAAAAGCTCCCACATGCATAGCTCCCTTACTTTGGGAGCTGAGCCCCCCAAACCCACTACCCACAATGTACTGCACCCACTAAATTTGCTCCAGGGACCTGCATACAGCCTCTAGGACTTATTGCTGCTGTATAACTTTGGCACACCAGTTCACACCTGATGACTAATCTCTCTGAAAAAATCCTCTTGAAATAAGCACGTTTACTCACAGTTAACTGCAGATCAGAGGTTGTGCCCCACTGGCAAAGAGTCCCCTGGTACTAAGATTAGCAATAGGTCAGAGCTGGCACAATGGTGTACAATGCCCTCTTTCAGCACCATTCAAGGTAAGAACTACGTTCTCTAACGTGGGTAACACAGAAAAGGGAACTAAACTGGCTTACAAAAATGGCCACTACCGCATGGACTACAACAGGAAACAAAACAGGGCACACTCTGACCCAGTTAGCAGGGGGGAAAAGCACCATGGGAGTAGAGCCCAGTACCCTACACCTACAACAATGCATTGCTAATGTGACTGTGCAGGGCACCTAACAGAAAAGGTGTCACACTCACCCGAGAGCCACATCGCAACCAGAGAAAGGCTGTCGGAGGATACAACACATTCTGCTGTCATGGAGGTGGGTACGGCATTTGAGGCTGGCATACAGGCTGGCAAAAAAGGTTTTTAGTTTTATTTTTTTAGTATGGAAGGAGGTTGGTGACCACTGCGGGAGTATGGGGAGGTCATCCCCCATTCCCTCCAGTGGTCATCTGGTCAGTTGGGGCACCTTTTTGAGGCTTGGTCGTGAAAATAAAAGGACCAAGTAAAGCCGGCAAAATACTGCTTAACGCCGTTTTTTTTTTCCATTATCGGTGAAAGCCGGCCATCTGGTAGCCACGCCCATACCCGCCCATGTCCCGCCTTCGCATAATCTACAGACATGCCCCCTTGAACTTTCGCCGGTGACGCAACGGGAAAGCGGCGATGCTGTCAAAAATGCTGCTTTCGATTATAACGATTTCGCCGCTTTTAAGAAATCGCCGGCCATCTCCCGATTTGTCGGAAGATGGCCGGCGATCACTTTCGATTATAAGCTGGTTTATGACAAAGTCCACTGACCATTTCAATAGCCACCATCCGGACCAACTCCATCCTATTTATATGTTTATGAAGGTGCAGCCTCCAGAATTGTATCAAATATTCTAAATGAGGTCTTAACAGAGTTTTATACAGGAACATCATCACCTCCTTTTTCCTATAGGCCATTGCTCTCTTTATGCACCCAAATCCTGTTCCTCTCTCAAGCACAAAAGATTTCTCCCCCTAAACTGTACCGCCCCTTGGGGTTTTGCAGCCCAAATGCATGGTCTTGCATTTTTTAGCATTAAATTGTAGCTGCCAAATTGCAGACCATTCTTCAAGCTTCACTATCTCCTTCCTCGTATTAACCCAACTTATCAGTAGCCCATGTTGATAACTTCCCCTCTTAACAGTAGCCCACATTGAAAACTTCCCCATTTAGAATGATGTGCTTGAGAAGCCACAAAAACCCATGTAAGTGGTTAAATGAAGAACTCTAAATGAATCAATTTTGGGGCTGAGCAGAGAGCATCAATGAAAGTCTTGAAGCAACTCCACCTTTTGTGCAATTCTAGCTTCTTTTTCCAAAATTTAGCAAATAAGTCTTTACCTGCCCCAAACACCCCCATGTCAACCTTTTTATAACAGCTGATATTCAGCAAACCCCAAATATCTGCCAATTCTTCTAAATGGTGGCCCAAACGATAGTAATAAGTTGACCCCTAGGTCATGTTTGGGTATGTTGTCTCTATGTACTATGTAATGGCTACCTAAATGTTGCACCTAGAGGTAATTTCCCCAACTTCAGTGTCTTAAAAACTAACCAGTCAATATTCAACCGGCAGCAGTCAAAGTTTTCTTAAACACTGGCTGCCACCAGCTGAAGTAATCCCAGATATTCAGTGCTGGACCCTACCTGGTTAGCGATGCTGAATAGCTGAGTGTTTGGCAGCACCTTGAAGATGTCCAGGTACAGCTGATATTCAATGCCAAATCCAGATAGTTAACCAGGCATAGCTAGGACTCAATTACTTTACATTACTTGCATTCTTATATCCTGCAATTACCTAAACAGGTTTTATGAGGATTACTTAATATGAGATCCAGCAATATCTGGAGAATAACAAGCAAAAGTCAGCATGTAAATACACTTATAGAAATCACAGTCTAACAGCCACTTAAAAATCACTTAAAAAGGGACCTGCAGAACCCCCAAGTATCAAAAATAGCATTTTAGAAAGGGCCCCTCTGGAGCCCAAGGCCTACTGCTCCAAAAAACAGCTTTTTAAAATTAAAATAAATAACCAGGAGGCTCAAGGGACCTCTTACCTTGGTCAACAGATGCTCCTCAGGTAGTCACCAATGTTGGAACTGATACAGATGGACCCATCGCGCTGCTGGGGGCTGCCTGCAATCTCCCACGGTGGCCCACCAGATAGAACCCAAAATCAAGGCCATGGCTTCTTTTTGGGCATACCGGAGCTTCAGGCCATGAATCACTCAAGCACAGGCATTTGCTCATGTTCCAGAGCTCCGGCAGCCCAGGCCAAACACCAGCCACTTTCCTAGCTCTCTCCCTCCCAGCTGTACTTTAGCATTCGTAGCAGGTGCACCAATGTGGCAAGTGACGCCTGCCATGTCTCTGAGCCTGGCAGCCCTTGATCCTATTCCAGATCCAGAAACAGGTCCACACTGGCCCACCAATGATTCCATCAACCTTGGGCTTCCCAGGTAAGATTTTTTTTTTCCAAATGGATTACAGAGAGCTGGTTAAAGAAAAGGTTCTCATCTGCAGAGGCAGTGACTCTTCTTTTCAATACATCTCAATAGTAAGTGTTTCTTTTTCTTTTGATTAAGATCAATTCGATCAAGAGTTTTGAGTCTTTTCCTGGTGATGTTAACACAGGTTGAGCTCTCTGTCAAACTTTGTGATGAAACATTGTGAGGACTGAAGGCTGATCCTTTACCTGATGAGCATCCATAAGCCCTTCCAACCCCATGAACAGGATCCTCATCTGCCCTCTCCTCACCCTCCATCGAGTGGGGGGAGGTGGTAGGAGCAATCTGTGGATACTCCTGCCTGTTGCTGGCCCAGGTTCAAAATGGCAGCTTTGACCCCTAGTAGTAGTCTTACGGTAGTACTGTTAGAGGTCAAGCTGCCAAATAAATAGCACGTCAATCACTCTTGCCCTTCCTCTGATCCACCAGGGACACCCACAGTTAGTCCTGAGGGGGCTCAGGGGGATGGGTGGGGGGCTTCAGGATATTCAAAAGGGGTTGGGGGGGTTAAGATGCTTATAGGGGATTTTTATAATAAATCAGGCCATCGTAGCTACATGCAGATATCCAGGTGCTAAAAATATTTTTATTTTGGGGGGCAGGGGGTACGTCAGGGGGGCAGAGAGTGAGCATTTATGCACTAATCAGTTAGCATATCCACATTAACACACGCTAACTGGTTACAGCAGGAACAGATGGCAGTAAGTGCTCATGTGGTAATTTTTTTTAATGGTCACACACAAATGGCAACATTAGCACATGGTCATTAATACAAAACAAAAATAGAAAATCTGCCATTTTATGGCTGTGGTAAAAATGGCCTTAGTGCAAGGGCGCACTAACTTTTAAGGAACAATAATGAACCAAATGTGAGCTAGTGAATACACCTCCCTACCTGACAGTAAATGATCTGAATTTATCACTAGAATCCTTTTCCTCTCAATGAGAAATGTGGGCCATAACATCAGCAGTCATATTGTGCCATGCTACAACTGCACAGTCACAGAAATAACTTACACAAACCCCTGATCCGGCATATTAAAGGGGCGGCAGCTTTATTAGCAAATACGCATAATAAATAAATATATTGATATCAACTGTATAACATATGTTATATGCAATATACCCAAATCCATAAGATGCCTTTTTCCCCAAACCTGAAGCCAGTCGGTGCCAAACTAGCCTCAACCATCACTTAGCCTTACACTTCTCCATCCCCAAAAGTCTGTGGTAGCGAAGGACTTGGCAAAATATTTGTGGCAATGCTGCACATGATGGAGCATATACTTTGCTTTCATCCAGTTCCCCACTTTACAAAAGCCTCCCCACAGTTTCACAAACCCCTCAAAATTGTGTCCCGGCAAAGCTGCGACCAACCACCCAAGAGGTCCCCCACAAAAAAAACCACACAAACCACATACCCTAAAACAAGGGAGAGAAGGGCAGGTTGGTCACCTCATTTTCCACACCTGCTCCTTAAACTTATAAATAATTAAAAAAAAGATCCTAACACCCAGTGTATCTAAAACTTACTTTGTGCCATGTGCTGAGCCATGTATTCAAGTCAGAAATACAGCAGGGTCTTTTCTGTCCCTCACCATGGAATTCAGTACTGTAAGTGAGAACAGCAAGTGCTAAGGAGTAGCCTAGTGGTTAGTGCAGTGGACTTTGCTCCTGGGGAACTGGATTCAATTCCCACTGCAACTCCTTGTGATTCTGGGCAAGTCACTTAACCCTCCATTGCCCCAAGTACAAAATAAGTACCTGTATATCATAAGTAAACTGCTTTTATTGTAACCACAGAAAGGTTACAGGAGTGGAGTAGTGGCCTAGTGTTTAGAGCACTATCCAGAGGTGCCTGGTTCAAATCCCCCTGCTGCTCCTTGTGATCTTGGGCAAGTCACTTAACCCTCCATTGCCTCAGGTACAAGCTTAGATTGTGAGCCCTCAAGGGACAGGAAAAATACTCAGTGTACCTGAATTTAACTCACCTTGAGCTACTACTAAAAAAGGTGTGAGCAAAATAAAAAAAAAAAAGTGGTATATCAAGTCCCCATTCCCCTTTCTCTCAAGGAGTCCATGTAGAGATTAAAGCACATGTGAACAATGAAAAGGATTTCCTGACAAAAAAACACAGGCTTTTCTAAGTGAGATAAGACCAGTTATCCAAACTTACTGAAAATAATGCCTAAACCATAATGCTGTTTTATTTGGATAAAGTCCTATTTCATTTAGCTAGTGACATTAGGCTTCCCATTCCAAACCTACAACTTTATTGCAAAAATGTATCTGAATGTATTTTATTAGAAGGATGTCTGGTACCAAGGAGATACTGTGTTGGGTCATGCATCAGACAGTGATATCTCACAACACATCATTTTTTTTTTATTGTTGGACAGCAGCCCAAGCAGTATATGCATTTATTTATTTAACAGAACAAAAAGAAATAGATTGCGATGAAATATTCAAAAGTGTCCAATTTATTCAACACTAAAATAATAAATAATTAAAAGTCCGACATGGACATGTTTCACCGTCACAAGGACTGCGTCAGGGGCTTGCAACAGAACTGTCAATAAACACAGGAAGTATAAATAATAAAATTAAAAATATTAATATAAATAATGAAATCAGCTATAAATACAGACCATTAAAAAATTCTAGAGCTGTACATTGATTAAAAACTTTAATCACACGATTAATCACAAAAAGCTTCCCCCTCACATTTCCTCCTGTACCGTGCAATATATAGATGGCAGATGTAAATTCTCAAAATTGACATATTTCAATTGCTAAATTAAAAATAAAATAATGTATCTTACCCTTGTTGTCTGGTGATTTTATCCTTCCAATCATCTTGTTTCCTGTCTCTGCTTCTGCATCCCTGTGCTCCCAGCACAGTTCTGAGCTCTGAACTCTGCTTCCAGAGCCTTCTGTCTATTCACCATTTCTTTCTCTTTTTTTTCTCCTCTTTCTCCTCCTGTCCTATATCCATCTTTCACATTGAACTTTCATCCATTTTTCTTCCTCCTTTTCAAACTCCTCCCTTCCCCTCTATTCATGGGCACCATCTCCTCCATTCTCTCTTCCCTTCCCTGGGCATCAACTCTTCCTGTCTCTCTTCTCTCCCCTTACCCTCCATGGGCACTGTCTCCTCCTGTCTCTCTTCTCTCCCCTTTCCCGCCCTCTCCATGGGCACCATCTCTTCTCTCCCCTTCCTCTCCCCTCCATAGGCACCGTTTCTTCTCTCCCATTCCCTTTCCCTCCATGGGCACTGTCTCTTCTCTCCCCTCCACGATCATCATCTCTCTTGTTTTTCCATCCCCTATTTCCAGCATCTGTCTCTCTCTCAAACACATCTCTCTCTCTCTCTCTCTCTCTCTCTCTCTCTCTCTCTCTCTCTCTCAAACACACATCTCTCTCTCCCAAATCTTTCTTGCACTCCTGAACCCTCAACCCTCTTCCCTGCAGTCCCCCTTCTCTCTAATCTTTCTGCACTCCTAAACCCTCCCCCCCACAGTCCCCCTTTTCTCTCTCTAATGTTTCTACATTCCAAACCCTCAATCCTCCCCCATAGTCCCCCTTCTCTTTCTCTCTAATCTTTCTGCACTCTTGCACCTCCCCCCCCCCCCCCCACCGGGTTCACATTCTCTTTCTCCTTCTACCTGCCCCTCTCCAGCCCTCTGTAGTGCCCTGACTGGAAATAGGACCTTTTGTCAGAAGAGGCGAGATGCTACAGAGAGAGGCTCCTGGCAGCTAAAAGAAGCAGCATGCCTGCAGCACTGCAGCACTAAAGGCAAAGTCGGAGGACCGGAGAGGGGCAGGTAGGAGAGAGAGAAAGAACAGCCCTTTCACTTCAACAGGCTGCCTCTTCTGCATTGCCCTGGCCCCGAAGTGCCATGGACTCATACCTATGTGGATACTTCTGGGTCACAGGTGCATCGCTCCACCTTCCCTACACCGCTTGGCAACTTAGAAGTACAGCAGCAGGGCTGACCTAGACCCAGGACCCAGCAGCAGGTCTCTGCAGCCCAGGTGAACCCGTGAAAGGGAGCAATGCTAAACTGCTGTGGGTGAAGAAGCCAGACCTGTTATTAACATGCGTTAAAAATTTTAACACACGTTAACCATTTAATGCGTTAATCGCTTTATTAACGTGTTAAATGTGCAGTCCTAAAATTACATATATCAAACAACACACATAGTTGTTAATCATCCACATATACACATGCTACATTTAGAGTTGCATATCTATTAGTAAATCATAAAGGGGTCCTTTTACTAAGGTGCACTGAAAAATGGCCAGCGGTAGTGTAGGATGGGTTTTAGGCGCACACAGATCAATTTTTCAGCACGCCTGTAAAAAAATGCCTTTTTAAATTTTAACGAAAATGGACGTGCAGCAAAATAAAAATTGGCACAAGTCCATTTTGGGTCTGAGACCTTACCGCCAGCCATTGACTTAGCTGGCGCTGTAATGATCTATGCGCGTAGAATGCCACTTGACATGCATCTGCTATGCACATTAGAAAATAAAAATTATTTTTCGGACGGCATCAAAAATGAAATTACTGCAAGGTCCACGTGGTACCTGGGAGTTAACTCCAAATTGGCGCTTGTTGGGTGCGTGTAGGCACCTACACAGCTTAGTAAAAGGGGCCCCAAAGGTATATGCCACAAAGGTGAAATCAATTTCACCTTTATGGTCTGTATTTTAATTCTATCATTTATACTAACATATTTCTGTATGTTTTTTGACAGTTCTGTTGCAAGCCCCTGACGCAGCCCTGTGAGGGCGAAACATAACTGTGTCAGACTTTTAATTATTTAATTATTATTTATTTATTATTTTACTGTTGAATAAATTGGACATTTTTTTAATATTACTTTGTGATCTGTTTATTTTTGTTCAATACTGGACCTTGTAGATTAGCTGCCTATTTGTTTCCTTGGACCTTTATTTATTTAACCAGTTTTATTTTGCCCTTCCAGTAATCAACATGTTCAAATTGTAACAGCTGAAATTAAACTAACGAAAACAAAAATCATCAACGTATGCACAAAGGAGAGCGAGAAAGTCCCAAGGAGGAGACCCTTCAAATGTTACAGTACTTCTTATACAAACAATCTACAAGGGGTTCTTTTTTCCAAAGTACTGCTTTAGTCATTATCCCCCGGATTATATATATGGTGCTCAACGTTGTGCACATATTTGGGTGTGTGCCCAATATGTGCATGCAATTTAATAGATAACAAGTCAATTGGCACCAATAATTAGGCAGTAAATCAATTACTAATATTAATTAGCAACAATTTGGATTTATGTGCACAATTTAATTGAGTAACAAGTCAATTAGCACCAATAATTAGGCACTAAATCAATTATTGACATTAATTAGCAACAATTTGGATTTATGTGTGCAACTTGCCAAGTGCTAGTCTATAAAGATGCATGCATAAATCTTTTAGAGGTGCTTTTGCCAAGCTGCGATAAAAACGGCCCTGCGCTAGTGGTGGGAGCTATTTCTGCCATGCGTGCTGCAGCCCTTTATACTATAGCAGGTAAAAAGGTCTAAAAATGGCATGGCCATGCAGTAAGATTTCACTTACCACATGGCCATGCGGGGGGGGGGGGGGGGAGCACTTAATGCCACCCATTGAGGTAGCGTTAAAGTCTCCCGTGCTAACCTGGCAGTAACTGGGTAGCACATGGTGCTGCCTGATTACTGCTGGGTTAGCACCACACTAGAAAATAGCTAGCTATTTTCCCTAGCATGGCAAATGGCGCGCCCTGGGGCAGGAAGTACCACCAACACCTGCATTGGGACGCTGGTAGTTTCAGATTAGCGTGCATTAAGCCCGTGTTGGGTTTACCGCCACTCTGTAAAAGGGCCCCTTAGCACGCAACTGAAAAGGGGGTGTGGCCACAGGAGCAGCATGAGAGGATCAGGGGCGTTCACTAAAGATTTGCCCAATATTATAGAATTCGGGGGTTAGCGCCTAATTTATTTGCGAGGATTTATACCAGGTAAATGGGAGGCATGCCAATATCCCACCAATGCCCTCCCCTGTGTGTGCCCCCCTTACAAGTACATTTTATTTTTTTTTAGGATGTAGGCACATAATTTTATGTAGATAATAGGTGGACAATTTTATTAAAACCTATTTTCATGCATACAGCACTATTTTACACTCAAGAATGGCCTTTGAAATTACTCCCTACATGAGAGAGAAACAAAATACTTATTTATAGTAAAATGAAATTGTATTTACACAGGAACACTGCTTTTCACCAACTGAAAAGTAATGCCAGATACGCAATGATTCAGTCTTTTTGTTATATTTTTGTCCTTTTCAAGGTCAAATTACTCCATCTGTATATATCTATTTTGGTATAGAACACTGTGATAAGAAATTGCTAGCTATTCTAATCAGAATTATTTATGTCATGTATGTATTGATGAAGTGTAAAAGGTAAATGGAAATCAATTGTCCTGGCCAATGGGGTCATTCGGAGATGTTCAGTCCTTGCAGTTCACTCCCATAAGGTTCACCTTCACTATTAAGGTCTATCATTAAAACTACTTTTCCTCTATCAAAATTACACAATAAAATCACCTTCTTATCCCAATTCATATGCGTCATCTCTATCAAGCAGCATGCTAATATAACATGTGCACTGTTCTAAAACTATTTTATCACCTAAAAATAAAATTTAATAATAAAGAAGTCTTCTAATTACAGTTCTTATATAATATAAAGATACAATCAATTCTTTACTTACAGTTATGACTTTTCCTCAGCAGCTCCAGGTAAAAACGCAGCAGTAAGCCCACCGCGGGCTTACCACGTATCAAACAGGAACTACTGCCAGGCTACCGCAGCAGCCCGGTGGTAGTTCCCACCCCCAGCACGTGCCATTTCCGGCACTTCAAAAATATTTTCCATTTTTGTAGTGCCGGTGTTCACCCAGCAGTAGTCCGACAGTGCTGCGCGCTGCCTGGTTACCACCAGGTTATCGCAGGAGCCCTTACCGCCACCTCAATGGGTGGCGGTAAGTGCTCCCCCCTGAAATGGGGGTTAAAAGAGGCCTCAACAAGTGTCAAAAACACACGCTAATGCTAGCGCAGGCCCCCTTTACCACAGCTTAGTAAAAGGATCCCAATAATAGAAGATTTCTTTCTTCCACTCACTATTCCACAAATTTATTTGCATATACCCTAAAGAATACACTTTAGTCTTAAAATCAGGCTTCAACAATTAAAGCCTTTCCCTAAAATAGTCACATTTCAGACTCTTCTTCACTTCAAATAGTGATTGGCTATACAGAGATGTTTTTAAAGTAAAAGTTACCATCAATGGAGTTAACAAATGCCTGTTATTGGCCAAAAAAAAAAAAAAAAAAAAGGATATGAAGTTGCCTAATGAGACAATGTAATGTAACTAGTATGTCTCTGTACTCAAGCCAATTAAATCATAAATTTGTGAAAAATGTATAATGTAATAAATATTTGTGCAAGCAGATAGATATAATCTGCCTTGGGTGGCCTCATAAGACTGAAAGATGGGACACAAATGTTAGATTAGATTAGGAAGTTGATCATCAAAATATTCAACTGTATTACTGTAGGAGTTAACCAGACAAATCTTTGTTTTCAAATTCCTTCCTATCCCTCCCATCCAGCTGACCAGATACATTTTGGAAACCAACCTAGCCTGTGAAAGTTTATTCAGTCCTAGGATTATTCCAGAGATATGGTTATAGTTTAGTCAGACAATGGGAATATGCATTTATTAGTGTACATTTTGGAGCTGAAAATGTGGAAGGGCATTTTAGAAAGAGTGTTCAAATGGGAAATCAAACATTCAAGTCAGGACTTCTGAAGTTCCTCTATAACTTTAGAACAGGATCTGCCAATGTAGAACCTGTTCTAAAACGCACAGTGAAATGGATGTTTATGTGCTGCAGGAACATCCATTTTAGAAACAAACCCATCAAAAATATGAACAGGGAAACAGCAAGCACAGAAAGGTCCATTTTACAGCACATGGTTTATTGGACTTGATAGACCACTATTCATGAACAGACAGCAAAGCAGTTTACAGTCCAAAATTACAGAAAGCAAAGGACAGGATGGTGGAAGTAAGAAAGCCAAACACCCAGAGAACAAAACAATAAAAAAAAAAGAGCAGTCATCCATGCAAAATAATAGGACATAAAGGTAACCATCCTGGTGGAAACATCTCATCCCATCCTATCCCCAAAGGCCTCCTGAAATAGGAAGGTCTTCAAAGCTGATTTAAGCTTTACAAAAGATTGGCAGAGCGTTCCAAAGGGAAGGGGCACTGGAAAAGAACACACGATCTTCAGCAGAATCAAGTTTAGCAACAGAGACAGACAGAATGCACAACCGGTGATCATTCAAAGAATGTAAGCATTTTGGTGGTGCATATGTATGTAGTACTTTATGTGTGAGAACAAAAAATCTTATAGCAGATCTGAAATGGTACAGAAAGCCAGTGTCGCTGGATAGAGTGGAGTCACACGATCACATTTTTTAGAACAGGAAAGAATCCTAATAGCGGTGCTCTGCATAAACATTCATATTGCTGTCACCTGACCCCCCTCCCCCCCTTTATCTCCATTTCCCATCCCGACTTCCCTGTTATGTCTGATCCCCCTCCTACCACCCATGCCTTCCGATCTCCATCCCAACCCCCTTCTCCATGCCTTCTGATTAGTCCTACACAAAACCCATCCTGACACGAGAGCCGTAGCACCCCCCCCCAAGCCATACTCTCACCCCCCCCCCTTGAAACCTCCCTACCCAGCACCAACTCAGAATGTAAATATCCCATTACAGTGGTCCCAGGTAGCAGCAATCTCTCTCCGCTGTTGCCCAGGAGAATGCCAGGAGAATGGTGAGCTGGCTGCACTATCCAGATTGTGGTGATATTCAGCCACTATCTGGATAGGACTTAGGACGGCTTTTTTAATATGCTAAGTATGATAAATTTTCCTTAAATCTAAAAGCCAGCCCAAAAAATGAAGGAGTTTCTCCCCACCTCTATTCCACAACTCCAACATTGTCCTCAGTGAATTTTAGGACAGGGTGGGAGTTCCTACTCACATCAGTAGTAGCTCCTTTAGAACCTAATTTACTAAGGGGCACGCTGGCATTTTTAGTGCGCACTAAAAACAGGTGCATGCTAAACACTAGAGACCAGTGGCGTAGCCACAGGTGGGCTTGGGTGGCTCAGGCCCACCCAACAGTAGCACATGTTTAGTGGTAACTGGTGGGAATCCCAAGCTCCGCCAGCTGAAGATTTCCCTCTGATGGTAACGAAAATGCTACTCTCCACAACAGCGGCACCTGCGCATGCTCAGTTTTCAGTGCATTCCTGTTGCCAAGGTGGAAAGAAGCGTTTTCCCACCAGCTGAGATTTTATTTTTTTTTGGGGGGGGGGGGGGGGGGGAGAACACTTGGTGCCCACCCAATTCTTGCCTAGGCCCACCCAAAATCTAGGAATACATTGGCGTCTCTAGCATTTAGCGTGTGCCTATTTTTAGCGCACACTAAAAATGCCAGCACGCCTTAGTAAAAGATCCCCTGGGCCTCTTTTCCTATTCTGTGTCTGTGGGAAAAGAAACTTTAGTAAATCAATAGTGCTTCTGAAAATCATTGGCAGAAGCCAGCATACTGTCAACTTTGTGACAGCCCCCCCTTGATAGATGAAGCAAAGAGGCATTGCTTCTTTGTTTCACATATCACCATGGACTGAGTCCCCATCAGTCTCTTTGTTGCTCATACTCTGGTGACAGGAAGAGTCAGGAGGTCGCACGAATGGACTGCTGGGCTGAACCCAGAAATGCAGTGAGTGAGTGCACTTATGAAGAATGGTGCGATGAGACCATGTAAAGCTGCGGCCGCGCTGAAGAACCAGACTAAGTTGGGCTTGGTACGCGAGTCTCATGGATGTGCAAAGAGAAGTAGGTCATAGGTCTGAAGACTGACCAGGCTTATGGCATGAGATTGGGAAATAAGTACATAAGTATTGCCACACTGGGACAGACCAAAGGTCCATCAAGCCCAGTATCCTGTTTCCAACAGTGGCCAATCCAGGTCACAAATACCTGGCAAGATCCCAGAAAAGCTCAATACATTTTATGATGCTTATCCCAGAAATAAGCAGTGGATTTTCCCAAGTCAATTTAATAATGGTCTATGGATTTTTCCTTTAGGAAGCCATCCAGACCCTTTTTAAACCCCGCTAAGCTAACCGCCTATACCACATTCTCTGGCAACAAATTCCAGAGTTTAATTACATGTTGAGTGAAGAAACGTTTTCTCCGATTTGTATTAAATTTACTACTTTGTAGGTTCATCGCATGCCCACTAGTCTTTGTATTTTTGGAAAAAGTAAACAAACAATTCACATCTACCCATTCCACTCCACTCATTATGTACCTAGAGAAAATAAACACAGACCCAAGCTGGGTTTTCAGTCCTAGCCAGGTTTTGAGCATCGGCATATGTGTGTGTGGCGTATGTTAGACAGATAATGTGACTGGTGGGATAAGTGTGAACCCTTCTGGAATAAGGGCAGTGCTATTGTCACGATCACTGTGTCCATGCAGGAAAGTGAAGGTACAGGTGAAGAAAAGAGAGCAACTTCAGGTCGCACTTTGTGCGAGTCAGTCCTGGAGACTTTTGGGGTTGTCAGGACAAGGGTAAGCTCCCTACAGGCAATGGGATATGATGAGAGTGCATGGGTGGCAAAGAAAAAGCATTCCAGTGGTGGAATGGAACAGTCACTACATGCCCCTGATTGACTGCAGTGACTTGAAACCACACGACTTCCTGAACTTCTGGCACCATACAGCTCAAGCTTATAGGGAGCCATATGGTGGTGCAGAGGTAAATGCACTGTTCGTGAGGCAACTAATAGCATGAAACCTCAGTCATCAGGGTACAATTTCTAGGTGCCATGAAGACCTGGTGCCCGGGATTTGTTGAGCCCTGTCCTAAGTTACCCAGATAGTTAACAGCACTGAATGTCATCAGTAACTGGGCTCTCACCAGCTGACTCTGCCCAGGCTCTAGGCCCAGACTGTCCTGGCACCATCCAGATAGTGCTGAAGCAGTCAGCGAAAATATTCAGGGGTACTTTCTGGTTGCTGGTGCTGAATATTCCTCTCACCATCACTTATCCGGGTAGGGGCTGTTCCTACCTGGATATGTGTCTTTGAATATCAACCCCACAGCATATAACAATTAACTGTTATGATTCTAAACCAGTCAAAGATCCTTATAGATCTCAGAAAAACTTAAATTTTATAGTGTTAGTAGCTCAAGCTCCTCACCAACATAATGGGACTGTTATAACCAATCATCTGCTCTTTTTACATGCTAACCAATGGAAATCTCTAGCTGAGAGCTTAAAAATAATAATTACCTGCTTTCTAGAGCAAAATCAGTAAATAAAAAAAAATGATAAATTGCTTTGTTTCCCAAAAATAAGCAAGAAGGATTGAATCTACTCTTTGAGATGCTGCCACTCCAGTAAACCCAAGTGATCACCAGTAGGCCCAAGTAGTGGGTTATGGAAGGGGGAGGGAGGTTTACTTGGGGGGCGGCTTCTTTTTCCAATCCTTGAGAGCTTTGGGCCTTGGAGGAGGGTATCATGTGTTGGGTGGTGGGGGGGGCTGCCATCGTGGGATGTGCTCATCTTCAGGTGGAGGGGCTGCATTTTTAATGTAGGTTACAATGTTTTTATGTGCCAAAGCTGAGAGTTTTCTGATGTATGTTCCTCTAGATCCTAATTTTGTAATTTTCAAAACTTTTGTGCAAAAACCTGTTATTTCTCCAATGACAGAGGGTAGCAAAATTCATGAATCCTACTCCGTTCTTATTCATGTATCTATGTGTTTGTTTGTTTGTAATATTTCTATCCCACATTATTCCAAAAAGTCTTGAGTTCAAAGTGGCTTATAATATAGATTGAATGAATATAGAATGAAAAATTACATTGGTCATAATAAATTGGAATGAAAAACAAGGAATAACAGATTAATAGAAGGGTTATAACAACATACAATTTGATAAAGACATGCAATCAGAAGATAAGGCTGTTCATTAGTTAATTAGATCAAAAAACTTAGATTAATGTGAAGAAATTTGAAATAAATTTGTAAAGAGACGAGTTTTTAGCTTCTTTTGAAACTGCATATAATTAGAATGGAATGGAGTCTAACATTTTTCAAAATGATTGAGGGTGCTGAACTCAAGCTAACCCATTCCTGGACACAGTCAAAGAGTTTGCTCAATATTGGGGGTACTCAAGCATTCACAGAGCTGGCTCCTATGCCTGCACTACATTTATTTATTTTTATCACTAAACAACTTTCAGATAGTGAGATTTGACACCCACAGCTCAATTATCAAAAACAATTCTGGCACTGAATGATTCACTTTTCAAAGAAATTGCAAAACAGCACGAAGAATCTGCACAAAATGTGTACATTTCCAAAGCAAATTATAGTGCTATTATTTCTCTTAGTTTACTTGATTCCATGATTTCTAAATATATTTTTATCTCTGTTTCTTATGTGATGAAGCTCCAAAGTTGGCTCCCTTCTCCCAAAGAGCTTGCTTGTCAGAGATGGACTGAGAAGAGGGACTATAGCTCTTTTGAACATGAGTCTCAGACAGAGCATCTGCCTATGGGATACCAGGTATCCTGATTTCCATAAGCCCAGAAACTTGTAGTTTTATTTTACATACACTGCATGTAAGCCAGAAAACTATCAAAGCGGTGTACATTCAGGCACAGTAGACATGCTTCTGTCCCTGGAAGGCTCACAATCAAGGCTTGTACCTGAGTGAATAATTGTATTACTAGATTTAATTTTCATCTGACTTTATCAGCCGAGCAATAGAAATGTTCATATGGCCCATAGTAAAAGAAATAGTAATCCACTACATAGTGCAATGGTCTTCAGAAATTTTTAAGCAGGGGCTACTTTGAATCTGAACAACAGGGGCTGAAGAACAGTCAACATATCTTTACAAGCAAAGCCAAAACATGTTGTGACCATATAGGGGGAGATTCTATATATGGTGCCTAAAAATCAGTGTGGAAATCAGTGCCTAGATTTAAGTGCAGTATATAAAATATGCTTAGTTGATATTATAGCGCCTAAAATTACGCACCTCCATTTACACCAATGAAAACATGGCATAAATCCTGGCATATAGATTTTGGTGCACTAGGCCATATTTTATAACTACATGCGTAAATTTTGGAACACACACGAAATGCCCATTTCCCCTACCCATAATCATGCCCCTTTTTGCCTGCGTGTGTTAGAAGTTAGGTGCACTGCCTTACAGAATGCGCTTAACGAGTTGTGCATGTAAATTCTAATTATTGATAATTAGTGGTCATTATTGTTTGTTACAAACTGTTATCAGCGCTGATTAGCTTGTTAAGCCAATTAAGTTATGCATGTTATAGAATACGCTTGGATTTTGGCACGGATCTCTAGGTGTACTATATAGAATCCAGGGGATAGTGACATCACATCCTCTATGATTTATTTATCCTTAATGATTTTTTTTCTGATGCTGGTCCTCTTTTGTGGAATACTCTACAACAGGACTTACATAGTGTAACTTCTTTCTTTCCATTTTTGGAAATGTTTGAAAGCGTAGTTATTCAGTTATGGAGTCCTTTTACTAAGCTGCAGTAAGCACTCATGCACTTTTGAGGGACACGCTCAGGCATCCTGAAGTAGATTTTTCATGTGTGTGCGCTACCCACGTGCTAAAAAATAAAGTGGATGTGGCTATGCTAATTAGCACAGGATTAGCATATGAGCCCTTACTGCCTATAAAATAGGTAGCAGTAAGGGCTCACATGCTAATGGCCACACGCTAATGGGGAAATTAGCACATGGCTATTATTAGAAAAATTTGCCTTTTACAGACAGCTTTAAAAGTGGCCTCAGCACGTGTGAAAGATCCATGTTGGAGCACTGCTAGGTAAAAGGGCTCCTTAATTTTAAATAATTTGAAGTTTATTTTAACTTATTTTTTATTCTCATATTAATTATTGTCTGTTGTCCTCCACCTGATTTTGTATGTTATTTTGTTAGTTGCCTAGAATTGCTTAGCTAGAGTGGGTTATAAATTGTTAAAATAAATAAAAATAAAATAGGTAAAGCACAGATCTACATATGTAGTAAATATACCATTAAAACAAACATAAAGCCAGGTTTTAAAACACTGCAGCATACATTAACCCTACAAGTATCTCTGATCCCATACAGAATATAATAATATTGACATCATACTGTACCATAGGTTTGAGAAAACAAATAGGCCTTCAGCTGCTGTTTAAAAAGCTCTGTATCTGTAAGCAGTCCAATATCAGAGAAGCTTTGAGAGAAGAAGACATTTATCTGGCAGTTTCCTATACACTCCTTCACAGCCACATATTTTATATGCAATGACTGCATCTGGAGACATGTTTGGGCAGATAAGGTGGGATGTGTAATTGTGAGAGTTTCTGGGTCATTTGTACTTTGTCCATCTTTGATGCTGTAGTGGAAGTAAATTTTAAAGATTGTTTTTCAACTCTACCTTGACCAACCAGTGCACTCGGGGTCTGTATTTGTGATTAGAAGTAATTCTGTTTAAAAATGATTGTTTTAACTATGATTGCGTGAAAATAAGTTGGAATGTAGAAGATAAGACACAGTTCTAATTAATTTGTTATGTGAAGGGAAAGATGGGGCCTGTTTTCGAGTTCAGACTGGCCACCTGGACTAGGAAACATGTGACCATATTCCCACAGTATGACTTGTTTACCTAAACAGAGAAGCACCCTGTAATTTTCCTTAGCTCTGAACATGAGTTCTAAGCCAAATAAAAAGGGGAGTTTCTTTCAGTGAAATTGGAAGCTCAGCTGTGAGTAACGTACGAACTGTGCAGAGAACCATATTTCCTGGTCAAAGAAACTCATGGCTTTCATTCCCCCCAACTGATGATAAGAGCCTGGATGATGTAAGGACCGGTGATGATTGTTTTATTTCTTCTTTTCCTGGTCTAGGAACTCTTAGCATTGCTTAGATGTAGAGACCAGTGATGTAATGATTGTCTATAGATAGGTATTGTTTTTTTTTAGTTATATAGCTAATCATTGTGTGTATATAGCTAATCATTGTATATGTCTTAAACATTGTATATATTTTAATCATTGTAGATTTTAGAACCTCTAATAAATGTCTCATTTACCTAATACAAATCCAAAAGAATCCACAGTAATTACTGAGTAGTCTGTGTCAGTGAAGCAGGCTGTAAATCCATAGCAGTACAGATGCCCTCTCTATATCCATTTAGTTTCAAGTTTAAGTTTCAAATTTATTAAAGACTTTCTATCCTGCCCAACAGAACAAACCTTCTGGGCAGCGTACAATCTAAAAAAGAAGGGAGGAGGAGGAACTGACATACATGAAACAAAAGGAACTAGGGTAGAACTACAGTATATGTATGTACTGGTGATATGTCTCTTGCACATCTCCCAATCAAAATCATGTCTGCCAATGTTTTGCATGGATTAAGTTTCAGGCACATCTATTTCCCTTTCATATCCTATCTAGTGCTCTTCTCCCAGCTCCACCCCTCTGTTGCCACTCACCTCTCTGGGGAATGATGCTTATCTGTTGAAATGTTTCCTGAGTCTCTCCCAGGCCCTCTTCATGTGACTCTGGAGGAGTGGCCTAGTGGTTAGGGTGGTGGACTTTGGTCCTGAGGAACTGAGTTCGATTCCCGGCACAGGCAGCTCCTTGTGACTCTGGGCAAGTCACTTAACCCTCCATAGCCGCATTGAGCCTGCCGTGAGTGGGAAAGCGCGGGGTACAAATGCAACAAAAAAAAAAAACATGATCTCTCCTCTGGCTAGGCACAGGAAAAATTTTATGTTACCATCCTAGGAATAGCCTGGTCAGGAGGAGGGTGTTAGTGGATCCAAAATTGGGAAAGTTTGGTGACAACAGCCATTTTGTGAGTATCCCTATGCCTTTGACATCAGCATGTATGATATGTATATGCACATGTGCAAATACAACAGTCACAGATCACAGGATACCCTACCGCACATAAGTGTATACATTTTTTAAAGTATATGTGCCTATTTTGTAAAGGACATGCTCACTTGCATGTTCTTTATTCTGTGCTCTCCCCCTTTCTGTAGAATACATGTGCACCTTTTGATAATTCCATTTTGATGTGCCCTTATTTAACTGAGCATCCCTTATAGAACTGCCCTTACAATGCCCTTGTCTCTGTACATATACCACCGGTAAGCCTTTTAAAATCAGATCCAAATGTCAACAATTCAATAATCTATTTGACGAGCATAGGGAGATCTACATGCTACCTTTTGAAAGTAATGCAGCTGCTTTTACAGGTAATCAGATGAGCTAATGAAAAAAGGAAAGAGATATTTTACGATACATAAGTATTGCCATACTGGGACAGACCAAAGGTCCATCAAGTCCAGCATCCTGTTTCCAACAGTGGTCAATCCAGGTCACAAATACCTGGCAAGATCCCCAAAAAGTACAAAACATTTTATACTGCTTATCCCAGAAATAGTGGAATTTCCCCAAGTCCAATTTAACAATTGTCTATGGACTTTTCCTTTAGGAAGCCGTCCAAACCTTTTTTAAACTCTGCTAAACTAACTGCCTTTACCACATTCTTTGGCAACGAATTCCAGAGTTTAATTACACGTCGAGTGAAGAAAAATTTTGTCTGATTTTCAACTCCACTCTTTATTTTATATACTTCTATCATATCTCCCCTCAGCCGCCTTTTCTCTAAGCTGAAGAGACCTAGCCGCTTTAGCCTTTCCTCATAGGCAGTGGCGTACCAAGGGGGGGCGGTGGGGGCAGTCCACCCCGGGTGCACGCCACTGGAGGGGTGCAGCGCGCCGGTCAGCGTCGTTAGTTTCCATCCTCCCTCTGCCCCGGAACAGGAAGTAACCTGTTCCGGGGCAGAGGGAGCATGGAAACCAACGACGCTGACCGACGCGCGGCACCCCCCCCCCCCAGCGGCGTGCACCCAGGGGGGTTCTTTCGCCAGGGTAGGGGGTGTCCCTTCGCTGGGGGAGGTTGCACTGCATGGGGGGGCGCTGCACCCGGGAGGCGGGGCGCATCGGCGATCCGCCCCAGGTGTTAGCGCCCCTCGGAACGCCACTGCTCATAGGGAAGTCATCCCATCCCCTTTATAATTTTTGTCGCCCTTCTCTGCACCTTTTCTAATTCCACTATATCTTTTTTGAGATGCGGTGACCAGAATTGAACACAATATTCGAGGTGCGGTCGCACCATGGAGCGATACAAAGGCATTATAACGTCCTCATTTTTGTTTTCCATTCCTTACCTAATAATACCTAACATTCTATTTGCCTTCTTAGCCGCAGCAGCACACTGAGCAGAAGGTTTCAACGTATCATCAACCACGACACCTAGATCCCTTTCATGGTCTGTGACTCCTAACGTGGAACCTTGCATGACGTAGCTATAATTCGGGTTCCTCTTTCCCACATGCATCATTTTGCACTTTTTCACATTAAATGTCATCTGCCATTTAGACGCCCAGTCTCCCCAGTCTCGTAAGGTTCTCTTGTAATTTTTCACAATCCTCCTGCGATTTAACGACTTTGAATAACTTTGTGTCATCAACAAATTTAATTACCTCACTAGTTACTCCCATCTCTAAGTCATTTATAAATATGTTAAAAAGCAGCGGTCCCAGCACAGACCCCTGAGGAACCCCACTAACTACCCTTCTCCATGTTCATTTACAGAAACTGATGCAAGCTTAAGTATAAACTTTTCTATACCATTACATTCAACAACTGACAGCTTCATAAGACTATAAGAACATAAGCATTGCCATACTGAGAAGCCCAGAATCTTATTTCCAACAGTGGCCAATCCAGGTCATAAGTACCTGGCACGATCCTAAAACAGTAAAACAGATTTTATGCTGCTTATCCTAAAAATACAATACAAAAACTGGTAGAAATTATAGTGGGCGTATCTCACGTCTTGTTACTATGCGTATGATATTACTCTAGTTTAAGGGAAGTCTCATAAAGTCACCGGGGTTGTTATAACACCAATCATGGTGAACCCCTACTTTATAACAGTTATAATCATCGACTAACCCTCCTCCAACCGCTGTTTTTGTGTCTTTTTTACCTGTTCTTTTCTTTTTTTCTATTATACGTTTGTTTGATTGTGGAGGTATTTGATACAAGACCTCTGTATGCACACTATAGATTCATCTGTTGGACAATGTTGAAAAAATATATATAACTAGGCTGTACTTGTTTTAACGATAACAAATATAGGATTATAACTTAACTTATATATCTAGGTGCTAGTGTCACCCCGACAGGTGCCTGTTTCGCTCACCGTGGCTTTTTCAAGGGATTAATCGCATGCTGGTTCTGGAATGAAACAGAAAAGTACACACCAATCAACATTGTCATCCAATAAAGATCTTGGCGTACAAAAACATCATGACTTCTGGCTCACAGTGTTATAGCCTTCGCTTCCACTTTATGGGTGTTCGTAATGCGCTCATAGCGGCGTTTTATAGATGGTTCCGCTTTGTGCACTTCCTGTTTCCGGTTGCCCGAATTGGGTGCCTCACATAAAGCACCCCCAATGTAAATACGTGTTAAGGCCCTTTGGTTCCAGGGTATCCAGGTGATAGATCCAAAAAGTCTCTTGCTGTAATAATTTTCGGTTCCTGTTTCCTCCTCTGGTGGTTGCAGCAACATGGTCTATTGCCATGCATTTAAGGGCATCTGCTGGGTGGTTATGTTGGATACAATGCTGCACTAGAGGTGCTCCTATGTTACGCATTGTGATCCTGGATCGATGTTCAATCATTCTGGCAATCAATGATCTACTGGTCTTACCTATGTATATTTTGTTACTAATTAGTAGCCTCATTGCATGCCCGCTAGCCCTTGTATTTTTAGAAAGAGTAAACAAATGATTCACCTCTACCCATTCCACTCCACTCAGTGTTTTATAGACCTCTATCATATCTCCCCTCAGTCGTCTTTTCTCCAAGCTGAAGAGCCCTAGCCTCTTTAGCCTTTCCTCACAGGGAAGTCATCCCATCCCCTTTATCATTTTCATCATCCTTTTCTGTACCTTTTCTTATTCAGCTACATCTTTTTTGAGATGGGGTGACCAGAATTGTACACAGCATTGAAGGTGCAGTTACACCATGGAGCAATACAAAGGCATTGTAATATTCTCAGTTTTGTTTTCCATTTCTTTCCATAACTCCTAACATTCTATTTGCTTTCTTAGCCACCACTGCACTAAGCAGAAGGTTTCACAATGGCGTGGAGGAGTGGCCTAGTGGTTAGAGCACCAATCTTGCAATCTAGAGGTGGCCGGTTCAAAGCCCACTGTTGCTCGTTGTGATCTTGGGCAAGTCACTTAACCCTCCATTGCCTCAGGTACAAACTTAGATTGTGAGTCCTCCTGGGACAGAGAAATATCCAGAGTACTTGAATGTAACTCACCTTGAGCTACTACTGAAAAAGGTGTGAGCAACTAAAAAAAAATAAATAAATAAAACATGTCATCAATGATGACACCTAGGTCTTTTTCCTGGGCAATGACTCCTAGTGTGGAACCTTCCATCATGGAGCTATAGTTTGGCTTCCTCTTTCCTACAAGCAGTGGTGTGCTGGAACAGGCTCTCACAGGCTCGCAAGAGCCAGTTGTTAAGTTTTTAAGAATTTTGGGAACCGGTTGTTAAAGTAGGGCCATCCATGGGCCCCCTGCTGAATTCTCTTTTACTTTGATGCTGAGCCCTGCCAGCCAAGTAAATAGACTGCTGCTGCTCCCCACTCCTTGTTCCCAGCTCTGAGCAGCAGACTGGGACATTTCCAGCATGTTTGAGAAGTTTCAGCATACTGCTCAGAACAAGACGTTGGGAGTGGTGGCAGTCCATTTATTGGCTGCCAGCAAAGGTATGCCTAGCGTGCCCGCACGAAGGGGGGGAGGAGAGAGAGGCAAGTGTTGCTTTCCCCCCCCCACCCCCCACCCCCAGCCACCCCTGGCCCTTCCAACTGCAGAGCTGGCTACATCCGGAGAAAGAGCCTGTTGTTACAAATTTACCAGCACACCCCTGCCTACATGCATCACTTTGCACTTCCCACATTAAATGTCATCTGCCATTTGGTTGCTCAGTCTTCCAGTCTCATAAGGTCCCCTTGCAATTTTCTGCAATCCTCTTGTGATTTAACAACTTTGAATAACTTTGGGGCTCATTTTCAAAGCACTTAGACTCACAAAGTTCCATAGGTTACCACGTAACTTTGTAAGTCTAAGTGTTTTGAAAATCTGCCTCCTTATATCATTGGCAAATTTAAATACTTCACTAGTTATTCCCATCTCTAGATCAATTATAAATATGTTAAAAGGCATCAGCCCCAGCACAGATCCCTGGAGAACCCCACTATCTACCGTTCTCCATTGAGAATACTGACCATTTAATCCTACTCTGTTCTCTTTTAGCCAGTTCTTAATCCACAATAGAAAACTACCTCCTATCCCATGACTTTCTAATTTCCTCAGGAGTCATTCATGAGGTATTTTGACAAATGCCTTTTGAAAATCCAGATACACAATATCAACCGGATCACCTTTATCCGCATGTTTACTCACCCCTTCAAAGATATGTAGTAGATTGGTGAGGCAAGATGCTGGCTTTGTCTCATTAATCCATGCCTATGTATATGTTCAGTAATTTTATTCTTTATAATAGTCTCTACCAATTTGTCTGGCACTGATGCCAGGCTCACTGATCTATAATTTCCCAGATCACCTCTAGAATCCTTTGAAAATATTGGCATTACATTGGCCACCCTCCAATCTTCCTATACCATGCTTGATTTTCTATTGAGTAGATTCAAACTGAATTAGAATTACTTGTAGGCCTCTGTAACAGGAGTGAGGCAGGATAGGGACACAGAGGTAGGATGGGGATACAACCTTTGGCAAGAGTTTGTTGTCAGTCTATGCTGTTTACGTTTTAAAAACCACTTCATTATGTTTTTCCAGTGGAGGGACAAAAAGCAGTACATGCTGATAAACAGTTTGTTTAATACTAGGCTATATTCCATTGGCAAAATCCCTTTCCAGGCTGACCTTCTTGCATGAGTCTTAAAGTAGAACAACTGTATGGTGGTTATTTTATCTAAATATTATGAACTTGTTGCAATGTACTTTTAGCCGGACCTCTCTCTAAAGGGGTGAGAGCAGCCCTGGAGAAACAGCATAACAGAAAAAGGCACTAGCATTTTAAACAAAGAAACAAATTAGCAGTAACTCACCAGTGCAAGAAATTTAAAGAGACCTGGTGGGTCAGGAAGGCAAAATCTTAGGGTCCTAAGTGGAAACAAACAAAATGCAAGCTCTTATAAAACAAAGGTCACATGAACAGCGAAGGTATCTTTAGATAAAACATTTCTATCAGTGATCACCAAAAGTCAAGTATCAGAGTCCCACATAGGGTTAAATTAAGAAGAAAATCAAAAGGGTAAAGTCACTCAAAGACCCAAAAAGATGATTTGTTCAAGTTCCAAATCATAAAGCAGTTCCTCTAGATCAGGGTTGTCCAACCTCGGTCTTCAAGGGCCACTATCCAGTTGGGTTTTCAGGATTTCCTCAATGAATATGTATGAGATCTATTTGCATGCACTGCCTCCATTGTATGCAAATAGATCTCATGCATATTCATTGGGAAAATCCTGAAAAACCTGACCTGGCAAGAGCTAAGGTTGGACACCTCTGCTCTAGATCCACAGGCAGCAGAACAGGGTGGTCTACCAGGCATGTTGCATGGGGTATGGATTCTGATAAACTATCTGAGAAAAGTCACGTGTTGCATCCTGTTATTAAAGGATTATTGTATCCTGTTTTTGGTTAATGTATGCAGTTGTGTCACCAAGGAAAGAACCTACAGTGACAGTTTAACCAGATCCTTAGGACCCATTACAACACATACATTTGGAGCTCACAAGCATAGGGACTTTTTCCATCTGTTCACCAATCGAATGGAACAATTTGCCGTCGTGACTGTGAGACCAGTGGACCTGTATTCCGGAAACAGCTCAGAGACTTCCTTTTGTTTAAGGCTTTTTTTTTTGTTCTGATTGACTACTGTACCTGTTATATGTTTGACTTTTCTTCATTGATTGCTTTTATGGATGTTTTTATTGTAATCCACCCTGGATAAGGGCGGACTAGAGAAAAAAATTAAATCTATTCTAATAAATCTAAATAAAACAAGAGAGACTGTCGAACTGGTAAGTTTATAGATTTCTTCTGATGCTGTTTTCATATTCTGTGTGAATGGAATATGAAACAGTGAAATATCAGAAGGTGAAATGTCCCCATTCCATAATTTACCATGGGAGCAAAAAAAAAAACCCAACCTGACAAACTTCCTTCCACAGAAGGAATATTGAATATAGTTAGAGCAACACTGACATGGGGAGGTATAAATATGCTAAATGCCTTCGGGAAGCAAATAAAAGTGTGAGGCTGATAAGTCCTTCTAGGCAGGTTCATGGATGGAGCAGAGGGTTTATTGTGGCTGCCCCCTGCAGGAGCCAATTAACTTTTTTCAGTTATGCTAAATAGGTGTATTCCAACCTCCAACACCTCTTTAATAAAGAAACATCTAAGTTTGGATTTGGACGTCTTTGTAAAATGTCCAAATCCGGAGACGGGGAAAAGCTCATTTTCGAAAAAAGATGGATGTCCATCTTTCGTTTTGAAAATACCAAGGACGTACTTGGATTTGGACGTCTTTGACTTTTGGCGATTTTTGAAACCAAAGACGTTCATGTCTAAAACATCCAAATGCAAGCCATTTGGACGTGGGAGGAGCCAGCATTTGCAGTGCACTGGTCCCCCTGACGTGCCAGAACACCCAACCGGGCACACAGCTCTCTTACCTTGTGTGCTGAGCCCCCCCAAACCCACTACCCCCAACTGTACACCCATAGGCGCCCGGTATAAGAGGCTTGGGGAGGCTAAGCCTCCCCAGCCACAAGTGCAGCAAGGGCGGGGCGGTGGGGGCGGAATGCCCCGGGTGCAGCTCGTGAGGGGTGCTGCCTTGAACATCCCCCCTCCCCCGACTGGTGCGTGCAGAACGTGCGATCGATGCTGGGGCTGTCCTTCTCCCCCCCCCCCCCCCCCCGACGTGCGATCGATGCTGGGGCTGTCCTTCTCCCCCCTCCGACCAGCGCGGCATCGCTCTCCCCTCCGCTCCTGTCACGTCTTTCAAATTTGAGGCTTCGTAGCAGTAGCAGCTGCAGCAATGATGTAAGCACTGCTTTCAGCCTGCCCTGGAAGCCTTCTCTGGACAGCATCCTACCTACGCGGGAAGCTGTACAGAGTGCTTCCGGGGCAGGCTGAAAGCAGCGCTTACATCGCTGCTGCTGCTACAGTTCACTGTACCGTGGATTCAGCTGTTGTGAATGGACTTGGCTCTTCCCTCTGTTATTAATGGACTTCAGGTGTGCTCCCGCGTGGCTTTTCCCTCTCTGCAGTAGGCTCTCAAGTTCTCCAGCACTATGAGCGTGAGTACCGTCTGCTTTTGTTCGAGCCAGGCCAGAGAGGTGTCCAGGGATGGGTATTTTCCGTTGGAGGCCAGAGAGAGATGGGGAGAGGAAAAGGGGACATGGAGGAGAGCAGGGGAAAGAGCAGGGAAGAGCCAGAGAGAGATGGGGAGAGAAAGAGGGGCCATGGAAAAGAGCAGGGGAGAGCCAGAGAGAAGATGCTGGATGGAAGAGGAGCACAGAGAGAGAGAGAGAGAGAGATGAGTGGAAAGATGGGGAGAGAAAGCGGAGACATGGGCAAGAGAGAGAGAGAGAAGCTGCTGGGAGAAACTGGGGAAGACCCTAGCTGTCAGACGGAGAAATGCGGAATGAAAGGAGGGAGAAAGAGGGAAAATGCTGGAAGGAGGGGGAAGAAAAAGGGAAGGGTAGGGAGGGAAAGAGGAAAGACACTGGAAGGATGGGTATAGAGAGGACATGCTGAATGGAAAGGGTGGAGAGAGAGAACTGTTTAGAAGGAAGGGAAGATAGAGGGAGATAATGGATGAAAGGAGAAGGAGACAATAGACAGACGTATTGGGAGAGGGTAATGGGTAAAAGGATGGAGAGAGAAAGAGGGATGACACTGGATGGAAGGGTAGGAGAGAAAGAGGGAAGGTGCAGGACATGGATGGATGGAGGGAGGGGAGAGAAGAGAGGAGAAATCTGGACATGGATGGAGGGGAATGTCAGCTTTTGGAAATGCACCTATTCAATGGCTATATCAAAAATCAAAGCTTCAACAGTCCCACTGTCATACAAATGCAGAACAGTATGTTAGGTTATGGGATCCAACTTCTTACTCATATATTGTTTCAGACAACAGCTTCAACGTCACACATTCCCTCTTTTTCATATTAACACAACTACATTCATTTCTTAGGGTACCTCAGTAGCGTCTACTGCCAACACTATATTAATATGGCAGTATCAATGACGCAAACTTCGTCATCGGTACACCCGACTAGTATATTATATGTGAACTTTTCTTTTCTTATATGTAATAATGAAACTTAACTCAACAATCAGATCCAGGGGCTCTGGCAGTAGACGCTACTGAGGTACCCTAAGAAATGAATGTAGTTGTGTTAATATGAAAAAGAGGGAATGTGTGACGTTGAAGCTGTTGTCTGAAACAATATATGAGTAAGAAGTTGGATCCCATAACCTAACATACCGTTCAGCTTTTGGAAATGTGCATCTGTGATATTTTGCATGTAAGTTTCAATTTTTCTAGTATTGCTGCATGATGAGTCTGACTTCCTGAGGTAACTTTCCAGTTTTGCCTTCATGTCTGTTGTGTCATGTGTTTTTCATGTGTAATCAAAGTGCAGTATTCTACTAGTGGGTAGTATTTACAGCCCTTTTTGGGTTTTTTTTTTTTTGTTTGTTTCACTGGGTTGTGTACTGGTGTTTTAGAGCCCGGTGTAATTACAGTGCTGCCTTTCCACACATAAGGTTGTAGCTTGTCCTGTCCTTGGAATTAGTGCTGTTATGGTTTGCTAAGGTTATGAGTGTGTTTTTGCACAAGTTTGTGTAGTGTTTTGCAGTGGAGAGATTGTGTATTGGCCTTACTGAGGTGGCACCAAAACATCAGAAAGGGTTTTAGAGCCTAAATCATGACACACTACCTCTTTAATAAAAGGAGCTCATTGTGAACACTATCCACCCTTAAAGGGTGTTTTGTGGCTCTACATGAGAATTGTGATATTATGATCCCTTGTTTCATATTGTTGACGGTCTGCATTTTCCATATGGGTGGTATATTGGTGTATTAGGGTCTGCCTAGTGTTATGGTACAGTAAGGTTCTGTGTGTGTTTGCACAAATTTGTGCATAATGTTTTACAGTTGAGCGATTGTGGTTAGTATATATGCTTTGAGCAACCACTTTATTCTTTGACATATGATACATATCTAATATCTAAATTTAATAAAAGGTATTAATTGTGACTTATTTTTACTTATTTTATTTCTGTTAATTGTGGCTATAAGCTCCGCCCCTGGCTCCACCCCTAACCCCACCCCCTTTAGCCTCCCCAAACAGTTGGGCCACCGACCGCCTATGTGTACACTACTACCATAGCCCTTATGGGTGAAGGGGGCACCTATATGTGGGTACAGTGGATTTCTGGTGGGTTTTGGAGGGCTCGCTGTTTCCTCCATAAATGTAACAGGTAGGGGGGTATGGGCCTGGGTCCACCTGTCTGAAGTGCACTGCACCCACTAAAACTGCTGCAGGGACCTGTATGCGCTGTCATGGACCTGAGCATGACATCTGAGGCTGGCATGTAATATTTTTAATGATGTTTTTTGAGGGTGGGAGGGGGTTAGTGACCACTGGGGGAGTAACGGGAGGTCATCCCCAATTCCCTCCAGTGGTCATTTCACGTACCTTTTTGTGCCTTATTCGCAATAAAAACACGTCCAGGTGAAAACATCCAAGTTTAGTGTCGTTTTCCATTATGGCTCAAAGACGTCCAAGTCTTAGGCACGCCCAAGTCCTGCCTTCACCACGACTCCAATACACCCCCTTGAGATTTGGATGTCCTTGCAATGGAATTTTGCTAGAGACGTCCAAAATCGGGTTTCGATTATATCAATTTGGACGTCTCTGACAGATGGACGTCCAAGTACCGATTTATGTCGAAAGATGGACGTGCATCTCTTTCGAAAATGAGCCTGACAGTGCAGTCAGTCTCTGTTAAGTTATGCAAATGCAGATTGCAGTGCTTCATCTTACATTCTATAGTGCTTTGTGCAGCTGTGGCCATGTACTTTGAGAGTGGCATTTAGGGCCCTGTTTACTAAGCAGCGTTATAGACGCATTAACATTTTTAATGCTCGTTAACCATGTACACGCCTACAATATCCCTATAGGCACCTACATGGTTAGCATGCGCGCTCGGTAGGCACACTAAAAACACCTTAGTAAACAGGGTCCTTAGTTTAATCAGATATTATCACTTCTATTGTCTAGTTTGTAACCTCTTTTAAGAACACAAAGAAACAGTACCACATAGGGAATGAAAAATATAAAACCAAAGATTTACCTGAAATACATTACATAAATGATATAAAATCCAGCACGGCCATGTTTCACCCACAGGCTGCATCAGGCGTTACCTAGATTTAGCTATACATATAAAACCATTTGTAACATAAAAGTGCAAGGTATCATTAAATAATTTAAAACTTTCAATTTCTGTAAGGGGTCCTTTTACTAAGCTGTGGTAAGCGCTAGCACGTGCTTACCACAGCTTAAAATGGCTTACCATAAGACATGCTCTGAGGGGGTATATTTGGGGGTGGAGAGTGGACATTTATGGACTTACCGGTCAGCACAGCTGCATTGTTGCATGATAACTGATTAGCGCAGGATTAGCGTCTGAACCCTTACCGCCTATAAAACAGGAGTTGGTAAATGCTGTGTGCTAATGGCAACATTAGTGCATGGACTGAATATTGAAGCAAATCAATAGTTTTTAAGCTGGATCCTCACAACTATCAAACTACAAATTCTTGATATCCAGTCTCAATTCAGTTAACACATAATCAAACTTCTTATCACACCCGGTCAAAACATTTAGAACTTTATATCTTCAGATCATATCTTATAGATTTCCCCAGAACCTCAGTGATGTTAATCACTATCAGTTTCGGTCTTCAGCGATATATAGAACATCAGTATCTTCACCAGTTCTTTATATATAGCCTCCTCTAATAGTTAGCAACTTTTGCTGAGCTGACGCTGAGAAGACTACAGGGGGAATGTCCTTGAGATAGCCCATGTTTGGGCGAAACGTGCATGTCGGGCAGCTGATCCCCTGGGTCCGACAAATAAAACAAACTTGAAAAAGATAAGTTAAGTTAAAATTTTTGCTAACTATAAGAGGAGGCTATATATAATGAACATTAATGCATGGCCATTAATTCAAACAATTGGCCATTTTACTGCTGCGATAAAAATGGCCTTACTGCAGCGTTTCCCAAACTGTGTGCCGCGGCACCCTGGTGTGCTGCAGCGAACTCTCAGGGGTGCCACGGCAAATCTTGACCTCCCTCCTGCCGCCCACAATCCAGCATCGCTTCCTATTTTCCCCTCCCTCAGGTCCGGAATCTGCCACTTCCTGCTTCTTCCCCCCCCCCACCGCTGCAGTGCTTGCAGCTTACATTTTCGGGCCGTCCACGATTCACACAGGTACTGCGGGGATTTCCCTCTGGCATGTTCGGCCTTCACAACAGGAAGCTGCATCAGAGAGGGCCGGATGCAGCAGATTGGGAAGGCCCTGAAGTGCCGGCCTGTGTGAATCGCGGACGGCCCGAAATTGTAAGCTGCAAGTACTGCAGTGGCGGCAGGGCAAGAAAAGGGAAGCGTCAGTGATCCTGGACTGCAGGAAGGAAGGTAGTGAGCTAGATTTTGGAAAGTCAGAGGTGTGCAGGATTTATGGGAAGAGAGGGGCTGCAGGAAATGGTGTGACGGTCTTTCTGGGAAGAGGGAGCTGCAGGGAAAATGAGACCTATGTGGCAGGGGGTGTGTGGAGACCCATGTGGCCAGGGGGGGGGGGGGGTGCCATAAAAAAATTGCTCAGACACTAAGGGTACGTGAACTGAAAAAGTTTGGTAGCCCCTGCTTTAGTGCATGGGGAAAACATGCATAAGTGCACACTAAAGCTATTTTATACCACAGTGTAGTAAAAGGACCCCTAAGTTCTTTATCATTAAACCCCTGGTGCAGCCTTCAGATGAAACAGCGCCATGTTGAGTTTTATATCTTCTATGTAATTTATTTCTATTAAATTTTTGGTTTTATATTTTTCATTTCCATTTGTGGTACTGCTCCTTTGAGTCTTTGTTTTTACAATATCAACCCAACTTGTTCCTATTTTTAATCCTGCACAGAGGAAACATGCACCAGCTCCAAAAATGCAGCTTACTTTTCAGTAATAAAGTGGAAGGTCTGCTTGACCAGAAAGATACATTTTGAATTCTGCTATGTGCATGCTCTGTAGCTTTGATCTGCCATTGCTCTCCATGGACTAAGCTCGCTTACATCATAAAGTAAAGCATACTTCACAGCCTCTTGTCCTTGGATTATTTTGCAAAGAAATTTATGATCTTGCAATAGAGAAGTTAAAAACTGCATTGAAACTCCCAGGGTGCTCAGTATTTAGAGTGTTATCCATTCAAGAAAGGAGCACTGGAAAGGAGAGTAGATGAGAGAAAAGAAGGAAAAGGCTGTGGTTTATCCTGGAGACTTTGCAAAGCCTGTACTGAAACCCTTCCATGCCTTTTGTTAGCTTAGTATTTTCATACATTTTGACAGCAGAAGTATAATGTTTAATTTAAATTCAGTGCTCTGTTCCTAAATCTATTTTCGTTCTGTGTATGCTTCCTATGACTGACTTTTATCATATTTTATCCTAATTTTTTTTCTTTCTTGAAGTGGCAGTTCTAGTATTGTATGTAGGATTGTAAATAAAGGGTAAACAGTAATGCATTTGAGGCACCACCTTTTCTGTGGTACAACCAAGGTATAAAGGCTAAAACATCAAAAACAGTAGTAAATCAGCATTTTGACTGCAATTCTTTAGAATTAGACCAATGGACCCACTCCAGTCCTTCAAAATCCCTCAACCACTTTAGTTTTCAACAAATATATATTATTCTGTTTGTGGTTTGGTGTTATGGAGACAACCCTGCTTTTTTGTTCTTCCTTCTGGAAAGATAATACAGTCAGGTGGACAGAAGCATGAATATGGAGTCAGAATGATATCCAGGAGTAGACTGGACTTCAAAAGTGCAATACACAAAGTTCAGAACAGGCAAGATCCTAGGCAAGAAGGGCGGTTCCCACTACTGGCTCCAATGGTCCATATAGGAGGTGCAATGATGATCGTGATAGTGGTCTGTTTCTATTCCTGGGATGTCCATCTCTTTCAGAATTTACACAGATTCCTTTCACTGCCATTTTTGACCGTGGGGGGAGGGAGTCAAAGGCTACACATTTACCTTCATACTAGATCACCTTATCTAGAGAGCAGGTCATTCATAGTTACTCGGGGTCTTTCCCAAGCTTTAATTCTCTTCCCCTCTATAAACCAACCATCAAAGCAGCAGTTGTCTGAGAAATATTGCCTTTATGTCTGAACACTATACCTATCTCCTTTAACAAATAAGTATATGTCAATGCAGTGTGATGCCTAGGATTTCCTGCCGCCCAAGAACTATGCTAGTTTTGTCATTATCTTCTCTTTCTAGCTAGCATTGAGAGACAGAAAAGTAAAATGTTGGGGAATGAATGACTCAGGTGGTTATTCATTAGATTTTTTTTTTGTGCTGGGCTCATCTGCCTGCAATTTAGGACCTGGAGGAAGGTGACCTATGCGTAGTCCTAAAATACATTTGAACTAAGCCTAAAATATTTTATTATCATTGCTATGCCAGCTCCAAGGGGGGCTGAACTCTGAAGACTCCCTTGTGAATGTTGCATTTGTGATGCTTATCCTACCAACACATCTATCTTATAAATTGTCATCAACACACCTCCTTCAGAAGCTGTGAGTCATAACACACCAAGGCTCACAAAAGAGCTAAAGCAAGACTATTGGAACTGGAACTAGTTGCCTCACCTGTAGTTTCATGTATACCATTTGGATATAGTTTTTGCTAACGATTTCATAAAAAGTACAGTAGATCCATTGTCGTTTTATTGTCTTCCCCTGTGTAGACTGAAAATACATACCACTGAGCTGCCTGTTGTAAGTAAATTATTGGGAAGATGACATTTAACAAGAGCATCAGGCTGTGGGATCAAACACTGAAACAAACTGTTTACCTAAGATTTAAACAAACTGTTTCATAGTAGCTTATAAATCTTTAGTTTACCAAAGGTCATTTTGTTAAGGTCACAGTAGGAATCAGGCCAAAAACTGAAGCAGCAAAAAGCTGTTACTAAATGCTATCTTAATTCTTATTATAACATAACATCAGAGTAGCCATACTGGGTCAGACCAATGGTCCATCTAGCCCAGTATCCTGTTTCAAATAGTGGCCAAGCCAGATCACAAGTACCTGGCAAAAACCCAAATCATGGTAACATTCTATGCTACGAATCCCAGGGCAAGCAGTAGCTCTCCCATGACTGTCTCAATAGCAAATTATGGACTTTTCCTCTTGTCCAAACCTTTTTTTAAACCCAGATATGCTAACCGCTGTTATAGCATCTTCTGATGAGTTCCAGAGCTTAACTATTCATTGAGTGAAAAAATATTTCCTCCTATTTGCATTTAAAGTATTTTCATGTAACTTCCTTGAGTGTCCCCTAGTCTTTCTACTTTTGGAACGAGTAAAAAATCTATTTACGTCTACTCATTCTACACCACTCAGGATTTTGTAGACATCAATCATTTCTCCCCTCACCCATCTCTTTTCCAAGCTGAAAGAGCCCTAGCCTCTTTAGACTTTCCTCATTTGAGAGGAGTTCCATTTTGGTCGCTCTTCTTTGAACCTTTTCTAATTCCACTAAATGTTTTTTGAGATAAGGCGACCAGAACTGAACACAATACTCAAGGTGCAGTCACATCATAGATTGATACAGAGGCATTATAGTATTTTCAGTCTTATTCACCATCCCTTTCCTAATAATTCCTAGCATTCTGTTTGATATTTTGGCCACTGCCACACACTTAGCAGAAGATTTCAGCGTATTATCTAAGATGACACCTAGATCTTTTTCTTGAGTGCTGACAAGGTGGACCCTAACATCAGGTAACTAAGATTCGGATTATACTTTCCAATGTGCTTCACCTTGCATTTGTTCACATTAAATTTCATCTGCCATTTGGATGCCCAGTCTTCCAATTTCCTAAGGTCTTCCTGCAATATTTCACAGTCCACACATGTTTTAACAATCTTGAATAGTTTTGTGTCATCTGCTTGATTGCCTTTCTAGATTTTCATCTCCTACAGGGCTGGTGCAAAAGTACAGGCTGTCATTGGCAAATCAGCCTTATGACTGTCCCAAACCCTGCCACCCCACTGCATCGCTTCCCATAAACCCCAATCTTAACTTATTTGCTGCTCTTCTTCCTCTTTCTGAAGTCTGTCACTGCAATGCATGAGATCAGTATCAGTGGCCATACATTTTAAACCTGTTCACAGTGTCAGGCTTAGGAAGGAGGAGGAACTGCAGTGGGAAGCTGAAACAGATTCCAACTACCTCACCCAAATGATTCAATTATCGCTTCAGCTAGCAGGGTGGGGGAATCCCTTTCAACCATGCTGTTCCACCTGGTCAGTTCTACTTCCTGTCTTTCCTCCCCCCACCCCCAAATTCTGGCACCCTATGCAACTCACTAGATTAATCTAATGATAAGTCCTGCCATGGCCTCCTAGGTGAATTAGAATAAGATATGGAGAGTGTGCAGTTCTCCTCTCTTCACTATAGTTCATATCCGTTGATTCCTTCACATCATGCATCTTCATATGTACCCCTTTTGGTTCTAATCTAAAATGAACAAGTAAAGTTATTTATTTGTTTTGTTTATTTATTTATAATGATGTGTCAATCCCCTTCCCAAATCCAAAGTTTCACCCAAGACAATGTACAAAATAAAAACATCAGTGCTCTCATCATCTCTCTACATTGCACTTCCTAGTGCAAAATACATAGGTATCCATAGATCCAAACTAACATTCATTGGACAGCCATGTTTTGCTCTAGCTTGCTTTCTACTCTTAGGCAGTACATCTTACACCACTGGTCAACATGTATGGCTAGTGGTATAGAGATATTAACTATAGCCTCTATTTCTGTTGTATCCTCTCCTCATATCCAGAGGAGATCCAGGAAATTATAGACCGGTGAGCCTGACGTCGGTGATGGGCAAAATGGTAGAGACTACTATAAAGAACAAAATTACAGAGCATATTCAAAAGCATGGATTAATGAGACAAAGTCAACATGAATTTAGTGAAGGGAAATTGTGCCTCATCAATCTATTACATTTCTTTGAAGGGGTGAACAAACATGTGGATAAAGGTGAGCCGGTTGATATTGTCTATCTGGATTTTCAAAAGGTGTTTGACAAAGTACCTCATGAAAGACTCCAGAGGAAATTGGAGAGTCATGGGATAGGAGGTAGTGTCCTATTGTGGATTAAAAACTGGTTAAACGATAGAACACAGAGAGTGGGGTTAAATGGTCAGTATTCTCAATTGAGAAGGGTACTTAGTGGGGTTCCCCAGGAGTCTGTGCTGGGACCACTGCTTTTTAACATATTTATAAATGATCTAGAGATGGGAGTAACTAGTGAGGTAACTAAATTTGCTGATGAGACAAAGTTATTAATGTATTCAAAGTTGTTAAATTGTGAGAGGATTGTAAAAAATTAAAAGAGGACCTTACGAGACTGGGAGACTGGGCATCTAAATGACAGATGACTTTTAATGTGAGCAAGTGCAAAGTGATGCATGTGGGAAAGAGGAACCTGAATTATAGTTACGTAATGCAAGGTTCCATGTTAGGAGTCACCAACCAAGAAAGGGATCTAGGTGTCATCATTGATGATATATTGAAACTTTCTGCTCAGTGTGAAACGTCTGTTTACTCTTTCCAAAAATACTAGGACTAGGGGGCATTCAATGAAGCTACAAAGTAGTAAATTTAAAATGAATCAAAGAAAATTTTTCTTCACTCAATGTGTAATTAATTTCTGGAATTCGTTGCCAGAGAATGTGGTAAAGGCGGTTAGCTTAGCATGGTTTAAAAAGATTTGGACAGCTTCTTAAAGGAAAAGTCCATAGACCATTATTAAAATGGACTTGGGGAAAATCCACTGCTTATTTCTGGGATAAGCAGCATAAAATGTTTTGTACTTTTTGGGGGGATCTTGCCAGGTATTTGTGACCTGGATTGGCCACTGTTGGAAACAGGATGCTGGGAAGGACCTTTGGTCTGTCCCAGTATGGCAATACTTATGTAGCTATCACTGTCTAATTCTGAATGTCTGCATTATAGTTTTTAGTACCTTGGGCCCAATATTCAAAGGTGAGTTGATCAACCTTAAGATGTACTATTCTTGTTGATCCTATTGCATTCTTTTCCTGTTATTACACTGTATTCATATAAGTTTCTGACTGTGTAATTAATGTAACTTGGATTTGTTATCAAATGTTCTATTTTTAATGTGAGCCACATTGAACCCGAACTTGTTTGGGATAATGTGGGATACAAATGTCATAAATAAATATAATTTTAAACAGATACTGGTCAATATTCAGCAAATGATCAAGGGGGTATATATTTTCTATAATCACTCTAATGCTTTGGTGAGATAAGTAACTCTCCTCCATCCCTATGTTTGAACTGAGAATGTAATGGTTTTGGTTTACTGGATCACACAAACACCCCTGTTTGTGGTGTTTGTTAACAATGGCAAATTAAGAAGACTCGCTTCCATAATACTTGCTTTACCTCCTTATGCCTTTTAACTGTTTATGTCTTCCAATGGAAAAATCTTTCAGCATAAAGTCATTCTAACATAGTCATCAATTAAATATGAAAAAGATTAACTCTAATGCATGACACTTGAAAACATTAATATAAGCTGTAGTCGAAAACCCCCTGTACCAAAATCACTTCAGGATGCTACAATGAGAGCTACATTGTAATTTAAGGTCATTGTTCATAAATGAAAGTGGATACCACCGGCAGAATACACATTGAGGCATATTTTCAAAGCACTTAGCCTTCCAAAGTTCCATAGGTTTCTATAGAACTTTGGAAGGCTAAGTGCTTTGAAAATATGCCTCATAGCCTCAAACAGTAAAATCTATCCAGTAGCCTTAGAAGTTTTTAAATTGCACCTGCAATGCACAGCAGCTAAAGCCATGTCAGTGCAGCTCCTTAAAGCTCTAATAAATGCCAGCAGCATAAGGAGAAGAAATTACAGGCTGTCAATTTCCTTGGGACGAGACCTACTATCTGACGGAAGGGGAAAATAGCAACCCATTATTACCCAACATTGTTTAAAGCATTGATGTACTATGTAATGCAGGCATATGGAATAGACTTTAAAATCAAAACAATATCAGATCAAAAGCTACCCATTCTTTAGTTCTTTGAACAGAACTGCAGTTAAGCACTGAATATGAACCTTGATTACTTAATTAATCAGGTTTAATGTGTACTGTATATGCATGTATGGAGGAGATCTATACCTGAGATGGTGTAGAGTTTGACACGTGGAGGGGCATAATCGAAAGAGGTACCCATGTTTTCCTGAGGATGTCCTCGCAGGACATCCCGGCAAAGGGGCGAGGAAACCTGTATTATCGAAACAAGATGGGCGTCCATCTTTTGTTTTGATAATACGGTTGGGGAGATGGTCGTCCCCGATTTTCGGCCATAATGGAAACCGAGGATGCCCATCTCAAAAACGACCAAATCCAAGCCATCTGGTCATGGGAGGAACCAGCATTTGTACTGCACTGGTCCCCCTGACATGCCAGGACACCAACCGGGCACCCTAGGGGGCACTGCAGTGGACTTCAAAAATTGCTCCCAGGTGCTTAGCTCCCTTACCTTGGGTGCTGAGCCCCCCAACCCCCTCCAAAACCCACTCCTCACAACTATACACCACTGCCATAGCCCTAAGGGGTGAAGGGGGCCACCTACATGTGGTACAGTGAGTTTCTGGTGGGTTTTGAAAGGCTTACATTTAGCACCACAAGTGTAACAGGTAGGGGGGATGGACCTGGGTCCGCCTGCCTGAAGTGCACTGCACCCACTAAAACTGCTCCAGGGATCTGCATACTGCTGTCAGGGAGCTGGGTATGACATTTGAGGCTGGCATAGAGGCAGGCAAAAAATATTTTAAAAGTGTTTTTTAGAGTGGAAGGGGGTTAGTGATCACTGGGGGAGTAAGGGGAGGTCATCCCCGATTCCCTCCAGTGGTCATCTGGTCAGTTCGGGCACCTTTTTGAGGCTTGGTCGTAAGAAAAAATGGACCAAGTAAAGTCGCCCAAGTGCTCATCAGGGATGCCCTTCTTTTTTCCATTATCAGTCGAGAACGCCCATGTTAGGCACGCCCCAGTCCCGCCTTCGCTGCGCTTCCAACACGCCCCCGTGAACTTTGGTCATCCCCACGACGGAAAGCAGTTGAGGACGCCCAAAATCGGCTTTCAATTATGCCGATTTGGGCGACCCTGGGAGTAGATCGCCCATCTCCCAATTTGTGTCGAAAGATGGGCGCCCTTCTCTTTCGAAAATAAGCCTGATAGTTTCTCTCCAGTCACAATAATGTAAAATCCTATTAAAACAGTCTTCAGGATGGGGCAAACTGTGGATATTAGAGGGGTATCTGGTCTATGACGTTGGTCATAAAAGTGTGGTAGCCATATTAGTCCATATTATTAACTATCATTCTCCACACATATTTTGTTGGTAGTAAAGAATTTGTTTTTTTTAATTTTGCGGCAGCTTCATACAGTAAGAGACCACTCTGGTGAATCATCTTTTTACATACTGATCAAGGCCTTATTAGTTATGAGGTTTAATTATTGTGATTCTAACTGTACAATAACAATGTATAATCTGAAATTATTACAAACACCTCAAAATACAGCTATCCACCTCCTATTCTGTGCATGCCAATTTGATTCTGTGAAATGGCTACTGATGAAGTACCACTGGCTCCCCATTCAATATAGAATATAGTTTAAAATTTTAGTCCTTGCACATATGGCAATTCATGACAACACCCCTTTGCACTTATGCTCATTGATTAATCTACATAAACCGATAAGATTACATTGTTGTTTGCATGAACATAAACTTGTGCTACCACCACCATCTGTAGCTAGATATGCTAGTACACATTCTAGCACTTTCTTTATCACACCAACTCTCTGAAATGCTCTTCCAGAACCTTTTAGTGCAGAGTCCATACAATAACGTGGACATGATGTTTATGTTATGAGTGAACCAATGTGCTTCTTGGTTGAGTGTGTGATTGCTAGATGTAATATGTGTTTATGACATGTTGCTGAATTATGAATGGTTACATCTTTAGCCAACTAAAATTGGAGTTCTTTTCCTTTCTTTTAAATGTTTTATTGACTGTAAACCGTTCTGACATGTTTATTGAGAACAGTATATCAAACATTAACAACTATAAACCACAATAAATAAAAATAAAAAAAGTAAAGGAAAATAAGGTGATACATTTTTGTACTATATTTTGCAGGCTAAAGCCTCCTTCCGTAGTTCAGGACAGTATGAGCAAAAAGATGACAATATCAGAAAATACAAGTGGAAAGTAAAAGCATTCCAAAGGCAATCTCAAGTGGAGAGGTAAGGATGGAGAAAGGAGGGAGAACAGAGAGACAGATGGACGGTTGATCAGAAGGTTACAAATAGTAAAAAAATGTTTATAGTAAATCTTTTTTATTGAAAATGTCAATAAACAATAAACTGAACAATCAACATTCTCAATTTTGATTTTAAACTCAACCAGTCCTGCTTATTCATCCCGCCTCTCCTTCAAATCCCCCTCCCCCGACCTTAATGATCACATTATGGAAAACAGTGACAAGGTAATATGGAATGAATAAAGAATCTAACATCGAACAAGACCCTCAAGAGCCATACAACAATACCCCAATCCTCAATCTCCCCCCCTTTATCCCTAACCTCCCACTATCCCTATAACCCCTACTTCTACGGTCTGTGCCCTGAGAAAGGCAAGGACAAATCAAACTCGGGTATACATATAAAGTATCACATACCATATAAAATGAGTTTATCTTGCAGACTGGATGGACCGTACAGGTCTTTTTCTGCCATCATTTACAATGTTACTATGTTAAGAATCAAACTACTAAAAAAAAAAAAATCAACTAGCCTTTCCAGAAAACCAGAACTAAAGTAGGATGATTCAATTTCTTGGGAGGAGGTCCAGTCCCTGGTCCCAGGAAGTGAGGAAGGGTCTTCACTCTTATAATCCTCCCTCAGTCAAAACAGACTGCTTTTAATGGAGATCATCTTCTGGGTATCTGCCCTCTTCCACTCCTCTAGAGATTCTATAAAAAGGTTAATAAAACAAGACCCCAGGACGCCGTCTTCTCTGTACCTGCAAGAGATATCCCAAGCTCCAAGGGAACAAATATTTCGGCTTCTACTTCTATTGGGGTGTAATCTTCTCTTTCTAAGAACCAGTCCCCTAAGTGTCATGCCAAACAGGCCAGCTTATATTTAGCAAGATCTGGCAATCCCAATCCTCCCATTTTCCAGTTACCAAACAACAGCCTCGTTGCAAGTTTAGGATTCTTATTACTCCAAAGGAAACGGAAGAGATGACAATACAAAATACGGTGGTCTTTTTTTCAGGAGAAAAAGAGGCAGCATTTGAAATGTATAGAGCTACCTCAAAATTCTACCATCCAGAACAAATGTACTCATCAAGTCGCAAGGGTAATGACTGCCAACTAGCCAGCATGGATATAGTTAAATCTAATAGACGGGAGATGTTAAGCTGATACAACTCATAAGGTTTCATCGATAAATGAATACCTAAATAACAGAAGGAGTTCTGGGTCCAGCATAATGGAGAAGTACACACCTAGTCCTGCTTCACCCTGTCCAACGAAGCCTGAAAAATCTTCATACTCCTGGAAAACAGTCATCAGGGTATCTAAGGAATGTTGGGGATTGGTCAGATGAACCAAGAGGTTATCTGCAAAGGCCGAGATTTTAAATGCCACTGATCTAAAGGGGACCCCCCCCCCCCCCCCGGATCTCAGAATTCACCAACACATCTCTAGTCAAGGGATCAAGAACTAAGACAAATAGAAGTGGGGACAGGGAGCATCCCTGTCATGTTCCACGTCAAATCGAAAAGGATTGAGAATAAAGGCTATTCACCCACATCATTGCCTCCGGGACAGAGTATAAGACTTTTACTGTGTCAAAGAACATCCCTGTGATTCCGTAGGCTTGAAGTGTCTGAAAAAGAAACTGCCAAGATACATGAGAAGGCCTTCTCGGCATCAAAACTGACCAAAATAGAGGGGAGTTTACGGGAACATACTGCCTCCAGGGATGCTAAAATAAGTGAAATGTTTTTTGTAGTCATCCGCCCCTTGATGAATCCTACCTGGACATCTGCCACTAGATCTGACAGTATTTTAGCCAAGTGAATGGCCAAAATGTTTGCGAGAAGCTTAGTCTCAAATTTGAGCTACGAGATTGGATTATACAAAATTGGGTGAACAGGGATCTTTATCCGGCTTTAAAAGAAATGATCATGTGTGAGAAATATGATAGTAACGTGGGGGCAATATGTTTGAGGATGATATAAAATTCATCTCATAAGCCATCTGGTCCCGGTGTTTTGTTTAACACACTTCCCTGAAAGACCAATCCAAGCTCACCATCCGTGAAAGAGGCGTTAAACATTTCTATCTGTGAGGGCATCACCCTGGGAAAATGAATATTATCAAGATATATATTACCATCTAAATCGTCCCACTCCAACGCTGCATACAGTTTTGTTCATAGAAACGTTTAAAGAGCGCTACTATGTCCGCATCAGAGGAAGTTTTTACTCCTCTGTCTCCTTCCAACTGCAATATTCTTGAAGAGCCATAGTGCATTTTCAGCACATGACCCAACAGTTTCCCACTTCCCCCCCATGAAGATGTCGTAATACATTACAGATTTGACTGTCCGCTGATGCAGCCAAGTATTAAGAGCTGCTTTTGAGGCTAATAAGGCTGCGTGAGAGTTGGGGATTTACTGGACTCAAATGCAATCCTTTCTCTAATCAACTGTCTCTCTTATCATAGGATTTCCCTGTCTTTCATCTTCCACTTGTGAGCTGCATAAGTGATTATTTCTCCCCAGAGCACTGCCTTGGCTGTGTCCCAAAAAAGAATAGGTTGTGACATGTGGGCGACAATATGTTCTAAATATTCTTTCCATTTATTCACCAAGAATGAGTAAAATCCAGCATCCCAGTAAAAATCTAAAGGAAACTGCCAGTGGTGAGGTCTAGTGTACATGGGACCGAACTCCACAGAAACCCACACCATAGGGTGTTCTGAAGTACCATAGGGTCCTATTTCAAAGGATTGCAATTGTGAGAAAAGAGACTGTGAGACCAAAATATAATCAATACATGGGCCCTTGAGAGATGGGTATAATTCCGGTCATGTGTGAGTCCACCAGACCCAAGGTGCTACAGAGCAGGGGCAGGCCTTTAGATGGGCAAATACGTGTGTCTTCCGATGCGTGAGAACGGTCAATGGCAGAGTCGGATACCATGTTAAAGTCACCCCCTAAAAATAATTTGTTTGTGAGCATGAGGTAGAAGAACCTTGAGTAGATTAGCAAAAAAGGATTTATCATAAACATTAGGGGTGTATATATGACACAGAACCAGAGGCTTCTTGTTGACAGATATGTGAGCCAGTACAAATCTACCTTCTGTGCCCTGTAAAACAGAATCAATTTGCAGATCTAATGACTTCCAGAATAAAATCAGTATTCCTGCTTTTCTATGAGATGCAGGTAATTCAACCAGGGAACCCACTCACCACTTTGCTCTGCCAAGAAAAGGTGAGTCTCTTGGATAATGGCTATGTCAATTTTATGGCGTTGTAACAAATTGAAAATCTTTTGACGTTTTATAGAACTGACCCCTCCTACATTCCACTTGGATAATCTAATTGGGCTTATCCCTTACTTTGTACGGTGAAGATGATGATATTCATACTGTAGTAAAATGGTACCAAGGGTAAGTCACCTCCCAGCCCAGGACCACCCCGCCCCCAAACTTGTCCAGACTCGCAACTGCCCCAGAACTTCCCTCCATACAGACCACATCCACACCAGAGAGAGAAAAAAAAAACAATTTACCCACAGGATTCTAGTTCCCTTGCAAACATTCCCTCCCCTCCCCAGTCCCTCCTCCAATGCCTTATACACCTTCATCGATGTGCCTGTCTGAAGAGCCCTCCACTCCTTTCCAGCAAGTTAATCCCCTCTAGAATAAAGAGTTCCCCATCACCCCTTCATCTCATAGAGTCATTTGTCTTTAAAGTCTCCAAGCTCTCTAAGGGAAAGGGAGCAAAGCGAGGCCTCTAGGATCAGTGGAAAAGTAAAGTTAAAGGAGTCCATATTCCATAAAGAGGTGAGGCGAATATGCCTCTGGTAATCAGCCTCAGTAAGCCCAGATCATAACAGGGCATCTCAGCGTTAACCGCGAGCTAAAAATGCTAGCGTGGCTTTGTAAAAAGGTCCCATAGAAAGGAATTGAACCTTAGCACAGTTCTCAGTACAGAGACTCTTTTATGAAACAATTGTTTCTCTAGTTTCTACATTATTGAAAAAGCCCAGTAAAACAATTATCAGCTGCTCAAACTATTCACAGAAGTCAGTTGCCACTCAGTTCAGTTCCAGTACTAAAGAGAAGAGCTTCTCAGGAGTAATGGCAAGCCATACACTATGCCGCAATCAACACCCCAGCAGTCAGTGCTCCTTAGATGGAAATAAAAAATCTCAGTTTTAAAAATATTGCTTCTACATCAGAGAGGTGGAATCTTCCCATTCTGTTTCCAGCAACTTTCATTGCAGCTAGTGTGCACCAGCTATAAAAAGTCTGGTTTAGACCAGCTCAGTTTATCATTAAAATCAGAATGCAAGGGTTGATTATGCATCTATAATATCAAATAGAAGGAAACTGTGTGTTATGATTTTATATTTCATGGCCAGTACAGATGTATTTATTTCCCCTCTTTTCTCACTGAGAAACATGCTTCCAAGATTTTCCTGCTGTAGTTTGTGGTTTTCTGTTTTAACAGCTTCCTGAACACACACATCCACATTCATGATGCGCTATAGGGTCTAGGGAATGAGACTCGGCAATAAGTCAATGAGAATAAAAATTGAATCCTCATAAGTGAGCGGAATCTGCACATTCCCTAGCCAAATGGTGATGGTTAAATGTGTGCCCACATCAAACTTCAAGACAAAAGCGGAAATAATTAGTAAATAATAATTCCCTTCCTGAAAAAATATATTGATCTCATATTGAAAAGCTTCAAGACCATTAGCAGGTTTGGAACTGATTCTGTACATAACAGAGCTGGGTTTTAAGGGCATACAACAATAAAGGCATTAGTCAGCCATCAACTTTAAATGAGAAGTTAATGTACCACTGAGCAGATGGATCACATTTAAGGCTTCCTGTGTCTGAAGTAATTTATTCCCTATTGTCAAACTGCATGTTTTAACAGCTGCTGAAAATAAATACTAATTACAGGAGCAGGATGTTAGTGAAGCATTCATTGAATTTCAGAATCAATAGGAAATGAATCTGAAAGTTTGTTAGAAAGAATACTCCACCAACATGCAGCAGAAATAAAACAGACTCTTTTCACTCAGCTGACTTTACAATTTGCAGTTAATTGCTTTGCAAGCACAGCAGCCATGATTTCATTTACAGATGATGTTACAGTTTAATAAATTAACAAACCACTTACAGCCAACATCTCTAAAGATTGCTATAGATTCTTCTTTCAGTTTTTTTTGTTTGTTTGTTTTAAAAGAGACAAAATGTTGCCAGTATAGATTTAACAGAATATAATTTTTGAAAACAGTTATAGTGGGACTAAGTAAACCTCAAAACACTTACAGGTATGTGCATGGAATGAACCCTTTCACCACCAGATTTGGTTTGAATTTTAAAAAGCAAACTTTGGGGGTCTTTTACTAAAGCTTAGCTCAAGTTATCATTAGCAGGGCTAAGCTTTAATAAAAGACCCTCTTTATTAACTAGTTTCCATAGTGTAAAACTCTTTCCCCCATAGTTGTAAATTTGTACTTTCTATTAGAAACTTAATTGTCATAGCCTACAACATTAACAGATAGCCTCTAGAAGGCACAGCAGGGTCTAGTTCAGTCTCCATATCCACCCACCCTCCCTAACGTCTGTCCACCTCTAGTACATCTCTTCATTTAGGGCTTCTTTTACAAAGCTGTGGCGCTAGCAATTCACGCATGGTAAATGAGAGGAAGCCCGTAGGAATTGAATAGGCTCTCATTTGCCGCACCGAGAATCGGTAGCGTGGCTTTGTAAATGAAGACCTTATAGTCTTAATTTGTAGTCTATTATTCTAATTAAGATAACAAGAGGGGAGTTTTCATTAGAGTTTAATTACATTTCATTACTTTCTGAGAAGCAAACACTAAATAAATGACATAATATACCGTATAATCTTAAGGTTCTTTATTAGTCTAATATCCCTAATACATTAACAAGTTTTAATTAATTAAACATTAAGATGCAGACAGCAATCCAGCAGTGAGAGGGATGCTATCCAGTTTTTTGCATTGAGTATGTTATGTTATATATAGCTTCTATTTCGCAATCACCTATCAAGTTCTATGCAGATGACAATAACCAAGAAGCTGGACCATAAAACATCCAGGAATTACATTATATAAACTAATACATTCAATTACTACATAATAAATTCTTATTGAATAATCACATTTTTGAACTCCTACGAAACACGAAGTAGTCAGTAACAACTTGAAGTGACAATGGCAATAAATTCCATATGAGAGCAGCTTGATAGTAAAGTGAAGAATTAAATATTTTCTGAGATTTAAATTGCTTTTCTGATGGAAAGCATAAAAACATCTGATTACGGGTCTTGGAAATAAGGCCATTGTGAAGAAGAGTAACCCAATCACATAAATAAGATGGTGCTAATCCATACATGATCTTAAAAATGGTAATGCATAATTTAAATAGAGTCCTGACCTCAACAGGAAGCCAGTGTAATTCTAACTGCAATGGAATCGCTGACTCATATTTACAAGCTGAAAAAAACCCAGCCAGGCTGCTGTATTTTGCACCAATTGTAATTGTACAATTATCTCCTAGTTGGCAAGAGGTTATCCTCCAGATTCTATATAGTGTGCCTAAATTTGTGCATGCAAATCAGGGCATATGCCATTTAGTGCAAATAACATAATTGGTTAGCCAATCAGTGCCGATAATTGGATGTTATCAAGCAATTATCAGCACTAATCAGGACTAATTAGAATTTATGTGCACTACTTGATAAGCGTATTCTATAGAGTAGTCTACATAAATTCTACCATACAGATCTGGAAAGGCATGGAAAACAAAAATGAGGATGTTATAATACCCTTTTATCACTCTAAGGTGTGACCGCACCACAAATACTGAGTGCAGTTCTGGTCACCCCATCTCCAAAAAGATAAAGTACAATTGGAAAAGGTACAGAGAAGGGCAACGAAAATGATAAAGGGGATGGGACGACTTCCCTATGAGGATAGGCTAAAGTGGCTAGGGCTCTTTAGCTTGGAGAAAAGATGGCTGAGGGGAGATATGATAGAGGTCTATAAAATAATGAGTGGAGTTGAACGAGTAGAAGTGAATCGCTTGTTTACTCTTTCCAAAAATACTAGGACTAGGGAGCATGCAATGAAGCTACAAAACAGTAAATTTAAAACAAATCAGAGAAAATATTTCTTCACTCAATGTGTAATTAAACATTGGAATTTGTTGCCAGAGAATGTGATATAAGTGGTTAGCTTAATAGGGTTTTAAAAAGGTTTTGAAATTTTCCTAAAGGGAAATGGGACTTGATATACTGCCTTCCTGAGGTTTTTGCAACTACATTCAAAGTGGTTTACGTATATTCAGGTACTTATTTTGTACCGGGGCAATGGAGGGTTAAGTGACTTGCCCAGAGTCACAAGGAGCTGCAGTGGGAATTGAACTCAGTTCCCCAGGAACAAAGTCCACTGCACTAACCACTAGACTACTCCTCCACTCCCAAGTTCATAAGCCATTTGAACTTGAGGAAACTCAACTGCTTATTTCTAGGATAAGCAGCATAAAATGTATTGTACTGTTTTGGGATCTTGCCAGGTACTTGTGGCCTGGATTGGCCACTGTTAGAAACGGGATACTGGGCTTGATGGACCTTGGTCTGTCCCAGTATGGCACTGCTTATGTTATGAGGGGCGTGACATGGGCATTTTAAAATTCCATGCACATGGCTATAGAATTTGGTGCGTTGTGCGGAAATTTGGATGACGGCATTTATGCCAAGTTCTGCTTGGCATAATTGGCCGCATCTACCTGAACAACGTGGATCCCGGCATTAGGCGCTATTCTATTTGTGGCGCCTTAGACTTTCTCTTGAACAGACTACCTTTCCTATGGAGTAGCCTCTTCCTGGAACTTGGAGTTCTGAGATGTTTCATTTTATTTAAGCCATGCTTTTCACTTCCTCAGAACAAGCCATCCTAGATGTTTGTCTAGGTTTATGGAAAGAGCTGGGTGCTGCTCTCGATTTGGGAGGACTTCCAGGTCACAGCTGGCCAGACAATCCCTACTGTGCTGAAAGGTGTCTCCTCAATAACAAGGCTAAAAGCTGTCTATGTAATGTAGTCTAATGGCTAGCACACCAATCTTTGATGCTAAATAGTGGGGTGCAAATCCCACTATAGCAGCTGGCCAGCATACACATCTTAACCAAGTCAACTGGCTAGAGTGAGATTTTGCTTTGGAGAACAGACCCATCCAGGAGTGGAGTGATAGTGAACTGGGCCCCCGGGTACAAAGGGACATGGGCCCCTCACCACCTATCCAAAAGGAAGAAGCTAGATGGAAACTAGAGGAGAATGGGCCCCTACTTATGTGGACCCTCGGGCACTGCCCTTTTGTCTCAATGGTAAGTCTTCCAATGGAGAATGTGTGTTTGGCAAATCCCAAACTGTTTCACTGTGTCTCCGAGGTGTGGGAGCAGTCCTGGAGAACACTCTGTGGTCAGCTATGCCATACTGAAGCCCTCTGTTAGTACGGAGATGAGGTGTGAGGGTAAGTGGGAGAGGGAGTTGGCTTTGTTGCCATCTGATAGATGTCTTACTGTCTCTTTTTTCCAGGGCATTTGATACTGGCAATCTCATCCTCTGATCTGAACATGCTGATCTCCCAAAGCATCTTCAGATGACAGACACAGTAGGTTACATAGTAGATGAGGTACTGTAGAGGTTTGAACAGTTGGTTTGTCATACTAGAAAACAAAACAGTGATGCACTCAGGCCGCTCCCCTGTGTGCCCTGTATCACGTAGTTACTGTAATGGTACTCCTGGGATGCTCTGGACCCTTAGCTTCACACCCTCTCCCCAGATCTGCCAAGTTACCCAATCCAGGAGGGAGACTTTTTAGCCAGTCCAGGATTTCTCCCAATCTCATCCTGGTGCATTATGGGAACCTGCAGCACTGATTGCAATGGATAGAATCATGGACTACAAATACTGCATTACGTTGGAATGTAAGTTGAAAACCAAAACTGGCCAAAAAGTCTCCCTTCAGGAATGGGTCACTTGGCAGCTCTGTCACCCTCACAATTATAAGACTGTTTCCTAAACCAAACACAAACGATGAGGACATGTGGTCAAGAAATTGAAGTCTAGTACTCACCCCCTTCACCCGCTGCAGCTGAGACTGAGTCACAAGAATGCCACTGAAAAGAGACAGCAACAGGAAGGGTGACAGGCTCTGTTGAGGGCCCCTCATATAGGTTTCTGATGCTCCATCCTCTAGCTTTGAGGAAGCTTCCCCAATTCTAGAAACTTTCACCTGCTTTTCTGACAAGATATGGCTTCCCAATGCAGAAGAATCTCACAGCATAGGTGTCCTATTGAACAACAGAGACCAACAGAAAATAGCACTGAGATCATTACTGTGCCCACCAAAATCAGCTTCATTGCTGAAAAAAACAAGTAATGCATGCAGTCATAGTAGATGAGATAGTGTAGAGGTTAGAACAACTTTCACCATTCTAAGAGGCCCCTGTACACATCCAGAAGGTGGTAGACTAGTAGTTAGAACACATGCAGGCTTATTTTCGAAAGAGAAGGGCGCCCATCTTCTGACACAAATCGGGAGATGGGCGTCCTTCTCTCAGGGTCGCCCAAATCGGCATAATCGAAAGCCGAATTTGGGTGTCCTCAACTGCTTTCCATCGTGGGGACACCAAAGTTCACGGAGGCGTGTCAGCAGCATAGCGAAGGTGGGACTGGGGCATGCTTAAGAGATGTGCGTCCTCGGCCGATAATGGAAAAAAGAAGGGCGTCCCTGACGAGCACTTGGCCGACTTTACTTGGTCCATTTTTTCTTGCGCCCAAGCCTCAAAAAGGTGCCTGAACTGACCAGATGACCACCGGAGGGAATCGGGGATGACCTCCCCTTACTCCCCCAGTGGTCACCAACCCCCTCCCACCCAAAAAAACATTTTTTTCCAGCCTCAAATGTCATACCCAGCTCCATGAAAGCAGTATGCAGATCCCTGGAGCAGTTTGTTTGTTTATTTATTTGTTTGTTACATTTGTATCCCACATTTTCCCACCTATTTGCAGGCTCAATGTGGTTTACATAGTACAGTAAAGGCGTTCGCCAAGTCCGGTAGAGAAACAAATACATGGTGATGTTGTGGTCAATTAGGTTCAGGCACAATGGAGATTGAAGAGAGAAGTTATATAGTGTCCATTACGAGCTTTGGTTTTGCTGTGTTGCAGAGTGTAGGCATTGATGTTGGGTCGGTAGGGTATGCCTTTTTGAACAGGTTGGGTTTTAGTGATTTCCTGAAGTTTAGATGGTCGTAGGTTGTTTTCACAGCTTTTGGCAGTGAGTTCCATAGTTGTGTGCTTATATAGGAGAAGCTGGATGCGTAGGTTGCTTTGTATTTGAGTCCTTTGCAGTTTGGATAGTGGAGGTTTAGGTATGTTCGTGATGATCTGATTGTGTTTCTGGTTGGTAGATCTATGAGGTCTGTCATGTAGCCTGGGGCTTCGCCGAAGATAATTTTGTGGACCAGGGTGCAAGGTAATACATTCTTTGATTTGGAGCCAATGCAGTTTTTCTCGGTTTGGCACTTTCAAATCGCGTTTTACCAAATATCAGCCTGGCTGCTGTGTTTTGAGTGGTCTGGAGTTTCTTTGTGAGTTGTTCTTTACATCCCGCATAGATTCCGTTGCAATAGTCTGCATGGCTTAGTACCATTGATTGTATTAGGTTACGGAATATTTCCCTCGGGAAGAAAGGGAAATGGAAATGGAACTTGATATACTGCCTTTCTGTGGTATTTTGCAACTACATTCAAAGTGGTTTACATACTGTATATACAGGTACTTATTTTGTACCTGGGGCAATGGTTAAGTGACTTGCCCACATTCATAAGGAGCTGCAGTGGGAATCGAACCCAGTGCCCCAGGATCAAAGTCTGCTGCACTAACCACTAGGCTACTCCTCCACTCCTTTTACGCGTTTAAGTTTTAGTGGGTACAGTGCACGTCAGGCAGGCGGACCCAGGCCCATTCCCCCCCCCCCCCCCCCCCACCTTTTACACTTGTGGTGGTAAATGGGAGCCCTTCAAAACCCATCAGAAAGCCACTGTACCCACATGTAGGTGCCCCCCTTCACCCCTTAGGGCTATGGTAGCGGTGTACAGTTGTGGGGAGTGGGTTTTTTTGGGGGGTGGGGGGGGCTCAGCACCCAAGGTAAGGGAGCTATGCATCTGGGAGCGATTTGTGAAGTCCACTGCAGTGCCCCCTAGGGTGCCCGGTTGGTGTCCTGGCATGTGAGGGGGACCAATGCACTACGAATGCTGGCCCCTCCCATGACCAAATGGCTTGGATTTGGTCGTTTCTGAGATGGGCGTCCTCGGTTTCCATTATCACCGAAAACCGGGGATGACCATCTCTAAGGACGACCTAAGGACGACCATGTCTAAGGTTGACCTAAATGTTGAGATTTGGGCATCCCCGACCCTATTATCGAAATGAAAGATGGCCGCCCATCTTGTTTCGATAATATGGGTTTTCCCGCCCCTTCACATTCGATTATGCCCCTCATGATGTGTCATTCATGGGTGGCCAAGTTCAACTCCCAGCACTATGACCCAGAGCTGTTTACTTGAGCAGCCTGCATTTTGCAATTCCGTGGGGTTTACTAAACTAAAAAAGAAATAAAATAGCTGGACACATGCAATCTTCAAATGTCGATTTTGCAGCAGCGTGAATAAGAGGCAGAATTCAAAACACTTGAACTTGTATCACAGCAGGTTGTTAAGAATACAAAGGCTATCACCCACCTACAGCCAGTGACCTTCTCTAATTGAAGCCATAAGTACATAAGCACCGCCATACTGGGAAAAGACCAAGGGTCCATCAAGCCCAGCATCCTGTCTCCGACAGTGGCCAATCCAGGCTTCAAGAACCCGGCACCCCCCCCCCCCCCCCCAAAAAAAAAAAAAAAAAATTAATAATGTTCAATGGACTTTTCCCTCAGGAATCTGTCCAAACCCCCTTTAAATTCCATAAGGCCAGCTGCTGTCACTACATTCTCCGGCAACGAGTTCCAGAGTCTAACTACACACTGAGTAAAGAAAAACTTTCTCCTATTTGTTTTAAATCTTGTGTCCCCTGGTTTTGTTGTTTTGTTGTTGTTTGAAAGTGTAAACAAACGCTTCACATCTGTCCGCTCTACTCCGCTCATTATCTTGTAGACTTCTATCATATCACCCCTCAGCCACCTTTTCTCCAAGCTGAAGAGCCCTAACCTTCTCAGCCTTTCCTCATAGGGAAGTCGTTCCATTCCCTTTATCATTTTCGTCACTCTTCACTGCACCTTTTCTAATTCCTTTATATCTTTTTTGAGATGCGGCGACCAGAATTGGACACAATACTCAAGGTGCGGACGCACCATGGAGCGATACAACGGCATTATAACATCCTCATGTTTGTTTTCCATCCCTTTCCTAATAATACTCAACATTCTGTGCGCTTTCTTAGCCGCCGCAGCACACTGGGCAGACATTTTTAACGTCTTATCAACGATGACTCCCAGATCCCCTTTCTAGGTCCGTAACTCCTAACGTGGAACCTTGCATGACATAGCTGTAATTCGGGTTCCTCTTACCCACATGCATCACTTTGCACTTATCAACATTGAAATTCATCTGCCACTTGGACGCCCAATCTCCCAGTCTCGCAAGGTCCTCCTGTAATCTTTCACACTCCTCCTGCGACTTGATGACCCTGAATAATTTTGTGTCATCTGCGAATTTAATTACCTCACTAGTTACTCCCATCTCTAGGTCATTTATAAATATGTTAAAAAGCAGCGGTCCTAACACACACCCCTGCGGGACCCCACTAACTACCCTTCTCCACTGAGAATACTAACCATTCAACCCTACACTTTGCTTCCTATCTTTCAACCAGCTCTTAATCCATAGTAATACCCTACCTCCGATCCCATGACTCTCCAATTTCCTCAGGAGTCTTTCATGAGGCACTTTGTCAAACGCCTTTTGAAAATCCAGATACACAATATCCACTGGCTCCCCATTGTCCACATGTTTGTTCACACCCTCAAAAAAATGCAGTACTACTACTACTACTATTTAGCATTTCTATAGCGCTACAAGGTGTATGCAGCGCAGCACAAACATAGAAGAAAGACAGTCCCTGCTCAAAGAGCTTACAATCTAATAGACAAAAAATAAAGTAAGCAAATCAAATCAATTAATGTGTACAGGAAGGAGGAGAGGAGGGTAGGTGGAGGCGAGTGGTTACAAGTGGTTACGAGTCAAAAGCAATGTTAAAGAGGTGGGCTTTCAGTCTAGATTTAAAGGTGGCCAAGGATGGGGCAAGACGTAGGGGCTCAGGAAGTTTATTCCAGGCGTAGGGTGCAGCGAGACAGAAGGCGCGAAGTCTGGAGTTGGCAGTAGTGGAGAAGGGAACAGATAAGAAGGATTTATCCATGGAGCGGAGTGCACGGGAAGGGGTGTAGGGAAGGACGAGTGTGGAGAGATACTGGGGAGCAGCAGAGTGATTGCATTTATAGGTTAGTAGAAGAAGTTTGAACAGGATGCGAAAACGGATAGGGAGCCAGTGAAGCGACTTGAGGAGAGGGGTAGTATGAGTAAAGCGACCCTGGCGGAAGACGAGACGGGCAGCAGAGTTTTGAACCGACTGGAGAGGAGAGAGGTGACTAAGTGGGAGGCCAGCAAGAAGCAGATTGAAGTCTAAATGAGAGGTGACAAGGGTGTGGATGAGGGTTTTGGTAGAGTGCTCGGAAAGAAAGGGACGGATTTTACGGATGTTGTAAAGAAAGAAATGACAGGTCTTGGCGATCTGCTGGATATGAGCAGAGAAGGAGAGAGAAGAGTCAAAGATGACCCCAAGGTTTCGAGCTGAGGAGACAGGGAGAATGAGAGAGCCATCAACAGAAATAGAAAACAGGGAGAGTGGGGAGGTGGGTTTGGGGGGAAAAATGAGAAGCTCGGTTTTGGTCATGTTTAATTTCAGGTGGCGTTCAGTAGATTGGTGAGGCAAGACTTCCCTTCACTAAATCCATGCTAACTTTGTCTCATCAGCCCATGTTTTTGTACGTGCTCTGTAATTTTATTCTTGATAATAGCCTCTACCATTTTGCCTGGCACCGACGTCAGACTCACCGGTCTATAATTTCCCGGATCTCCTCTGGAACCCCTTTTAAAAATTGGAGTAACATTGGCTACCCTCCAGTCTTCCAGTACCACACTCGATTTTAGGGATAGAATGCATATTACTAACAGTAGCTCTACAAGTTCATTTTTCAGTTCTATTAATACTCTGGGATGAATACCATCAGGTCCTGGCGATTTACTACTCTTCAGTTTGCAGAACTGCCCCATTACATCCTCCAAGTTTACAGAGAATTCGTTTAGTTTCTCCGACTCGCCCGCTTCAAATATGTTTTCCGGCACCGGTGTCCCTCCCAAATCCTCCTCGGTGAAGACCGAAGCAAAGAAGTCATTTAATTTCTCCACTACGGCTCAGTCTTCCCTGATCGCCCCTTTAACACCATTTTCATCCAGCGGCCCAACCGATTCTTTAGCCGGCTTCCTGCTTTTAATGTATCTAAAAAAATTTTTACTATGTATTTTCGCTTCTAACGCTAACTTTTTTTCAGAGTCCTTTTTTGCCCTCCTTATCTCCGCTTTGCATTCGGCTTGGCATTCCTTATGTTTTATCTTGTTACTTTCAGTCGGTTCTCTTCTCCACTTTCTGAAGGATTGTTTTTTGGTTCTAATGACTTCCTTTACCTTACTGTTTAGCCACGCTGGCTGACGTTTGGTCTTTTTTCCCCTTTTTCTAATACGTGGAATATATTTGTCCTGTACCTCCAGGATGGTGTTTTTAAACAGCATCCACACCTGATGCAAGTTTTTTACCCTGCGAGCTGCCAACACAATAAAATAAGCCTCAGTGAGGGAGCTGACGGTCTCAAGGTTTCTTCTTAATAAGCTCACTGCCTAAGATGATGGGGTTGCAATTTATTCACTCTTGAAATTGAATGAGATTATCAGGTCCCATCAATGCCACTTCAAAACATTAAATATCCATGGCTTACAGTGTCAGACTTGTTCTGTTTCCCTCAAACTTCGGACATCCTACAAGTAGCCAAGAAAAAATCTCAACTCGTATAATGGGCAGAAGATTCTTATCATGCCAGATCTGGGGATAACTATAGCACTGAGGAGGGAATGATTTCTACAACTGTGCAAGCAACAAAAATCAATGGGACTGTAGTGCAGTCTTCTTTGCCTGCAAGGAACAGGATCCTTTTCTGATCCAGAAGAATTGCAATCCTTCATAGAGGATCTCAATAGCGAACAAAAAATGTTCAACATTAATTTGGAAAAAACTGCTGTTGCTGCAGACTGTGATTGATACAACCGACGTAAGCATAGTTTCAGAGTGAAGCCTCTAAGTTCACTTAGGTAACATAGGGCTCGATGAAACAACTGTTTAAGCAGAATCGCAGAAAATTTGTCACCGTATACAAGTTTCATGACCAATTTTTAGACGTTTTTCTATGAATTCCATCAGAAGTGCATTCAAATCACAAGGGGGCGTGTTAAGGGTGGGATCTGGGTGTTCCAACTCTTGGACGTGTTTCAGCTTTAATGGAACAAAAGAAAACCATCCAGGACTAAAACTAAGACATTTTGAGCTAGACCTGTTTTTATAACGAATAAGGCACAAAAAGGTGCCCTAAATGGCCATATGACCACTGGAGGGAATCAGGGATGACCTCCCCTTACTCCCCCAGTGGTCACTAACTCCCACCCACCCCCAAAAAATGTGATTAAAAACATTACTTGCCAGCCTCAGATGTTATACACAGGTCCTTTAGAACAGCATGCAGGTCCCTGGAGTAGTCTAGTGGTGGATGCAGTGCACTGCAGACAGGTGGACCCAGGCCCATATCTCTCCCTACCTGTTACACTTGTGGAGGAAACTGTGAGCCCTCCAAAACTCACCAGAAACCCACTGTACCCATATGTAGGTGCCCCCCTTCACTTGTAAGGGCTATGGTTGTTGTTTACAGTTGGGGTAGTGGGTTTTGGGGGTTCAGCAAACAAGATAAGGGAACAATGGTGAGATGTGTACCTGGGAGCATTTTATGAAGTCCACTGCAGTGCCCCCTAGGGTGCCCTATTGCTTTCCTGGGATGTCTGGGGGACCAGTCTACTAGGAAAGCTAGCTCCTCCTACATCCCAATGGCTTGATTTTGTGCATTTTGCACTTGGATGGTTTTTCTTTCAAAAATAGACCAAAAAACAAAACATCCAAATCATAAAACCTTGTTCAAAACAGTATTTTTTTTTTGGGGGGGGGGGGGGGTGGAAGATAAATGTTTTTCTTTCTTGAAAATGACCTTCTTTACTATTCAGATTTTGGACCTTTTTTGCAAAACATCCAAAGTCAGACTTTGACGTCATATTGAAAATGCCCCTCCATGTAACTATGGTTTAAGTATTTGATAAGCAATCAAACTTGCAGTTGGTAATCAATGTTCAGATACATCTTTTTTGCTGGCTAGAAGGACAAAGCAGGGATGTTTATTATTCCCTCTGCTCTTTAATGTAGTATAGAACCATTATTGGCCATACGGCAAAACTAAACCATTTACGGATTTAACTTGGAAAGCCTTAACTGTAAATTAACAGCATATCCCTACTTTTTCAAAGAAACCTTAAGATTCATTGGGACATCTAATGCTATTAAGTGACATCATGCTCAAGAAGCCAGTAGAATATAATTTTAGATGGGATCCTGGAGGTTTGAAATACTTTGTAATAGAGCTAGGTAAAAATTTAGAAACCATACAACAGTTTAGTATAGAAATCATCAGTCAGATTGTTCATGGACTCCTCTATGTCCTGGTGGGGAAGAGCAGCATCCCTCAGAAAGGAAGTGTGCCCCAGATTAATTTCATTCTCAGTATGTCACCTTTCTTGTTTCCTATGATTTTATGTAAGAGATGCCAGTGGTGACTATTAAAATTTGTATGGAAAAGAAAGCATTTTGGATCTCAGGGAAGAAGTTAAAGACACCCATAGAGGAAGGATAAATTTTCCCGACTTCTTCCTGTACTGCAAGGTACTTATGGGGGTAGTTAACATAGGCGGTCGGTGGTCCAACTGTTTGGGGAGGCTAAAGGGGGTGGGGTTAGGGGTGAGGCCAGGGGTGGATCTTAAATCCATAATTGTCTGATAACACAGAGAAAAAAATAAATAAAAATAAAAGTCACAATTAATACCTTTTATTAAATTTAGATATTAGATATGTATCGTATGTCAAAGAATAAAGTGGTTGCTCAAAGCATATTCTAAGCACAATCGCTCAACTGCAAAACACTATGCACAACTTTGTGCAAAAACACACTCAGAACCTTACTGTACCATAAATATTACACTGGGCAGAACCTAATACACCAATATACCTGTTATGATTGGGGTCTGAACCCCTCTCAAACTTACCTCTTTCCTGGGAGTCAGCTTCTTAGCTGGCTTCTGTTTCTTTTCTCTTTCCTTTCTGAGCTGGCTCTGTCTCTCTGTGCTGGCAGCTTCCAGCAGCATGAGGTTAATTGTTTCACTATACTGCACCTGTGTGTGTGTTGCCTGAGTTGCTCTACCTCTCTTTGGGTGTACTGGCTTCAAGTGTTTCACGGTGTTGCATTGTTGGGGGTTGGGCCTCTCGGGGTTTGTATGTGTTCTGCCTGGCTTTAGGGAGAGTGACATCATCTGGGAGGGCCTTGATAAGGAAGTGGGTTCTTTCCTTCAGGGCCTTCGCAACATTTGCTTGTGGCTACTTGCTTTAGGTCCAGGTTAGTTTAGTGCACTGTGCACTTGAGTCTTGTGTGTTTGACTTCCCTGTTTTTCCCTTTTTGTTACGGTGTGTAGCACTGCTGTTAGTGCAGTGCTAGAGTTTGGTGCTGGGAGCTCCCTTGTGAGTAAGTGTTTAGGAAGCACCTTTTGTTGTTGGGGTATTTGGCTTTCCTGCTTGTTTCCTTGTGCTTGCCCCGCTTTTCCTCATGACCTGTGGTTAGCTGCTGTAGCTGGGTGCTTTGGAAGCACCAGGGTGAGAACCCATGTTTAGCTGCTGCAGCTTGGTGCTTAGGAAGTACCAGTGTTAGGTCTGGCATTTGTCTTCCCTTCCTTTTCCCTTGTGGTTTCCCTGCACTTCTGTTAGTGTAGGGCGTAGGGGCACCCCTGTTAGTTTCTGTTGGGAGCACTGCTGTTAGTGGAGGGCTAAGGAGCTTTTTCTGTTGGTGCTGGGCTTAGGAACACTTTTGGTCAATTTAGGAGTTAGGTGCACTTCAGTTACAGCTTGTTCTAGTCCTGGTCCCTGTGTCGTCCAGTAAGTCCTGCCGGCTACTCGAACCCATGAGCTCAACTCTTGGGGGGCTTAGTAGCTAAGTGCAGGTGAAGCTATGTGGACCAGTCCAGTGTGCGCCAGTCCCGTGTTCCAGTCCTGTGTCCTCCAGTCCGGGGGACCAGTCTGGTGTGCTCCAGTCCAGTGTGTTCCGGTCCGGTGTGTGTTCCAGTCCGGGGGATTGCAGTCCAGTGTTCCAGTCCGGGGGATTGCAGTCCAGTATTCCAGTCCGGGGGATTTCAGTCAATGTGTTCCGGTTCGCTGGGCAGTGCCTGCAGTCCCTGCCGGTGTGCTTACCCAGTGTTGGTTGGTGGGTTTTGCCTGCTGCTGTCGCTCCTCGTCAGCAGCCCAAGGGCTCACATTTGCTCCAGAGCCCAGCCCCGCGGGCTCTGAACCTGAGAACCTGACAATACCACCCATACGGAAAATGCAGACCGTCAACAATATGAAACAAGGGATCATATCATCACAATTCTCATGTAGAGCCACAAAACACCCTAATTCATGTTTAATGTGGGATAAAATGCCATAAATAAGTAAATAAATATAAACTTTTAATGTTGAGCACCTGATTCTCAAAGTGGACATATTCCAAACACTATAATGAAAATAAAATGATCTTTTCTACCTTTGTTGTCTGGTTGTCCGATTCTGCTGCTATCTGTTCTCAGTGCAGGTCAGGAAGTCATCCTCATTAAATATCTCCCTGGCAACCCAGCCAACCCCCCCTCCCCCTGCTCTCCCAGCAGTAAGGTAAACAAACCATAAACGAATTTCTACAACTGCTAGAGGGCTTTCACTGCAGCTCCTGCTGTGAGGATGAAGGTAAATCAACAATTTAAACCTCTCAGAGCACAGCAGGGGAGGCTTAGCCTGTCCAAGCCTCTTATACCGGGCGCCTATGGTTATCAAGCTGTGTTAGGACAATAATCTGCCTTATTCTATTCTATTCTGAAACTTATATTCTGCCTATAGGTTCAAGGCGGAGTACAATCAAACAATCTTCTACAGTAAGAAGAAATGAACAATTTCAAGGATAGCTAAAATAGAATACAAATAATTCACTTTACCCAAACAGAAAACAGATAAATTTTCAGCGCTTATGGAAAAGAAAATAGGAATGAATTTGTTTCATTTGTAAGGGAATTCATTCCAAATTTTTGCACCTTGAAAAGAGAAAGAATATTCTATCCACGTCTTAGAATGTATATTTTTCATCATGGGTTATCCTATTCTTATAATTGCATGAAAACAAGAAGATTCACGTTTGCTTGGAAAATTCTGCATCAGACTAAAACTATTTGGACATAATCCATTTAGGGGCCCTTTTACAAAGGCTCAACAAGCCTACCGCGGGCTTGCCACATGCCAATTCAGCACTATCACAGGGCTACCACAGGAGCCCAGTGGTAATTCCTGTCCCCACCATGCGCTATTTCCTGTGCTTGAAAAATATTTTTACATTTTTAGCACGAGGGACTTACCCAGTGGTAATCTGGAAGCGCACGCCGGGTTAGCAAGGGAGTCCTTACCGCCTCTTAAATAGGTGGTGATAAGGGCTCTCCCAGGAAATGGCTGTGTGGCAAGTGTTTAATTTACGCATGTCCATTTCCTCTTTTTTAAAAGCCTTTTATCCACTGTAAAAGGAGACCTCAGCACACGGCAAATCCACTGCAGGGCCCCTTTTACTGCAGCTTGTAGACGGAGCCCTTAATGATTTTAAAAATCAGAGTAGCGATTTTAAATTTGATGCGGAGCTCTACTGACAACTGTCAGGTTCTCACAGAGGAGTCTGGAATCGTGAGCCCTTGGGCTGCTGACGGGGGCAGCAGCAGCAGGCAAAAAACCCACCAACTAGGACTGGACAGGATACAGGATTCTCAAGCAGGCTACAGGAACTAGCGTGACTGGAACAATATTTCACCTGTGCTTGGCCGCCATTCCCTAGGGATTGAGCCCCTAGGTGCAGGCAGCTGGTAGGACTTACTGGATGGAGTGGATCAAGACAAACTTGGCTAGACAGGGTACAGGACACAGGGTCTCAAACAGGCATGAAACAAACACAAGCTTGGCTAGAACAGGGTTCAAGGTACAGGGTTTCAAACAGGCAGGAAACAAACACACGCTTGGCTAGAACAGGGTACAAGGTACAAGGTCTCAAACAGGCAGGAAACAAACACAAGCTTGGCTAGAACGGCGTACAAGGTACAGGATCAACAGGCAGGAAACAGACTAGAGACACTAACTAAGAAACAAGGCAACCTGGACCTTTGGTATTGCAAAGGCAAAGCAGAAAGTTTCCAGGTGGCTAATAAGCCCATCAGCAGCTGAGGCTCAAGCTGCAGCAATCTCAAGGCAGCTAAGGGTGAGGCTAGCTGCCAAACGTCCAAGCAAGACTGGAGGGCTAAAATATCTGGACCGGACCGAAAAGAGAGTCTGGAAAATCTATGGCAGCCACCGGTTCTGGCCACCAGAGGGCGAGAGGAGCACAAATCAAGAAAAAGTCACCATCGTGACAACAACTAATACAGACTTCTTAATAAAGGAGAGGCTCTTTCATGTTTGCTTACCCCAAAAATTAATCTAGCAAAGGTATTTTGCAACACTTGTAACTAGATGAAACACTATTATCATTTTAGAATTATAGCCCAAGCAATACTACTATCGCAATTCAATTGCAGTAGTAGCATTGCTTGAGCTATAATTCTAACATTTTCAGAGCTCATAGATGATCACATGGCTCATAGCTGATGTAGTTTTTAAAAAAGTTTTCTTAATGAATGTATTGATCTGTGCTTCTAATGTGAGTTTTGAATCCAGTATAAAACCTAAAACTTTGGATTTACTCTCAGTATGGAGCATCTCTCCTGAGGACAGAGCTAGCGTGGAGGGGCATAAGCGAACGCCCATCTCCATGGGCGTCTATGTCCGAAAACAGGTATGTGAAGAGGCGGGACAGACCGTATTATCGAAAAAAATGGGCATCCATCTTTCGTTTCGAAAATACGGTTTGGACGGACCAAATGCCATGGATTTGGTCCCTTTTGAGATGGGGTTTTTTTTTTTTAGCGATAATGGAAACTAAAAATGCCCAGCTCAGAAACGTCCCAATCCAAGCCATTTGGTAGTGGGAGGGACAAATGTACAACACTACCACAGCTCTTAGGGGTGAATGGGGCAACTACATGTGGGTACAGTGGGTTTTAGAGGCCTCCCATTTACCACCACAAGTGTTAAAGGTTGGGGGGGGGGGGTATGGGCCTGGGTCTGCCTGCCTAAAGTGCACTGCAGTACCCACTAAAGGTGCTTCAGGGATAGGACTTGTTGCTGGTGTATAACCTTGGCACAGCAGTTCACACCTGAAGACTAATCTCTATGAAAACGTCCTTTATTTGAATAAGCACGTTTACTCACAGTTAACTGCATATCAGAGGTTGTGCCCCACTGGCAACGAGTCTTGCTGGTACTGAGATGAGCAGTAGGTCCGAGCTGGCAGAATGGTGTACAATGCCCTCTTTTCAGCAACATTCAAAGTAAGAACTAAGTGCTGTAACGTGGCTAACACATGAAAGGGATCTAAAACTGGCTTACATAAATGGCCACTACCTCATGGACTACCGGAAGCAAAACAGGGCACACTCTGACCCAGTAAGCAGAGGGAAAAGCACCATAGGAGTAGAGCCTACCAACTACCAACATCGTGAGCATTTAACACAAGCTAGTGGAATCACGGAGCCCAATACCCTACACCCACCACAATGCATTGCTGATGTGACTCTGCAGTGCCCTTCAGAAAAGGTGTCACACTCATTCGAGACCCACATCAGAACCAGGGAAAGGCTGTCAGAGGATAGAACACATTCTGCTGTCATGGAGGTGGGTATGGCATTTGAGGCTGGCATGCAGGCTGGCAAAAAGAGTTTGTAAAGTGGGGGGTTTTTTGGTGGGAGGGGGTTAGTGACCACTGGGGGAGTCAGGGGAGGTGATCCCCGATTCCCTCCGGTGGTCATCTGGTCAGTTGGGGCATTTTTTGGGACTTGGACTTGAAAAAAAAGGGTCCAAATAAAGTGGACCAAATTCTCGTCAAAAACGCCCTTCTTGTTTCGATTATTAGCTAAAGACACCCATCTCTCCTCGGCCGATAACCATGCCCCAGTCCCACCTTCGCCACGCCTCTGACACGCCCCCATGATCTTTGTTCATCTCCGTGACGGACTGCAGTTGAGGACGCCAAAAACTGAGTTTCGATTATATCGATTTTGGCGCCCACAGGAAACGGATGCCCATCTCCCGATTTGGGTTGAAACATGGGCGTCTTTCTCTTTCGAAAATAAGCCTGATATTGTCATTAGATTGATCCTGTGCCCTGAGCCATACTAGTTTAGTTTTTTGCTTATTAAGCTTTAAAAATGATCAGAGGTCCAATTATCCACCAATTGAATGCTATGTTTTAGAGCTTGCATGGTTTCATCATAATCCTCAAACACTGGATTAAAATTAAAATATTATCAACATGTTAAAGGACTCTAATGATGGTTTTGGTGCCCTAACTCAGCATTATTTAGGTTACCCCACAGTGCAAAGTAATGAGATGCAAAACTTGCAAATATAGTAAAGCAGCTCATTAATATGTAAATCCTATAACACAGCTTGCATTGAACACCGAGTGCACACCACAAGTTGTATTATAGCCAGCAAACTAATTCCAGCAAAATGTAGGGTTATTTTACCATCCCAGGACCATTGAGCCACAAAGCCATGGCCTGATGTTCTTGGGCTGCATCTTAAAGGGCCCACACATAGCACCCTCTAGGTATCTCCCCCCCCCCCCCCCACACACAAGCACAAACTTCCTCCTGGGACCCCTCCCCCCCCCAAGAAAACGATCCCCAACCTGACCCTCTCCATCCTGAATACCCCCAAGTTAAGTTCCCCCCAGCAGATGTACTCCCCCCTAAGAACAGAAACTCCCCATGCTAGGACCTCTTACCCTCTCAAAGGCCCCCTTAGGCCTACCTTCACAAATCTCTCATCCCTAGTAGATTGGGCAAGAATGATCTCTAATCACTCCTGATCTTGCCTGCACCATCATCCAAAATGGTGCTGGTGACCCCTAGGGATAGTCTCACAGTACTATCGCTAGGGTTTATGTTTCCATATAAGGGCAAAGATGTCCTTATACAGAAACATGATCCGCTATGGAGATAGAGCATCTCCTTGGCCTACAATGGTCTCCCAAATAAACTCCAAAGTAAATACTTTAGGTCCTGGCAAAGAAAACTGAGAAGTCAAGGTTCCTAAATTGGTACTTACTGAAATATCACCAGTGACAACTGCAACTTGCAAAGCTGTAAATACACTTTCCATTGAAGATATGACCTCAGTAGCAGGCTCCTGGTCCTCCACACCTATGACAGTTACATCATTCTAAGTGTCTGAACTTCCTAGGCAGGCTCTAAGAAATTTGCCTGTGGGGGAGACCCTCCCCTCCCATTATGGTCATGCCCATAGGAGACACTGAGCTTACTATGGCAAGGGCTACCAACCCAACCTCAGCTCCCCTTCCAGCATTTCCACATTTCATGCCTCTCCCAGTTCAGCTTCTCCACCTCTCTCTCTCCACGTCCCTCTGACCAGTCTAGCATCTTCCCCTTTATCTCTTATCCTCTTCCAGTCTTTCATCTCCACTTCTCTTTACTCTCCTCTTCCAGTCCAACATCTTCACCTCTCTCTTCTTTTCCTTTCAACCAATCTAGCATATCCAACACTCTTTCCTCTCCTCTTTCAGTCCAATATCTCCATCTTTCTCTCCTCTCTCCTTCCAGTCCAGTATCTCTATCTCTTTCTCTTCTCTTCCAGTCCAGCATCTTCACCTCTCTCCTCTCCCTTCCCCCTTCCAATGCAGCATTTCTCCCTTTTTCCACCCTTGTCTCTGCTGGGTCTGCCTCTCCTCTCAAACCTTCCTTCAGTTCTTCCTATTTGATCCAGTGTTACATTACATTACAAAAATGTATTGTATTCCATCTATACCATACAGTACTATGTGGATTCCAAAGTTTAAAATAGTCAGGCATTCCCTGGGATAGACATTGCAATCACAATACTCCAAATAACCATCACACATCCAAATATATTTTTTAAAATAAAAAGCCTTTAATAGCTTGTGAAAAAAAAACCAAATAAATCTGAAGTTTCCTACATAGTTTGAACTGGATACGTGTATCCACTGGCAACCAATGTAGTTTAACCAATATAAGAGACATTGAGGCATATTTTCAAAGCACTTTGGGAGGCTAAGTTCCATAGGTTTCTATGGAACTTTGGGAGGCTAAGTGCTTTGAAAATTAGCCTCATTGTCATTTTTATGGGTGGTAAAAATCAAACAAACACTGTCTGCAACTTTTTAAAAAGGCTTTTCTGACAACTAGGACTATATTGCAATAGTTTATAGTTTGAACAGTAAAAGACTTTGAACCACTAATCTAAAAATCGGAAGTTTCAGATAACATCATATTCTACGTAATTATCTTAACATCATAAAAACCTTCTTTACCAACACATTTACCTTCTTATCCATTATTAGACTACTTGTCAGGTAGATCTCTAATATTTTCAAACTCAATTCAAATTTAAAATCATGGTTACTCAATTTTAATATATTATCATTCATATATCAGCTTCCTATCCTATTTATAAAAACTTCATTTTATCCTTAATTAATTTCAAATAATGGGCATGGATGCACTGCTCAAAAAAGATTCAAGCAATCCACTACTTTCTGAGACATCTCAGCTGCAGATTTCAGCACCGAAAGAAAAACTGAAATATCATCTGCATATATAAAGACTTTGTAACCAAACCGGCAAAGTATTTGGCCTAAAGATTTAATATGAATATAAAATAGCATGGGTAATAGAGGTGATCCCTGTGGGACCCCACACTGGGACTTCCATGGGCATGATCTTAAACCTCATATGGCCTGCAAGTAAGAAATCCTCTATACCACATCAAAACTTTTCAATGATGCCAATTTGACTTAGAATTGACAAAAGGAGCATATGATCTAATAGATTGAATGCATTTGATAAATCAAATTGCATTAAAATAGCCTTCTGGCCTCTACAAATCAGTGATCTTCCTTCCACTAGTAAAGAACCTAATACAGTTTAGGTACTGTATTCTTTACGGAACCCCGAGTGTGAAAAATGTAAGATATCAAAAGTATCAGTATAGGAATCTAATTGATTTACTACCATACCCTCCATGATCTTTGTAAATAAGGAAATGGAGACCACAGGTCTGTAGTTAGTGACAGTTACTGAGTCCTGCCCCTTCTGATGCACATTTTCTGTTGGCGTGAAAGCAGGACCCAGCAGAGGCTTACAGCACAATGTGTAGCTTTTCGTTTTCATACTGGCAATGGATCAAACAGGAAACCATGAAGTGAGGTTATAGAGGAGGGGCAGACCACATGAGGGAGGTGGGAGGAAGGCACTCAGTCCTGCAGAATTTTTGGACTAGATTCTATATATCACGCCTAAAGAATTGGCACCCAAAAAAATATGCCTAGGTGTATTCTATAAAGTATGCCTAAATTTAGGCATACTTTACAAAATATACCTAAATTTCTGTGTGGTTTATAGAATACTCCAAGTGTCCGTCCATGCAACTAAATTTAGTCACGGGCAGTAAAACTTCGTATAAGTGTTGACGTCTAAATTAGGTGCAGAGCGGGTGTATTCTATAACAAAGTGCACAGATTTTAGAAATACCCATTTCATGCCCGTGACATGTCCCCTTTTCAACTATGCGACTTAGAATTTACATGTATCATGTTACAGAATACGCTTAGACAGTTGTGTGCATATATTCTAATTAATGCCAATTAGTGTGAATAATTGCTTGTTAATTGGCAATTATGGGCTGTGATTGGCTTAACTAATTAAGTTGCACACACAAATCCAGAATACTACCAGATTTGCACGTGCAACTTAAGTCATGCTATATAGAATCCAGGGGTTTGTGGGAATAATATTATATCAATGCTTAACTTATATGGCACCAATGGGGACAGAAGGTTACCAAAGAAGAGGCAGTTGGGAGACACAGGTCTGAAATCATGGACAGTCCCCCAAAAATTGGGGACATCTGTTAACCATAGGAAAGGGAGAAGAAGGCAACATATAGGGGGAAGAGCTTGAGTAGCCATGAGTGGAGGCCTATGGTGTCATAGCACCAGCTGAAATGATCTCTGTTTAGGCTGGAAGTAGGGTTGCCTCCCTATTCAGAGCAACCCATATAAGCTGAACCAGTCATGTTTTCCTCCTCCGACACGTGTGGAAATGTAGTTCTGAGATCCTTAAGAAAAGTAGGATTGCATTTCCACACATGCAATGGAGTAGAATCTGGACTGGATCATCCTGTTTAAGTTGACTTGGGTAAGGTGCTAATTTTAGCAGGAAGCTTGAAGGAAAAGAAGAAAGAAAGAAAGAAAGAAAGAAAGAAAGAAAGAAAGAAAGAAAGAAAGAAAGAAAGAAAGAAAGAAAGAAAGAAAGAAAGAAAGAAAGAAAGAAAGAAAGAAAGAAAGAAAGAAAGAAACATTGTACATATCTCAGTCCTCTGTCTTTTTCCTCCCTTCTGCTCCTGAATATATTTCTTATAGGAAATTTCCAGCTTTTTACCCCTTCCTACATGTCCCTTCACCAAATCACTCCTCAGGTATGAAAACTACAAAAATATAATGTACCTCCTTTGGTTCTACCTCTACCAATTTTTGTTCACTTACCCCCCCCCCCCCCCCCTTACAAAGCCTCGCTAGCAACTGCCGTGCAGCAATGCCGACACAGCATTACCGCACCAGCAGTCGCTAGTACGGCTTTGTAAAAGGGGGCTTTAATTCTAGCCATTTCCACATTATAAGGGGGGGGGGGAGCACAGTCAGAGACATCCAATACTGATAAGCTTCTTTGCATATAGTTTAGTTTAATTTAATACAGAACCCAGTCTAAAATGTGAACAGAAATATTTTAAAGAGAGGTAATGAAAATATTTACCTGACTTGTAAAATATTACATAAATGTAAAAACAATAGGTACTCGTTATCTATTAGTCAATTTTGATACTTTCAAATGAAAATGAGTAAGAGGAAAGAACAGCACTTATGCCTTCCCGTGTTTTGAATACAAAACAGATTTCTGTGATTCATTCTATAATCTTTTTTTCTTTTATGTAAAGCATAAACTTTTCATTTAAAAAATGTCAATGCTTGATAAATTTGAAGAGAAACTCTAATAAACATTTTATTACTTTTATGTTTGCTTCTCGTTTCCAGCAGATTATTTTTAAAAGATAAAAACAGTTGCTCTCTCAGATAAGATCACACTTCTTTTCAAGGATGTTCAAGCTGCCATGACTATTTCAGATCCTATCAAGCTGATGAAACACCTATTGGGAAAAGTCCCATCTGAAAAAAAGCTCAACCACAGTAGTGACTAGGATAATACATTGCTGTTACGATAGGAAAATATTTGCTGTTTGCACTAGTGCATGACTCATACAGGATTTCCAGATTTGAGGTAATACTCATTGATTTTTGCCTTCAAGCATCCTGTTCGTACAAATTTGAAAGAAAAGCTCCTATTATGAACTGAGAAAAACTGAGAGCAATATCTAAGGAAGGACACTAGAAAAGAAATTACTTTCTGTAGCTGAGTTTATGACACTGATTCTTAGGCTGGCATGAGACCAAGCCAGGATTTAGATATAAGCAACTACCTAGATTGCCAAATTTTGAAGATGCCAACTAGCCTGAAAAGGAACCAGCTTCAGTTCACTTTAATGTAGGGCACCAGAAGCTGCTACAAAAGGTTACCATTATGGAGTCAAAGTAGCTATAAGCCCCTAGCTAGGATGATTGCCTGCTGGGCCATTGGAATCTTTTATTATTTGTTCAATTTGAATTGAGCCTCACATCATGGTCATTCACTTGCACAGTTAAAGCAAATAATGACAATACATATACTTTATGAGATGCCACTGTCTTTTTTTTTTCCATTTGATGCATACAGATACTACAGTCCATAGAGTAGCAGAGATGTAAATGATTATCTATTTAACAAGTGGTTAAGTCCAGTATTTATCATTCTAATGTTTCGGCCCTTGCTCAGCCTTGAGATAAACCACTACTTCTAGGTTCACTGTAGGGTCCACAGTTCTACTTCATATATTGCTATAGTAACAATATGTCTTCCTGGACCTTGCAGTCAGTACATGATTTGTAGTTCTTGTAACACCACTATGCCACATCCAAGCTCAGAAAAGGGAGTGCCTATTTCTCTTTGAGCTTGATTGGAACATATCTGGTTGGTTACACTATTATTGCCTTTTGCACAGAGTAACTGGAACAAATTAGTATAACCAGTAGCAGAATGTTAGGAGGAGTACAATTTTCAAAGGCATGTGTGTGCATAAAATGTTTTTTTTTGTACAGAAATGGGATTTTGAATTGTACCTAACATATGCAGGCACGTGTAACACAATGTTTAGAGATCTTGTCCTTCTACTAGTGATCTAGTGCTCATCACATTCACACTGGTGTTCCACAATTAACAGGAGACAAGGACAGAATATGAATTCAAAAGTGCATGGCACAAGCAAGCACAAAGAATCTCTGAAAGTACAATCCCTTCCTCACTTTCAGAGATTCTTTGTGCTTGCTTGTGCCATGCACTTTTGAATTCATATCTGTCCTTGTCTCCTGTTAATTGTGGAACACCAGTGTGAATGTGATGAGCACTAGATCACTAGTAGAAGGACAAGATCTCTAAACATTGTATTACACGTGCCTGCATATGTTAGGTACAATTCAAAATCCCATTTCTGTACAAAAAAAAACATTTTATGCACACACATGCCTTTGAAAATTGTACTCCTCCTAACATTCTGCTACTGGTTATACTAATTTGTTCCAGTTACTCTGTGCAGAAGGCAATAATAGTGTAACCAACCAGATATGTTCCAATCAAGCTCAAAGAGAAATAGGCACTCCCTTTTCTGAGCTTGGATGTGGCATAGTGGTGTTACAAGAACTACAAATCATGTACTGACTGCAAGGTCCAGGAAGACATATGGTCTGTGCATTCTAGGTAAAGGAGTTTAGTGCTGAGTTCACATTCCAGAGAGCTAAGCTGGAGAAGGGTCTTTACCACACTCTACAATCCCTTCCTCAGAGTGTGGTAAAGACCCTTCTCCAGCTTAGCTCTCTGGAATGTGAACTCAGCACTAAACTCCTTTACCTAGAATGCACAGACCACAAATTTAAATAAAAAAGTTTGCCCGTTGACTTTTATTTATTTATTTTATTTATAGCATTTCTACCCCGCTCTTTCCCGCTCGATAGCAGGCTCAGTGCGGCTTACAATGTATAGGTACAGAGTATCACAGGGATAACACAATTTGAGGGTACAAAGTATCAAAGAAGTAATACAATGTATGGGTAAAAAGTGTCACTTAGGTAATACAGTTGTGTAGAGAAGGGTAAAAGGAAGAGATGTGGGGAAGGATTGAGGTATGTTTAATGTTAGTGGTGTGGGTTAGAGTCATAACTTAAGTTGGGTTGTTTGGATAGGCTTGTTTGACGAGGTATGTTTTCAGCAGCTTTCGGAAGCTTAGAAGTTCAGTTGTAGTTCAGATGAATCTTGGTATGGCGTTCCAGAGTTGACTGCCTAAAATGGAGAAGTTGGATGCATAGTAGGTTTTGTATTTGAGACCTTTGCAATTAGGCAGGTGAAGATTGAGATATGTTCGCGAGGATTTGGACCTGTTCCTGGCTGGAAGGTCGATTAGGTTGGTCATGTAACTTGGAGATTCTCCGTGGAGGATCTTGTGGATCAGTGTGTGGACTTTGAAGTGTATTCGTTCTTTAATGGGGAGCCAGTGGAGTTTTTCCCGGAGAGGTGTTGCACTTTCGAATCGTGATTTACTGAAAATGAGTCTGGCTGCCGTGTTTTGGGCAGTTTGGAGTTTTTTTAGAATGTGGGCTTTGCAACCAATGAAGATACTATTGCAGTAGTCCGCATGGGTGAGTATTGTTGATTGAACCAGATTGTGAAATGTTTTTTGGGGGAGGAATGGTTTTACTCTTTTCAATACCCACATCATGTTACTAATAACTTTCTACAGTTAACATACAACCACTTATACAGCTACTTTCACAATTTAATCCAAACTGCTTTTCTGAAACCAAAATATTTACTAGACCTTCTCTGGTTCAAGTTGCAAACCTACAGCTTGTAACTCGAAACAGAGAACTCACTTTAAACCTCTATCAAAATCTTACTGTTAACTTTCCCAGGTACTTAATCCACACAGGCAATGATATTTCCATTATAGGATTCTTCCCTTTTGTTTAGCTTATATGCCTACATTAATTCTAATTAGCAGACTATACTACCTGGACCCTTGGTCAAAACATAAGAAAATTAAAATTGCCATACTGTGTCAGACCAAAGGTCTATCTGGCCAAGCAGCCAATCCAGGTCAGAAGTTCCTCACAGAATCCCAAGAAGTGACAAGATTCTATACTACCAACCCCAGGGATAAGCAGTGGTTTCCCTAGGCCTACCTAAATAACAGTTTATGGACTTTACTCCAGGAACTTATCCAAAACCTTTTTTAAACCCAGCCACACTAACCGATTTAACTGCATCCTCCAGCAATGAGTTCCAAAGCTTAACTATTTATTGAGTGAAAAAATATTGTCTCCTATTTGTTTTTAAAGTATTACTATGTAACTTTATGGCATGTCCTCTAGACTTTGTACATTCTGAGAGCATAAACAATCGATTTTATCCCGCTCAGAATTTTATATACCTCTATCATATCTTCCCTCAGCCATCTCTGCTCCAGCTGAAGAGCCCTAACCTTTTAAGCCTTTCCTCATGTAAGAGGAGTTCTATCCAGGTATTAATTTTGCTTGCTCTTCTTTGTATCTTTTCTAATTCTGCTATATTTGTATTGAAATGTGGTGATCAGAATTGCACATAATACCCAAGGTAAGACTGCACCATGGAGCGATACAGAGGCATTATAGAACATGTTATGCCCCTCACCTATCTTCAGAAGTCTTCCATGATCTCCAGCAGCTTCCCATGCCTGAAGAATCTGTTCTACTTCCTGGAACTCTGTACTTCCTTTTTATAGCCCTGCAAGATGGTGCTGACTGATGATATCACATCCTGCCTAGATATTTAAGGAATTGCCCTACACTCAACCAGTGCCTTGGCAACAGGCTTCTTGGTGTCTTGTAGACTTCAGTGTGTGTTGCCTTGTTCCAGTGTTCCTGTCTTGCCTAGTTCCTGTGTGCCTGCCCTGCTCCAGTATTTCAGTCAGCCTGTGCCCTCCCAGCCTTGCTCCAGCATTCCAGTCAGCCTGTGTCTTGGACTTTGTCAAGTGTCTGTGTCAGTAGCCATCAGCAAGGAACTGTGCTGCGCTTGCACCCCACAAATGGAGCCAACTTTGCTACAGCTCAAGGGCTCACTTTCCTTGAGTTGTGAAAGAACATTCTTTGTTTTATTTTCTATTCCTTTCCTAATAATTCCTACCATTCTGTTTGCTTTTTCAGCTAATCTCACACACTCAAGAGAAGACTTTAATGTCCACGATCAAATCAAATTAGGGCATATATACCGCTAAAATCCCCTAAACAGGGTTCAGTGCAGTTTACAATAGTTAAATTATAAAGATGTCACAGTACACACTTCATTGACATGGCCATCAGAAAAGAATAAAAGTAAACATTTGTGTGGGGACGTGTTGGCCATGCAGGCCGGTGGAGAGAATTGTTACAGTACGGATTTTGGGAAAGCGAAAGTTTTCAGTTTTTTTCTAAAGCTGAGGTACATGTTTGTCTTCTGTTCTAATGTCAATGGGAAGTGAGTTCCATATGGAAGTACCTGCTGCTGGAAAGAGGGATTTGAAGTGTCTCAGATATTTTGAGCCTTTGTAGGGCTGTGAAGAGAGGAATAGCTGATCTTTTAGTCTATCAGATCTGGCTAAGCACAGTCCTTGAAACAGCGAAACATGCATGTCGGACGATTTTGTGCCCCAGTCCGAACATCTACACAGATAAGTGTTTAAAGTAATATATATATATATATAAATATATGAAAACATTTTATGATATATAGCCGATGAAGATCTGGGTGCTAAAAACATTGCCACAGAAATTATGACTGGGCAATAGGTACCACTGAGGCATGTAGAGAAAATGAATAAATAATTGAAACAACAATTGAAGAGGTGATGAATATTGGATGAAGGTGGTGGAGAGAACTGTGTCTAGGACCGAGTAATTTAAAGATTTAAGCACAGAGAAGACATGGTAGCTAGCAGGCCAGATGTGATGCAGTACAGAATTTGATAGGTGAAGCATGCAGCCTTGAAGCTAATTCTTTCAGAAACTAGTAGCCAAGTGTAGTTTGGTCAGGAAGGGTGCAACGCTGTCGTGTCTTTTCAGTTTGAAGATTAGTCTCACTGCCATATGGCACCTAGATCTTTTTCTTAGGTGATGACTCCTAATGTGGATCCTGTGGACCACGCGGCCGTGCAATTCCGGCCTGCACCAGGCCCTGCGCCAAGCACTGCCACTTCACCGCCCATCCACAGGACCCTGGCTAGCAGCACGGGATCGAACGATCATGCCTAATGTGAGTACAGTCCCAAACGAGACTGCCGGGACAGCCAAGGATCTGGCTGACAGCGCCGCATCCCAGGTTGACTGGAGATGTGGGGGGAGTGAATGAGGCGGAGGCAGCGCGGTGGAGGAGATCGGTGCCATCTACCGAGGCCCGGAGCATGGGGCATAGCCGACGTTATTGCCTTCTCCCCAGCTCCTGTGTTACCCACAGGAAAAATATTTAAACAAATCCCCAGCTCCTGTGTTGACCACAGGAAAATATTTAAACAAATCCCCTACCTCATCAACTGCCATAGCTCTCAGAATTCAAAGAGATCCCTAACTACCTGCTCCCACCACAACCACAGGTACAACTGTACGAATCCACAGAGCCTCTCCACCAGGAGGAATACATCTGATATACTAACCAAGTCTACTATAGTCTTCAAGACTTTGCCTATAACCAACAGCACTGCGCCCAGTACCACGGAGGAATTTGCCCTAGGACATCACTCATGAGCATCTGACTGTGAGTAACTCACTTTTCTCCAAATTGACACAATTAAGAATACTGCCAAGTCACTCCTAGCAATTTACTCCTTATCACTTATCTACCTAACACTATCCATCCCACTCGCAGAAAAAAATAACATACCCATCTTACAGAATCACCAAAGACTGATCAGACACTCCACACCTCACCAAACCAACAATCACCAAAATAAAGATGAAATACCTACACATGGGCAACATCAACAAAATGAAAAGAAAGGTCACAACAAACACACACTACCTGAGGGACGACAACTAACAAAAGTCCACACTTTGCCAAATACAGAAGCCCCATACCATAACATTCAGGTTGGCTACATTAACGCCAGATCTGCAGTAAACAAAACAACAATAATAACAGACCGGATCATGTCAGAAAACCTCGACCTACTTTTCATTAACAAGACCTGGATCCACGATCAAAAGGATCCCATAATTCTCGACCTATGCCCCCCAGGATACAAAATCACGCATTGGACCAGAAAGGAAAAGAGAGGCGGAGGCATAGCACTAATTTACCGCTCCCAGTTCACCACCGAAACCACTGCTGAGTCCATAACAACCCAACTTGAAATTGCCTCAATTAGAATACACAACAAATCCCTGCTTGACCACATGAACTGCGTCCTTTTCTACAGACTACCCAGCAACTGGAACGACAACCAATCTAATTTCATGGACTTCATCTCTAATACTTGTGTAACCAACTCCAACATACTAATACTAGGCGACATTAACCTTCACCTAGAAGACCCAAATTCCACCAACACACATGAATGCAAGGAATTCCTCCACTCATGGGATCTTAAATGGCCACACATGCAAGCTACCCACATTAAAGGGCATACACTGGACCTCCTCTCACACAAAATGGCCACAGACACACCATACTAGTAACAGATATCAAATGGTCAGAAACACCTTGGTCTGATCACTACAAACTAAACCTATCCCTAAATTGGCAGAAGAAGGGATCATACCATATACAAGAACATACCACTTACAGCACAAGAGGCCAAATAGACCCAAAAGTATTTTGGCAACAGATATATGACAACGAATGGAAAGCACGAACAGATACCACGCACTACCTCTCTGAATGGGACGAGAGACTAAACTAGATCCTGCAGTGCCTGCTAGATTCTATCTGTTAATGCTGTGGTACAAAGTTTTTAAAACTAAATGGAAAAGATTATGAAGATTAGTTGACAAAATTTGCTTTTTATATTTTCATTTTGCTTAACATTAACCTACAATTCCTCCTTTAAATCCCAATCTTTAAGTTCCCAATGCACAAAGCAAAATAGCGTTCACTTACCAGAGAAATGTCCTCTTCTCTCGGAACTTCTCAGAAAGATATACAGTGCACTCCGGTTAAGTGTCAATGCTCTGGACTGGATTTTTACTTGCACTTAACTGGAGCATGCACATAACCGAAGTTACCATTATCACACCGTTATTTAAGAAATCACACAGAGCCAGTATAGCCAAACTTATTTATTACAGTACAGCTATTGGACTGTTAACAATTTTCTGAAAATGATCAATAAAACATAAATAAAAATTTGGCAACACAGAACTAGTGTTATTTAAAAGGTATAAATAAAATCTGTAATTGTTTTATGTACAGTCTTTTGTGTTGTAGACAAAGTTCAGCAGGTCATAATAATGTTCATAACTCTGCTAACCAACACCTTAGATAAGCTCTTACAATGTCCAAACTTTGTAATGCAGCAGCAAATGTCACAGTGGGTCTTGCTTCATGCTCACTACCAGCTTCCACCCCCACTGGCTCATCATCTGTGTCTCCAGCATCCTCAGTCAGACTGCAACTCTGTGCCGCACAGCAATTGGACATTACGAACCGGGGAGCAAATAAGGTTGGATGGTTTGCTCACAAGGCGTTAGGACTTTACAAGCCCCAGAGTGAATGAGGAAAATTACAATTAAAAGGAGTGAAGTTGAGAAAAAAAATGTGATTCAAGGAAGGCATTGCACTTAAGCAGAGTATGTGCTTATTACTGGTCTGCCAAATGAGTAAGTTAACATTGGAATGAATGAGAAAAATTTGGGGACTGTAAGCTTCCGTTGCAGATAAGCAGAGTGTGCACTTATGTGATGTGCACTTAAGTGAAGCGCAATGTACCTCTTTGGTTACAATCAAAGCGGTTTACATATTATATATATATATATAGGTACTTATTTTTGTACCTGAGGCAATGGTGGGTTAAGTGACTTGCCCAGAGTCACAAGGAGCTGCACAGGTAATCGAACCCGGTTCCACTGGTTTGCAGGCCACTGCACTGCCCTTTTACTAAGCTGCAGTAAAAGGTTTCCTGCGCTATGACGAGTGTGTGTGTGTTTCCCCGTGCGCTGAAGTCACTTTTAGCATAGCTGTAAAATGGCCGATTTTTCATGTCCTCAATTAATGGTCATGCATTAATTTCCCAATTAGCGCATGGCCACTAATGTGTGAGCCCTACCACTTAAGATACCACTAACCCCCTAATTCTATATAGTACACCACAAGTTAGACACCATTTAGGCACCTAACTTTAGGCATTCAAATGGACATTAGATGCCTGAATGAGGGTAAACGACAGTTGGGTGCTTAACTGCACAGGGGCCATGAATGTGGGCAGGACATGGGCAGGTCACACACTTAGGCGATAAACTCTGGGGCCCTTTTACGAAGCAGCGGTAGGGCTACCATTCATGTAACGTGCATCAAATTGATACTACTGCCTGGTTAGCGCGCCCACCCGCCAGTAGTTTCAAAGTTGGCATGCACTGTTTCCCGCAGTAGAAAATATTTTTTCTATTTTCTACCACTGGGAGCATTCCCGGTGGTAATCGGCAGCACCGCCACATTGGCACGTACAGCATGAGTACTGCATGTGTAGCACGTGAGCCCTTACTGCTAGGTCAATGGGTGGCGGTGAATATCTATGCACTACTTTTCATTCTAGTGCACGGTCATTTACTGCCCCCTTTTTAAAAAAAGCCTTTTTCCTAGCCACTGTAAAATAAAATGGCCCAGCGCATGCCAGAAACACGTGCCCACACTAACTGCAGGCCACTCTGTACTGCAGCTTAGTAAAAGGACCCCCGAGTGGGCCTTTTATAAAGGCGTGCTAGCATTTTTAGTGCACATTAAAAATAAGCATGCGCTAAACACTAGAAACACCCATATATTCCTATGGGTGTCTAGCATTTAGCGCACGCTAAAAACACTACTGCACCTTTGTAAAAGCCCCCCTAACCACTGTTCCCTCTAAGCTGAACAGGAGTCCTCCAACAGAATTGTTACCAGTAGGGGGAGGTGCATCAATATTGTGTTTTCAATCACTAAAGACAGGTAGGTTCCCTGAAGTCCTGAAAAACTTCCCTGTCCCCCACTATTGAAAATATGATAGTGAAACAGCACCCCCCACTGGCAGGACTGTAGGTGGAGGATTCCCGCTCAGCTTAGAGGCAGCAGTGTTTATAACAAAAACTGGGCGCCCAGATTCCTTTATAGAATACTATCTTAGTGCACTGATTTTGGGCATCTATCTTTTGCCTCCCTAACTGTCTAATGCTTAGACACTATCGCTTAGCGGCACTATGGGTGCGTTAGCGTTTTTAATATGCATAAATGGTTTTTGCGTGTTAAACGTCAATGCGGCCATAGAAATGTATTGGCACATTAGCGTTTAATGTGCCATAGATTTACAGGTGTGTTACTAACTCACCTTAGTAAACATACCCCTTTGTAAGTGGTTTGACCAAGATCTATTTCTATGCCAAAAAAAAAACCACCACAAAATTTTAAAAATTCTGACACCTTTTAGTGCAGCTTAGTAAAAGGGCATATGTGTATGCATGTAAATTAACCTGAGAAAGATGTACATGGTCAAAAGATTTTCAAAACAGAAGCATACACATACTTTGGTTTTGATAACATAACATAATATAACAATAACATTTATATTCCACTTTATACCTTCCAATTTAATGCGGATCACAATAAAGAGCCTTGTCATTTCCAGGAAATACATAAACCAGTAATACAAAGCAAACCTATTACACCTTATAAATCAGATATGATTCAATACAAACTTCTTAAATATGTAGGTTTTTATCTATTTTCGAAACTGTATGTAGTTAATCATGGAAGATAATATGCTTTGGATAGATTTGTCTAAACAAGCTGCCTGATAGGAAAAGAGAGTATCTAAAAGTTTAGTCCTTTTCTTTAAATATTGTTTTGATGGATAAGCAAATAAAACTAATGATCTAGTAATCCTAGATTTCTGCAACAAAACAAAATGAAATATAATATATGAAGGGGCAAGATCATATAAAATCTTGTACAAGAATCAGTAAAATTTAAATCTTAATCTGGCCTGTATTAGGGAGCCAATGCAAATTTCTATAGCATTGAGAAACAGAGTTATGTTTTGATAGTGAATAATTCCCTGGCACCCACACAGGGTAGTTGCTTACTATTTACCCATGAGCTCATTTAGGGCTTCTTTTACAAATCTACACTAGCAATTCCCATGTGGCAAACAAGAGGAAGCCCATAGGAACTGAATAGTCTTCCTCTCATTTACCACGTGGAAATCACTAACGTAGCTTTGTAAATGAAGCCCTTACAGAATTATCCCTTTAATCTAACATACTGTTTACTTGTAAGCATTTGGCCAATATCTAGCCCACAGGAGGCAGGCCAGCTAAGTGCTGTGATCGGTGCTGAGCCCAGATATTCAATACCGGATCATTTCCAAGTGACCAGGATTGAATATCCAGAGTTTTTTGGGCCAGCATAAACTTAACTGGCAAGTTAATATTTAGCACTGGTCAGTTAAGTTTTTAGTGGCGAAAGATAGGACTGCTATTTACACAGTCTGATTTGGCCGCTAAACTTAGCCAGCGAAGCGCTGAATATTCATGGCTATCCAGTTATATTGCGCAATATAGCTGGTTAGCCGCTATGAGCTAAGCGCTAATATTCAGTGAAGATAACCAGCTATATCACGCTGAATATTAGCGATTAGTCAGATAAGTACTATTTAACCGGTCAGGAGTTGGTCCTGGCTGGTTAAGTAGACCTGAATATCGGCCAGTGTGAGCCTAACTTTGATAAGCTGCTGAATTTTCACACATGACAATTTTAGAAGGAGATGAAAGAAGGGATAATGTTCTAAGGGCTGTTTACTAAGGCACGCTATAGGTGTGTTAGCATTTTAACGTGCGTTATACGCTAATGCGCCTGTAAGAATGTATTGGCATGTTAGCGTTTAGCATGCCTTAACTTTAAAGGTGCATTTAAAAAGCTAACGCGCCTTATTAAACATATCCCTAAATATATTAAAAAGACTTTCAGGCCTATACAATAAAACTTAGAATTCACATTAATGCCATTTAGCACCCGCAAAAATGAAAAAGTGATACAAGAAGGATTTAACATGCAACCATAAAATACCACAATGCAGAAAGTGCACAGTTATTTTACTCTCTGTAAATGGCCATGCTACAAATTAGGCTGATAATCGCTTGGTCCTTTGGCTAAGATCAAGTGCAGAATCACAGGGTTTTGAGCTATAGGTCAAGAATGATCCCTTTTTGGCCTTAGATTGTAAGTCCTTTGGGGACATCACAAAAAATTAAATGCCACTGAATATGGGCGAAGGGGATCGGTTACATACTACTACTACTTAACATTTCTAGAGCGCTACTAGGGTTACGCAGCACTGTACAGTTTAACAAAAAAGGACCTTACAATCAATCAAAGGAGCTTACAATCTAAAGGACGAAATGTCAAGTTGGGGCAGTCTAGATTTCTTGAATAGAGGTAAAATGGTTAGGTGCCGAAGGCGACATTGAAGAGGTGGGCATTGAGCAAGGATTTGAAGATGGGCAGGGAGGGGGCCTGGCGTATGGGCTCAGGGAGTTTATTCCAAGCATGGGGTGAGGCGAGGCAGAAAGGGCAGAGCCTGGAGTTGGCGGTGGTGGAGAAGGGTACTGAAAGGAGGGATTTGTCTTGAGAGCGGAGGTTACGGGTAGGAACGTAAGGGGAGATGAGAGTAGAGAGGTAAGGAGGGGCTGCAGATCGAGTGCATTTGTAGGTTAGTAGGAGAAGCTTGAACTGTATGCGGTACCTGATCGGAAGCCAGTGAAGTGATTTGAGGAGAGGGGTGATATGAGTATATCGGTCCAGGCGGAAGATAAGACGTGCAGCAGAGTTCTGAACGGACTGACGGGGGGATAGATCGCAAAGTGGGAGGCCAGTGAGGAGTAGGTTGCAGTAATCAAGGCAAGAGGTAATGAGAGAGTGCATGAGAGTTCGGGTGGTGTGCTCAGAGAGGAAAGGGCGAATTTTGCTAATGTTAAAGAGGAAGAAGCGACAGGTCTTGGCTATCTGCTGGATATGCGCAGAGAAGGAGAGGGAGTAGTCGAAGATGACTCCGAGGGTTGCGGGCGGATGAGACAGGGACGATGAGGGTGTTATCAACTGAGATAGAGAGTGGAGGGAGAGGAGACGTGGGTTTGGGTGGGAAGACAATAAGCTCGGTCTTGGTCATGTTCAGTTTCAGGTGGCGGTTGGACATCCAGGCAGCAATGTCGGATAAGCAGGCCGAAACTTTGGCCTGGGTTTCCGCAGTGATGTTTGGTGTGGAGAGATAAAGCTGGGTGTCATCAGCATAAAGATGATATTGGAAACCATGAGATGAGATCAGGGAGCCCAGGGAAGAAGTGTAGATTGAAAAAAGAAGGGGTCCAAGGACAGATCCCTGAGGAACTCCAACAGAGAGCGGGATGGGGGTGGAGGAAGAGCCATGAGAATGTACTCTGAAGGTACAGTGGGAGAGATAAGAGGAGAACCAGGAGAGGACAGAGCCCTGGAACCCAAATGAGGACAGTGTGGCAAGAAGTAGATTGTGATTGACAGTGTCAAAAGCGGCGGATAGGTCAAGGAGGATGAGGATGGAGTAGTGACCTTTGGATTTGCCCCAACCCCATTCGGAATACAATAATGTCATGACTATTGCCATAACAGGAAGATTAAACCTCTTTCTTAACAGTTCTGCCCTTGATATGCTCACAGTAATATCCCACTGCATTTTGGGTTAATGTGCACAATAACAGCTTGGATACTATCAGAGAAATGGAGAGATCCACCCTCCACAAACTATATTCCTTGCTCCAGTGATTAGATGTTCCTCAAGCCATCAATTTTGTCAAGTTTGCAAATCAGATTGTTTTTTTATTAGAAAACACCATGCACTTGCCTTTTTTTTTTTCCTGAATTGTACAAATCCAATGTTTTTCATTAGACAACTTTCACAACAAAGCTTGGTTAATCATTTGTTGATAGAACTGTTATTGCTGCAGCTCACTAAGTAAAAATTAATTTGAACAAGTAACAAATTTAGCTGTGTGTATTTTTTTTTATTTAGCAATCGTATTTTGGTTTCCAAAAAAGCATCCTGTTTATATTGCACTAAAACATGCTTCACCATTGGCAGAGAACATAATCACAAAAGGTTAGCCAATTCTAGAACTCTTGTGTTTAGATAAGTGGTGTTTAAGTTATATGATTAGTGCTGATGTAACTTTGCTGGTCTTTTGTGACATTTCCTGGAACTCAAGTGTTTGACGTAAATGTAGGTTCATCCAACATGGAAATTTTTTTAAAAATAGTATTAAAATGAAAATTTCCAAATTATGTAGGCGAGCAGCAGTACATTTATAGAAGTGATGGCATGGTGGAAATCATTTACTGAAATTCATTAGATAAGAGTAGCCATATTGGGTCAGACCAATGGTTCATCTAACCCAGTATCCTGTTTCCAACACTGGCCAATCCAGGACACAAGTAGCTGTCAGAAACCCAAACAGTAGCAGCATTCCGTGCTACCAATCCCAAGGCAAGCAGTAGCTTCTCCATGTCTGTCTCAATAGCATACTACAGACTTTTCCTCCAGGAACTTGTCCAAATCTTTATCAAAGCCAGATACGCTAATCGCTGTTACCATATCCTCCGGCAATGGGTTCCAGAGCTTAACTATTCATTGAGTGAAAAAAAATCCTCCTATTTGTTTTTAAAGTATTTCCATGTTTTATAAGAATGAGGTGGTGGACAGAGGTAGTGACATCATCTAACAAGATGGATGCCTAGCTTCGGAGCTCTGGAGTGAGTCCAAGCAATCCGCCATTGTGGCCCCATAATCCCACGTCATCTGTGTAGTAATAGTAGTGCCCGAGGAGCCCAGAGTCTGAGGACTGCCAATGTCATCAAAAACCCGGTCTAATGAGGGCAAGACGCCACTCAAACAGCTAGATAAATCTGCGGGCCGTGGACCATGTGGCCCAGACCAGGGAAGCAGAGGAGTGGCGAATGCTCTGAGATTGGTGCATGCACAGGACTATGCTGAAATGGAATCTGTGAAGGATCTAACCTCCTGGGGATTTCAACGACGGAGTTACAGACTTGATCTGGTGAAATCAAGATGGTGATAACTGCTGTGAAGTCCCAGATTAAGGATGCAGTGCAGGAGATAAAGTCCGATCTCGCGGGCATGGGTACCCACATTGATCAAGTGCCTAGGCCCAAGGGCTGTAGGGTATATGTGTAAGAGGCTCCTCCTATCTCTCCCACCGCACCTTCAGAGTCCACTCTCATGGATCCTCCTCCACCCCCATCCCGCTATCTGTTGGTGTTCCCCAGGGATCTGTCCTTGGACCCCTTCTCTTCTCAATCTACACCTCTTCCCTGGGCTCCCTGATCTCATCTCATGGTTTCCAGTATCATCTCTATGCTGATGACACCCAGCTGTATCTCTCCACACCAGACATCACCGCTGAGACCTAGGCAAAGGTATCAGCCTGCTTATCTGACATTGCTGCCTGGATGTCCAACCGCCACCTGAAACTGAACATGTCCAAGACCGAGCTCATCGTCTTTCCACCAAAACCCACTTCTCCTCTTCCTCCACTTTCTATCTCAGTTGATAACACCCTCATCCTCCCCGTCTCATCTGCCCGCAACCTCGGAGTCATCTTTGACTCCTCCCTCTCCTTCTCTGTGCATATCCAGCAGATAGCCAAGACCTGTCGCTTCTTCCTCTTTAACATCAGCAAAATTCGCCCTTTCCTCTCTGAACACACCACCCGAATTCTCGTCCATGCTCTCATTACCTCTCGCCTTGACTACTGCAACTTACTCCTCACCGGCCTCCCACTTAGCCACCTATTCCCCCTTCAATCTGTTCAGAACTCTGCTGCACGTCTTATATTCCGCCAGAACCGATATACTCATATCACCCCTCTCCTCAGGTCACTTCACTGGCTTACAATCAGATACCACATTCAGTTCAAGCTTCTCCTTCTTACCTACAAATGCACTCAGTCTGCTGCCCCTCACTACCTCTCTACCCTCATCTCCCCTTACGTTCCCACCCGAAACCTCCGTTCCCAGGACAAATCCCTCCTTTCAGTACCCTTCTCCACCACCGCCAACTCCAGGCTCCGCTCATTCTGCCTCGCCTCACCCTATGCTTGGAACAACCTTCCCGAGCCCTTACGCCAAGCCCCCTCCCTGCCCATCTTCAAGTCTTTGCTTAAAGCCCACCTCTTCAATGCTGCGTTCGGCACCTAACTCTTTCAGGAAATCCAGACTGCCCCAATTTGACTGCCCCTCTCAGACTGACTGTTCACGTGTCCTTTAGATTCTAAGCTCTTTGAGCAGGGACTGTCCTTTTTTGTTAAACTGTACAGTGCTGCGTAACCCTAGTAGCGCTTTAGAAATGTTAAGTAGTAGTAGTAGTAGTATGTGTAAGAGGCTCAGGGTTTATGTAAAAGGTGATGTGGGATTGGGGGGATGCAGTGGGTATCAGTAAGTAGGGACATAAGGAGGGGCATAATCAAACGTGAACGCCCATCTCCATGGGTGCCTATTTCTATGGGCGCCTATTTCCATGGGCAGGACAAACTGTATTTTCGAAAAAGATGGGCGGCCATCTTTTTTCCGATAATATGGGTTGTGTGGGGCAAATGCCAAGGAGTTGGCCGTTTTTCAGCTGGGCGCTATCGGTTTTCAGCGATAATGGAAACCGAAGGCGCCCATCTAAAAAATGAACAAATCCAAGGCATTGGGTCATGGGAGGGGCTAGGATTCATAGTGCACTGGTCCCCCTCACATGCCAGGACACCAACTGGGCACCCTAGGGGGCACTTTTACAAATTAAAAAAAAAAACAGTAAAACAGCTCCCAGGTGCATAGCACCCTTCCCTTGTGTGCTGAGCCCCCCAAATCCCACTGCCCACAAGTCTACACCATTACCATAACCCTAAGGGGTGAAGGAGGGCACCTACATGTGGGTACAGTGGGTTTATTGGGGGTTTTGGAGGGCTCAGCATTAACCAGCACAAGTGTAACAGGTAGGGGGGGGATGGGCCTGGGTCCGCCTGCCTGAAGTCCACTGCACCCACTAACAACTGATCCAGAGACCTGCATACTGTTGTCAGGGAGCTAGGTATGACATTTCAGACTGGCATACAGGCTGGAAAAAAAAAAGTTTTTCAACTTCTTTTTTTTTGGTGGGAGGGGGTTAGTGACCACTGGGGGAGTCAGGGGAGGTCATCCCCGATTCCCTCCGGTGGGCATCTGGTCATTTAGGGCACTTTTTTGGGACTTGTTCGTGAAAAAAAGGGTCCAAAAAAAGTGCCCTAAATTCTCGCTAAAAATGCCTATTTTTTTTTGATTATCGGCGAAAGCCGGCCATTTTTGTTCAGCCGATAACCACGCCCCAGTTCCGCCTTCACCACGCCTACGACACGCCCCTGTCAACTTTGGTCGTTTCCACGACGGAGTGCAGTTCAATGCACCCAAAATCGGCTTACGATTATACCGATTTGGCCGCCCATGGGAGAAAGACGCCCATCTCCCGATTTGGGTCGAAATATGGGCGTCTTTCTCTTTCGAAAATAATGTGTGCTTCAGGGACTCTGTAGGAATGTCACTTCCTCGAGCAGTGGAGTGGGAGTTGGCGGTGTTCATGCTAAGGAGTGTAGGTGCTGAGAAGGAGGAAGTGAGGGATGGGCAGGGAGGGAGAGGGGGGTTTGTTTAGATAGGGCATTTTGTTTTTTCTTTGGTTGGGATGTAGCTCACACAGTTGTGGATTGTAAACTATAATGTTAAGGGGCTCAATTCCCCATTTAAAAGGTCCCTGATGTTTTGAGAGCTTAAGCAACTGCACAGTGCTATATGTCTTGTGCAGTAACCCACTTAACAACATGAGACTAGCCATACTGGGTCAGACCAATGGTCCATCTAGCCCAGTATCCTGCTTCCAACAGTGGCCAATTCAGGTCACAAGTACCTGGCAGAATCTCAAATAGTAGCAAGATTCATGCTACTGATCCCATGAAAAAGCAGTTGCTTTCCCTATGTCTGCCTATCACAATAGCAGGCTATGGACTTTTCCTCCATTAACATAGCAAAACCTTTTTTAAACCCAGATACACTAACTGCTGATACCACATCCTCTGGCACCAAGTTCCATAGCAGTAAATTGTGAAAGGCATTTCTCCAATGCCAGAAATTAGGTGTGGAACTCAGTGTCCAATGTTGTAAAATATATTTTTCACCTATTACGCTGGCTTTATATATGAAAACATGCTCATTTCCCAAAAATGGTCCACAATGCTCAATTTTCCCAAAATGTGTACCTAAAGGGGAAGGAATAAGAGCTTTATGAAGCTGTTGTTCCCAGTATATGAGCAATCAATTCCAAAATCCTTGAATAGGGGGCAGAACCAAAAGGAGTGAGACAAAGTGGAGTCCCGTGATCCACAGTGAGGACACAATACCAAAGGAACGCAACCAGCATAAAAGGCCTGTTTATGAGAGAAATATGACCTAGTGAGAAACCGAAAGTGACATTCCCTGTGTAGTGCACTATGTATATGAAGGGGTAAGGTTTATATCAGTTTAAGGATCTCAGTTTCTCAAAGATAAATCCACACCTCAGCATTCCACTGCTGCACCCAGCACAAAAAATCCTTCCCTGGGCCCACCTTAGTGAGCGCTTTATAGAGATAAGACACTGAGACCTGAGAGACACCAGGTGGGTAAAAAAATCTTTGTTAGCATCTCAAATATACCAAGAGAGCAATTGAATCTAAGCAGCTTCTTAAAATAGTGCGATACTTGCAAGTATGCAAATATATCAAGATGGGGGCGTCCCCAAAGTTCGTAACAGCAGTGGCAAAGTCTTCAACACTCCTTTCTCAGTTAAAAAGTCCACTACATACAGCAACCCCTTCCTCACCCACCTTTTAAAAATGGCAGTGTCTAGGTCAAAAGTCAGGATTTCCAAAAAGGGGCAGAAAATCTATCGAAGTGGGATTCTGATTTAACAAGGTCAACAGTATACACCATGTGTCTCACATGGAACCCAACAGAATATGATGTTTCAAAGTACTGGGTAATTCCCATCTTTTGAATATACTCTGTAATTTTGTTCTTGGCAGATACTACTATAAAAAACAAAATTACAGAGCATATTCAAAAGCACAGATTAAAAGCCAACATGGATTTAGTGAAGGGAAATCTTGCCTCACGAATCTATTACATTTCTTTGAAGGGGTGAACAAACATGTGGATAAAGGTGAGCCAGTTGATATTGTGTATCTGGATTTTCAGAAGGCATTTGACAAAGTACCTCATGAAAGACTCCAGAGGAAATTGGAGAGTCTTGGGATAGGAGGTAGTGTTCTATTGTGGATTAGAGAGGTGTGGTAGCCGTGTTAGTCCACTTTTAAAGGTAATCAATAGAAATAAAACAAAATAAAACATGGAAAAGAAAATAAGATACCTTTTTTATTGGACATCACTTAATACATTTCTTGATTAGCTTTCAAAGTTGGCTCTTCTTCGTCAGATCAGAAATAAACAAATGTTGGTAGATGACAGTATATATAAGTGAAACATCAAAGCATTCCAGTGACAGTCTAACATGATGGGGGTGGATAGGTGAGAGACAGGAAGAGGGACAGGGAGATATGCATGGAGACAGGAGGGTGATAAAGCAGTACAATTTTATGGTTTATAATGGGCTAGAAAACCCAGATCTTTGTTAAGTCCTGTCTGGTGGGTGTCAAAATATTTAATCATTCTGACTTCAAAGGTCTTGTGTTCCTGTATTGTTTTAAAGTTCCCTTTTAAGATTCTTACCATGAAGTCACTGGTACAGTGTTCTGGTTTTGTAAAGTGCTGCCCCACAGGCGTGACATCTTTATTGGTACTGGCATTTTTCATATGGTGTCTATGTAAATTAAATCTCTTCTTTAGCATCTGACTGGTTTCTCCAATGTAGCAGCCTTCGTTGCATTTTTTACACTGAATGATATATACCACATTGGAAGATGAGCATGTGAAAGATTCCTTAATGTTGAATATTTTTCCTTTGTGTATGAATGTAGGGTCCTGCAAAATGTTTTGGCATAGTTTGCCAGTGGCATAGGAAGGGGGGGGGGCGGTGGGGTGGTCCACCGCGGGTGCACGCCGCTGGGTGGGTGTCGGCTACACTGGTTCCCTGCTCCCTCTGCCCTGGAACAGGTTACTTCCTGTTCCGGGGCATAGAGAGCAGGGAACCAGCGGAGCCGAAAGCAGCTCCCAGCGACGTGCACTCGGGGGCGGATCAGCCCTCTCGCCTGCCCCTCGCTTCCTAATTCAAGTAAGAATGCATTCCGTAGGGGGGAGGGTGCATGCCAAGGGGGGGCGCGCCGTGCTGCACCCGGGGGGGGGGTGCAGCGGCAACCTGCCTCGGGTGTCAGCCGCCCTCATTACGGCACTGTAGTTTGCAGCTGGATATATTGCAAGGATGTGTGCCATTCTTTTCTCTTTGAAGTCAGAAAAAGATCCATATTCCTCAAAGCTTTCCAGTAAAACCGGTAGTGATTTAGCTGGAGAGGATAAATGGACAAGTACATCATCAGCAAAAGCCAATATCTTAAATTTGAACCAGCCCAATTTTACACTTGTAATCTCAGGATTGCCCTGAATCTCTCTAATCAAGGGATCCAAGGACAATGCGAATAGTAATAGTGACAACAGGCAGCCCTGGTGAGTCCCATTAAGTATGGTCTATATATTCATCATAAACACATTTCAAATCACCTAATTGTAACACATCATACAACCATAAGAAGAATCTACCTCTTTGCTAGTTCCTCAGACTAAGAAGAATCTGTTCTGACTTTGAAGATTTTGAAAGACAGGCTTCTGCTATGTCTCACAGATTCTACAACAGAGGCTATCCAACTAAACATGTGTCGATGGGATATACTTGAGCAAAGGAACTGTCACATACAGCACTGAGGCCAAGATGCACAAATGTCCTCGTTAGAGCCGTTCCGTACCAAATTCCATAACGAATCGGTACGGAACGGCTATGCACGAAGGATAGGGAATGCAAATGAGTTGTTCGTTGCAGCTCACTTGCATTCACTAAACCTGCGCATGCCACAAACGTAAAAGTAAAACAAAAAACCCCCCAAAACAAACACGTCCTTTATGGATGGCCTTGCCTCCCCCCCCCCCCCCGCCCCGCCCGAGGTCGCCACTGCTCCCCGCTGCCCCCTGCATTAAAAAATCAAAACTTACTGCCCCGGCCCCCCTCTCTTTCTCCCACAGCTCCGCCTCCCGCCATCCTCCGCCCCTGTGCCCCGCCCTTGCCACCCCCCTGAGGTCTTCGCCGCCGCTTTCTCCTCCACCGGGCCCCCCTCCGTCTTACCGGGCCCGCGCAGCACCTCTCACCTCTGTGTGAAGGCGCTGAACGGGCAAGAAGAACAGCTGACCGCCTCTTCGCCGAGTCTTCGGACGTCCCTCCTTTCCTCCTGGGCCCGCCCTCGTCTGACGTAAGTAACCTACATACGTATACTGCGCTAAACTAGTACATAAGTACATAAGTAATGCCACACTGGGAAAAGACCAAGGGTCCATCGAACCCAGCATCCTGTCCACGACAGCGGCCAATCCAGGCCAAGGGCACCTGGCAAGCTTCCCAAATGTACAAACATTCTATACATGTTACTCCTGGAATTGTGGATTTTTCCCCAGTCCATTTAGTAGCGGTTTATGGACTTGTCCTTTAGGAAACCATCCAACCCCTTTTTAAACTCTGCTAAGCTAACCGCCTTCACCACTTTCTCCGGCAACGAATTCCAGAGTTTAATTATACGTTGGGTGAAGAAAACTTTTCTACAATTTGTTTTAAATTTACTACTACTATATGATATCCGTGCCTTTTCTCCATCCATGCCCTGCCTAGTTCCCACCCCTAATTCAAAAATAATGTGTGAATTAGTGAACACAGACTGCAAACCCACAGTTGGTGAGCTCATGCAATAGTTAACATGCATTAAGAGGCATTAAGAGCATTAAGAGGCATTCAAGCTGGCTGTGCTGAGCATTGAATATCCGGGCATATGTGCCTGGCTAAAACATAGCTATTTAAGGGCTCCTTTTACAAAACTGCGCTAGTGATTCCAGCATGGCAAATGTGACAAAGTTCATAGGAGCTGAATGGGCTTCGTTGCATTTGCTGCACCGGAATTGCTAGCGTAGCTTTTTAAAAGGAGCCCTAAGTGAGATATTCGGCACTTAACTGGCAAAAATGAAACACAAAGATAGGACTGTGTTTTATAAGGTCTTATTTATGCAGTTATCTCAGCTGGTTATGGGCCAATATTTGGCCCTTAACCAGCTAAGTGCCTACTCCACCCCCAGAGTGCCCACAAAAGTAGCCGTTTTCAGCTTAGGTGCTAACCGGATGTTTCACTATCTGGTTAAGTGTCACTGAATATGCCCAGATAGGCCCAGACAAGTGATTTAAACAGCCAGGACCTACTTTGAATAACACTTTACTAAAAGGACCCCTATGTCTTCAGATAAACAGTGGTGGATGTCCAGTGGAGATGGCAGAGGTAAAAATAGTAACAGAATTCACAAAGAGAATTCACAGAACATCCTTTGTTGCAAGTGAAGGAAAAACTATAAGTAATTTATGGTCTATGGTACCACAAAAACAATTTGGGCAGACTAGATGGGCCTGAGTCCTTATCTGCCATCATATTTAATGCTCCTATGCTTTCATTCCAGCCAATGCAGCTTAGTGCATAACAGAAAAAGACCCACAGAGCAAGTCGCTGGCTATGCATAGGTCCACAGCACCCTCTGCTGCCTTGCTAGTAAATTAGCATCATGTCTTCTTAAGAAAACCACGGTCTCAATCAGTGATGGCTGTATACAAACATCTATATACAAGAAACCCACAGACAGATGCAGCTACCTCCACAACTCCAGCTTCCATCCTTCACATACAAAAAGATCCATCATTTACAGCCAAGCCACAAGATACCACTGTATCTACTCTGACCCAGGGGACAGAGACAGACACCTTAAAAGCCTGACTGCGTCCTTCAAACAGAAAGGCTACAACCCCAAAATAATCTCCAAGAATATTGCCTCCTCCCTCAAAACACCCAGGGAGAACCTGCTACAGTACAAGGAGAAAAAAATCCACAGACAGAATCCCCCTTGTAGTGACATACAATCCGAAGTGGTGAACTGGATTAGGAACTGGTTGACGGACAGACGCCAGAGGGTGGTGGTGAATGGAGTTCGCTCGGAGGAGCGAAAGGTAAGTAGTGGAGTGCCTCAAGGATCAGTGCTGGGGCCGATTCTGTTCAATATATTTGTGAGTGAAATTGCCGAAGGGTTAGAAGGTAAAGTTTGCCTATTTGCGGATGATACTAAGATCTGTAACAGAGTGGACACCCCGGAGGGAGTGGAAAACATGAAAAAGGACCTACGGAAGCTAGAAGAATGGTCTAAGGTTTGGCAATTAAAATTCAATGCGAAGAAATGCAAAGTGATGCACTTAGAAAGTAGAAATCCACGGGAGACGTATGTGTTAGGCGGGGAGAGTCTGATAGGTACGGGCGGAGAGAGGGATCTTGGGGTGATAGTATCTGAGGATTTGAAGGCGACGAAACAGTGTGACAAGGCGGTGGCCGTAGCTAGAAGGTTGTTAGGCTGTATAGAGAGAGGTGTGACCAGCAGAAGAAAGGGGGTGTTGATGCCCCTGTATAAGTCGTTGGTGAGGCCCCACCTGGAGTATTGTGTTCAGTTTTGGAGGCCGTATCTTGTTAAGGATGTAAAAAGAATTGAAGCGGTGCAAAGAAAAGCTACGAGAATGGTATGGGATTTGCGTTACAAGACGTATGAGGAGAGACTTGCTGAACTAAACATGTATACTCTGGAGGAAAGGAGAAACAGGGGTGATATGATAGACGTTCAAATATTTGAAAGGTATTAATCCGCAAACGAACCTTTTCCGGAGATGGGAAGGTGGTAGAATGAGAGGACATGAAATGAGATTGAAGGGGGGCAGACTCAAGAAAAATGTCAGGAAGTATTTTTTCACGGAGAGAGTAGTGGATGCTTGGAATGCCCTCCCGCGGGAGGTGGTGGAAATGAAAACGGTAACGGAATTCAAACATGCGTGGGATAAGCATAAAGGAATCCTGTGCCGAAGGAATGGATCCTCAGGAGCTTAGTCAAGATCAGGAGGCGGGGCTGGTGGTTGGGAGGCGGGGATAGGGCTGGGCAGACTTATACGGTCTGTGCCAGAGCTGGTGGTGGGAAGCGGGACTGGTGGTTGGGAGGCGGGGATAGTGCTGGTCAGACTTGTACAGTCTGTGCCAGAGCCGGTGGTTGGGAGGCAGGGCTGGTGGTGGGGAGGTGAGGATAGTGCTGGGCAGACTTATACGGTCTGTGCCTGTGCCAGAGCCGGTAGTTGGGAGGTGGGGCTGGTGGTTGGGAGGCGGGGATAGTGCGGGGCAGACTTATACGGTCTGTGCCCTGAAGAGCACAGGTACAAATCAAAGTAGGGTATACACAAAAAGCAGCAAATATGAGTTATCTTGTTGGGCAGACTGGATGGACCGTGCAGGTCTTTTTCTGCCGTTATCTACTATGTTACTATGTAATCCAGAGCTGGAAAAACTGAGGAAAATCATAAGAGATCTACAACCTATATGCCAGGAGGATGAATTACTGAAAGAGATATTCCCATCCCCACCAGTACTGGCCTTCTGACAGCCACCCAACTTAAAACACAAGCTAATCAGAAGTAAACTTCCATCACAGACTGAAAAGGAACAGAAGGGCACACTTCCCTGTAATTTATCCAGTTGCAAACTATGCCAAAATATTTCACAGGACCCCAAAGTCATCCACAAAGGAAAGATATTCAACATAAAGGGATCTTTCACTTGCTCATCTTCCAATGTGGTATATATCATTCAGTGTAAAAAATGTAACGAAGGATGCTATATTGGAGAAACAGGCCAGATGCTTAAGACAAGATTCAATTTACATAGACATCACATGAACAATACTGGTGCCAGTAGGGCTCCCACGCCTGTTGGTCAACATTTTACAGGACCAGGACACTGTACCAGTGACTTCACAGTGAGAATCCTGAAAGGTAACTTTAAAACCATACAAGAACGTAAGACCTTTGAAGTCAGAATGATTGAATATTTTAACACCCAACAGAAAGGACTTAACAAGGATCTGGGGTTCCTAGCCCATTATAAACCATAAAGCTGTATGTCTCTGTTGATCACCCTCCCCTCACCTATCCACACCCATCCTATTAGAATATCAATGATATGCTTTGATGTCCCCATGCATACCTCCGACCCACCCCCATCCTCCCACCCTGTCAGACTGTCATAGTAATGCTTGAATGTTTTCACTTATATACACTGTCAGCTAGCACATTTGCTGATTTCCGATCTGAGGAAGAAGGGCAACCTTCGAAAGCTAATCAAGAAATGTATTAAGTTATGTCCAATAAAAAAGGTATCATCTTATTTTCTTTTCCATGTTTTATTTTGTTTGATTTCTATTGATAACCTTAAGAAAACAACAAAGCATAAAATGAATCCTTTCATTGAACAAAATCTTCATACATTTTTAACTAGCTTTCAGGACCCAAATACCCCCCCCCCCCCTTTCCTCAGGTCTGGACACAGAACTTTATCTTTCAAGATCATCTGCTGCATTTGTGTTCTTTTAGGAGGGCATCCTAAGGAAAACTAAAATAGTCTCAAAAAAACAGAGGGGTCGAGTTTTTTCCTTTATTTTTTTGTTTTGATTTTATTTTGCATTTCATTTTGTATTTTGCAAAGAAAATAATTTAGGAATTGTAAAACAAAAAGTAACAATAATGATACAGCTTTTGTGCAATAAGACACCATGGCCCTCTGTCTTTTTCTTTTTGTTACATTTGTACCCCGTGCTTTCCCACTCATGGCAGGCTCAATGCGGCTTACATGGGGCAATGGAGGGTTAAGTGACTTGCCCAGAATCACAAGGAGCTGCCTGTGCCTGAAGTGGGAATTGAACTCAGTTTCTCAGTTCCCCACGACCAAAGTCCATCACCCTAACCACTGAGCCACTCTTCCATAAGTAATGCCACACTGGGAAAAGACCAAGGGTCCATCGAGCCCAGCATCCTGTCCATACATAAGCTTCATTTTTGTTCAAGAATACTTCCCTCCATTACTTATTCCAAATATCACCAGATGCTTTATATTGTAATTAATGATATATACCATATATTATCTAGCCAAAGGATTACCTTCTCTATACATAAACCCCAACACAACTACTTACGTCCAGTCTACATACAACCTGCACCCAACACCTCACCCACAAGCCTCGACACTCCTGCTACCAGTCATATCCCAAACACCTCTCCCCAATTTCTCACTCAACACCCCCCACTCACAAACCCCCTACCCATTTAATTACATCCAACAAATCAACCCCAATGTACATCGCTACACGTCACACAGCCCTATGCCCCCACACCCCTACTTCTACCTTCTCATATATGCATCCCCACCACAACCTTAACATCAGCCCTTATTCCTCACACATCTATTAATTCATGTTTAAATGCAATCCTAAACCATGTCACTATATGCCTTGTCTATTTAATTTTTCAGAAAGAACAGCAATGGTTGCTATGCAAATAATTGCTTTGTAAAGGATATGTAAACCCCACCCCCCTCCTGAGAGTCAAACCTCCCAACAAGTCAACCGCCTTCCATATGTAGTCGGGCCCGGCACACTGAGGCTTTCACAGAAGCAGGGTGAGGAATACAAAAAAAAAATAACTTAACGTATCAAGATAAAATTGCCTTCAAGAAAAAGTTTCTTTATTTATAACATTTGTTTCAAACTCAACATTTCAGTAACTTAAGGCTGGCACACTAACTGTTAGTAATACTCTTCTATATACACAAATTGTTCTCTACACATCAAAATTATAACACTTAAGCTTCTATATTTTATTCCCCAGTAGAAACTTTGTTACTATTGCTCAAAATTTAACAACAGTAGCTACTAACATTTGTCTCTTGGTCTCTTCCCACAGATTACCTCCCCCGGCTAAAGTATTTAACTAATATCAGATAAGTATTATTCTGGTTTATAAGTTAAACATGCATGCAAAAACAAACTATTTAATGTGTACTCATGGTTATTTTCTTCCCTTAGGTTCCTCAGGATAAGGTAAGTATGCGTTTGAGTGTTTATTTTCCTCTCTTTATTCAGTTTCTGCACGTTCTTAGCAGGGGCGTAGCCACGGGTGGGCCTGGACGGGCCCAGGCCCACCCACTTTCCCTCCAGGCCCACCCATCCAAATCCTTCATCGCTGTCACTGCCTTTTCTCCCGCGGCTCCGGGGAACGGCCGTCCGGGAGGCAGCGATCAGCGTTGCCTGTCAGTGCCTGCCCTGAAATTGTGCTTCTCTTCTCCCCAGGCATCGCCCTGCTCTTTTCTTTGCTCGTCGCGCAGCGCTGCGCTGCTATTCAAACAGGCAGCTCCGCTCCTCTCTGCCGCGTCCATCCGGCCCTACTAAACAGGAAGTGCATCAGAGGGCCGGGATGGACGCGGCAGAGAGGAGCGGAGCTGCCTGTTTGAATAACAGCGCAGTGCTGTGCGACGAGCGAACAAAAGAGCGGGGCGAAGCCTGGGGAGAAGAGAAGCACAATTTCAGGGCAGGCACTGACAGGCAACGCTGATCGCTGCCTCCCGGACGGCCGTTCCCCGGAGCCGCGGGAGAAAAGGCAGCGACAGCGATGAAGGATTTGGATGGGCGGGCCTGGAAGAGTAAGTGCTGGATTTGTGGTTGGTTGGTTGGGGGGGGGAGGATAGAGGAAAGGGAAGGGATACTTTTACCAGAGTCAAACTTGTAGGAGGAAGGGGATTAGAGGAAACTGGGAAGGAAGAGAGCTGCTGTAGGTGGGAGGAAAAGGAGAAGGGGATCAGGATAGAAGGGAGAGAGCTGCTGGACATGGGAGGAAGAGGCTGGAGAGCTTCTGGACAAGGGAGGAAGAGGGAGAGCTGCTGGACATGGGAGGAAGAGGAGGAGGAGATTGAATGGAAGGGAGAGAGCTGCTGGACATGGGAGGGAGAGGAGGAAGGGGCTGGAGAGCTGCTGGACAAGCTAAGAAGAGGAAGAAGGGACTGGAGGAAAGGGGGAGAGCTCCTGGACATGGGAGGAAGAGGAGGAGGGGACTGGATGGAAGGGAGAGAGCTGCTAGACATGGGAGGGAGAGAAGGAAGGGGTTGGAGAGCTGCTGGACAAGGGAGGAAGAGGAAGAAGGGACTGGAGGGAAGGGAGAGAGCTGCTGGACATGGGAGGGAGAGGAGGAAGGGGCTGGAGAGCTGCTGGACAAGCTAGGAAGAGGAAGAAGGGACTGGAGGAAAGGGGGAGAGCTGGACATGGGAGGAAGAGGAGGAGGGGACTGGATGGAAGGGAGAGAGTTGCTGGACATGGGAGGGAGAGGAGGAAGGGGTTGGAGAGCTGCTGGACAAGGGAGGAAGAGGAGGAAGGGACTGGAGGGAAGGGAAATAGCTGCTGGACATGGGAAGAAGAGAAGGAGGGGACAATGGAAGGGAGAGAGCTGCTGAAGGAAGAGGAGGAGGGGATCTGGGTGGAAGGGAGAGAGCTGTTAGATGTGGGAGGAAGAGGAGGAGGGGATCTGGATGGAAGGGAGAGAGCTGCTGGACATGGGAGGAGAACTGGAGGGAAGGGAGAGAACTGCTGGTACAGCACAAGGAGGGAGGGAAGGGAAACAGAGATACCAGACCAAGGAGATGAAGGAAAAGGGAATATTAAACCTACAGCTTGAGGGAGGGAGGCAGGAAATCAAGCAACCAAACCAGATGCTGGAAAGAGGAGGGAGTAAGAGGGAGAGAAGCTGGATGGGGTAGGGTCAGAGAGGGTAGAGATATATTGGCACTGGGGACAAAGAGAGGGGAGAAGATGGACAGAGTAATATAGGGACACAGAGAAAAGGAGACACTAAACAAGGAGGAAGATAGAGGTACAGAGATGGAAGAAGATGGAAGGATGGCAGAGAAAGAGGGAAAACAGATGGAAGGATGGCAGAGAAAGAGGGAAAATGACAAATGGCCAGGAAACCCTGGCAGAAGAGTTAAGCGAAAACGAAGGAAAGCAGAATCTAGAGACACAATGAGAAAAAGTAAATGGCCATACAACAAAGGTAAAGAAAATAATTTTATTTTTAATTTAGGATAAAGTAATATGGTGTTAATAAAGTTTCAGAGACCAATACTTCCTTCCTTAGGTCAGGATACCGTAACAGCATTATACTGACCTGAGGCAGGAGGTTTTGGCCTCTGAAAGCTCACTGAAAAGGATTAGGCTATTAAATAAATTGTCTGAAATCGGATGCACTGAAAAGCAGCACTTTACCCTGTGTGACAAATGCATCTGAGTGTGACTAAATTTTGCTGGGGGGGGGGGGGGGGGGGGGGGGGGTACAGAGAAAATTTTGTGCCCATCCACTTTGGGTTCAGGCCCACCCAAAATTGGCAGTCTGGCTACGCCACTGGTTCTTAGTCCTTGCACTATTTGTGCTGCAAAGGATACTTTTTCTTCCTCTTTCTTGGTTTAACTTCTTTTCTTCACCTTTCTTTCGGTGGGTACCATTATACGTGATGACACGATGATCCTGACCAGGGAGCAGGAACCAGGGCAGTACCTACTATCCTATGCTTTTAAAAATCAATAATAAAAACCCTAAACCCTAACTAAGAACATTAATCAAACAACCCATTTCTACAAACTTAAATCACTTAAATCACTTCCCTGACTAGCTTTCCCAAAAAAACAAAATGTATAATTGTTTTTCCCTAACCTAATACCTCCCACAAAAATAAACAGATTAAATTTTATTTTCAAACCCTGACTTCTCAACACCACTGAAAACTGTAGGGACAACAGCTACCTTGCTAGCAGAATACAGTGTAATTAGTCTTTTCCTTTAATTAATTGTGTATTTCAACCTTCGGTGCAGCTTCTCACTTTCCCAACTCTTTCTAAAATCACTTAGATTTAATAGAGTTTTAAAGTGTACTGCAGCCAACATTGTTGCAGAAACAAATTAATTAGAACACCTTATCAGGTGGATCAAACTTATCAGCACATTACACCTTTAATATCCTAACAGGATTTGCTTGTGCTGCCTCCTTTCCAACACCAAACCTTTTCAAACAGTCATCAGTCAGGTCACTAAAGCCCCTAAACTCGCAACAGGCTTTTTCAAATTAAGTAATTAACATCCATTACATTCCTCACATACACAACCAGGCTTTTTTAACACTTCAACTCTGTTCTCACACAACTTTTCCTATAACAGCTGAGCACTGGTCACTAACATACATCTGCTCAGCTTCAAACTCACCTCCCAACCAGTGTTGCCAGGTGGAAAATTTTTTTCCCACCCAAACCAGCGTAAAAACAGCCCAAAACCCGCCCAAACTCAAACCCCGCCCCTGACACCCCCACCCCCGCGTCATCAACCCCGCCGTCACCGGCCCCGCCTCCCCTGTCACCGGCCCCGCCTCCCCCGTCATCGGGCCCGCCCAAAACGTCACTAACCCCGCCCAAAACGTCACTAACCCCGCCCCCCGCGGCCGAAAAAACCGCCCGAAAAACCGCGGAAAAGAAAAAAAAGAAGCCCAAAAAACCGCGACCCGCCGCGGGCAAAAATTTCCCACGGCGGGTCGCCCACCTGGCAACACTGCTCCCAACTGACCAGCAAGCCATTGCCAAGGCAACCAGTTGCTCAGCTGCTGTCCCAGAGTGATGTCACTTTAGAACCTATTTTTTCCTCTGGAGCCCAGTCAAGATTATTTTAACCCCTTGGGTTACAGATATATTTGCTTTGGTTATAAAAATAATGTGCTACAGACAATGCCAGATCAGGGTTTAAATTAGATGAAATCAGCTCATTTAAAGCGAATGCTACATACCTGTAGAAGGTATTCTCCGAGGACAGCAGGCTGATTGTTCTCACTGATGGGTGACGTCCACGGCAGCCCCTCCAATCAGAATCTTCACTAGCAAAGTCCTTTGCTAGCCCTCGCGCGCATGCGCGGCCGTCTTCCCGCCCGAAACCGGCTTGAGCCGGCCAGTCTCATATGTAGCAAGACAAAGACAAGGGAAGACACAACTCCAAAGGGGAGGCGGGCGGGTTTGTGAGAACAATCAGCCTGCTGTCCTCGGAGAATACCTTCTACAGGTATGTAGCATTCGCTTTCTCCGAGGACAAGCAGGCTGCTTGTTCTCACTGATGGGGTATCCCTAGCCCCCAGGCTCACTCAAAACAACAACCATGGTCAATTGGGCCTCGCAACGGCGAGGACATAACTGAGATTGACCTAAAAAAATTTACCAACTAACTGAGAGTGCAGCCTGGAACAGAACAAACAGGGCCCTCGGGGGGTGGAGTTGGATCCTAAAGCCCAAACAGGTTCTGAAGAACTGACTGCCCGAACCGACTGTCGCGTCGGGTATCCTGCTGCAGGCAGTAATGAGATGTGAATGTGTGGACAGATGACCACGTCGCAGCTTTGCAAATTTCTTCAATAGAGGCTGACTTCAAGTGGGCTACCGACGCAGCCATGGCTCTAACATTATGAGCCGTGACATGACCCTCAAGAGCCAGCCCCGCCTGGGCGTAAGTGAAGGAAATGCAATCTGCTAGCCAATTGGATATGGTGCGTTTCCCCACAGCCACTCCCCTCCTGTTGGGATCAAAAGAAACAAACAATTGGGCGGACTGTCTGTTGGGCTGTGTCCGCTCCAGGTAGAAGGCCAATGCTCTCTTGCAGTCCAATGTGTGCAGCTGATGTTCAGCAGGGCAGGAATGAGGACGGGGAAAGAATGTTGGCAAGACAATTGACTGGTTCAGATGGAACTCCGACACGACCTTTGGCAAGAACTTAGGGTGAGTGCGGAGGACTACTCTGTTATGATGAAATTTGGTGTAAGGGGCCTGGGCTACCAGGGCCTGAAGCTCACTGACTCTACGAGCTGAAGTAACTGCCACCAAGAAAATGACCTTCCAGGTCAAGTACTTCAGATGGCAGGAATTCAGTGGCTCAAAAGGAGGTTTCATCAGCTGGGTGAGAACGACATTGAGATCCCATGACACTGTAGGGGGCTTTGACAAAAGCAAACCTCTCATGAAGCGAACAACAAAAGGCTGTCCCGAGATCGGCTTACCTTCCACATGGACTCAGACAAGTGCAGAAGGTATTCAAGCAGGGTCTGTGTAGGACAAGAGCGAGGATCTAGGGCCTTGCTGTCACACCAGACGGCAAACCTCCTCCATAGAAAGAAGTAACTCCTCTTAGTGGAATCTTTCCTGGAAGCAAGCAAGATGCGGGAGACACCCTCTGACAGACCCAAAGAGGCAAAGTCTACGCTCTCAACATCCAGGCCGTGAGAGCCAGGGACCGGAGGCTGGGATGCAGAAGAGCCCCTTCGTCCTGCATGATGAGGGTCGGAAAACACTCCAATCTCCACGGTTCTTCGGAGGATAACTCCAGAAGAAGAGGGAACCAGATCTGACGCGGCCAAAAAGGAGCAATCAGAATCATGGTGCCTCGGTCTTGCTTGAGTTTCAACAAAGTCTTCCCCACCAGAGGAATGGGAGGATAGGCATACAGCAGACCCTCCCCCCAATTCAGGAGGAAGGCATCCGATGCCAGTCTGCCGTGGGCCTGAAGCCTGGAACAGAACTCAGGGACTTTGTGGTTGGCTCGAGATGCGAAGAGATCCACCAAGGGGGTGCCCCACGCTTGGAAAATCTGGCGCACCACTCGGGAGTTGAGCGACCACTCGTGAGGTTGCATAATCCTGCTCAATCTGTCAGCCAGACTGTTGTTTACGCCTACCAGATATGTGGCTTGGAGCACCATGCCGTGACGGCGAGCCCAGAGCCACATGCTGACGGCTTCCTGACACAGGGGGCGAGATCCGGTGCCCCCCTGCTTGTTGACGTAGTACATGGCAACCTGGTTGTCTGTCTGAATTTGGATAATTTGGTGGGACAGCCGATCTCTGAAAGCCTTCAGAGCGTTCCAGATCGCTCGCAACTCCAGAAGATTGATCTGTAGATCGCGTTCCTGGAGGGACCAGCTTCCTTGGGTGTGAAGCCCATCGACATGAGCTCCCCACCCCAGGAGAGACGCATCCGTAGTCAGCACTTTTTGTGGCTGAGGAATTTGGAAAGGACGTCCCAGAGTCAGATTGGACCAAATCGTCCACCAATACAGGGATTCGAGAAAACTCGTGGACAGGTGGATCACGTCTTCTAGATCCCCAGCAGCTTGAAACCACTGGGAAGCTAGGGTCCATTGAGCAGATCTCATGTGAAGGCGGACCATGGGAGTCACATGAACTGTGGAGGCCATGTGGCCCAGCAATCTCAACATCTGCCGAGCTGTGATCTGCTGGGACGCTCGCACCCGCGAGACGAGGGACAACAAGTTGTTGGCTCTCGCCTCTGGGAGATAGGCGCGAGCCGTCCGAGAATCCAGCAGAGCTCCTATGAATTTGAGTCTCTGCGCCGGGAGAAGATGGGACTTTGGGTAATTTATCACAAACCCCAGTAGCTCCAGGAGGCGAATAGTCATCTGCATGGACTGCAGGGCTCCTGCCTCGGATGTGTTCTTCACCAGCCAATCGTCGAGATATGGGAACACGTGCACCCCCAGCCTGCGAAGTGCCGCTGCTACTACAGCCAAGCACTTTGTGAACACCCTGGGCGCAGAGGCGAGCCCAAAGGGTAGCACACAGTACTGGAAGTGACGTGTGCCCAGCTGAAATCGCAGATACTGTCTGTGAGCTGGCAGTATCGGGATGTGTGTGTAGGCATCCTTCAAGTCCAGAGAGCATAGCCAATCGTTTTCCTGAATCATGGGAAGTAGGGTGCCCAGGGAAAGCATCCTGAACTTTTCTTTGACCAGATATTTGTTCAGGGCCCTTAGGTCTAGGATGGGACGCATCCCCCCTGTTTTCTTTTCCACAAGGAAGTACCTGGAATAGAATCCCAGCCCTTCCTGCCCGGATGGCACAGGCTCGACCGCATTGGCGCTGAGAAGGGCGGAGAGTTCCTCTGCAAGTACCCGCTTGTGCTGGAAGCTGTAAGACTGAGCTCCCGGTGGACAATTTGGAGGTTTTGAGGCCAAATTGAGGGTGTATCCTTGCCGGACTATTTGGAGAACCCACGAATCGGAGGTTATGAGAGGCCACCTTTGGTGAAAAGCTTTCAACCTCCCTCCGACTGGCAGGTCGCCCGGCACTGACACTTGGATGGCGGCTATGCTCTGCTGGAGCCAGTCAAAAGCTCGCCCCTTGCTTTTGCTGGGGAGCCGAGGGGCCTTGCTGAGTCGCACGCTGCTGACGAGAGCGAGCGCGCTGGGGCTTAGCCTGGGCCGCAGGCTGTCGAGAAGGAGGATTGTACCTACGCTTGCCAGAAGAGTAGGGAACAGTCTTCCTTCTCCCAAAAAATCTTCTACCTGTAGAGGTAGAGGCTGAAGGCTGCCGGCGGGATAACTTGTCGAATGCGGTGTCCCGCTGGTGGAGCTGCTCTACCACCTGTTCGACTTTCTCTCCAAAAATGTTATCCGCACGGCAAGGCGAGTCCGCAATCCGCTGCTGGATTCTATTCTCCAGGTCGGAGGCACGCAGCCATGAGAGCCTGCGCATCACCACACCTTGAGCAGCGGCCCTGGACGCAACATCAAAGGTGTCATACACCCCTCTGGCCAGGAATTTTCTGCACGCCTTCAGCTGCCTGACCACCTCCTGAAAAGGCTTGGCTTGCTCAGGGGGGAGCGCATCAACCAAGCCCGCCAACTGCCGCACATTGTTCCGCTTGTGTATGCTCGTGTAGAGCTGGTAAGACTGAATTTTGGCCACGAGCATAGAAAAATGGTAGGCCTTCCTCCCAAAGGAGTCTAAGGTTCTAGAGTCCTTGCCCGGGGGCGCCGAAGCATGCTCCCTAGAACTCTTAGCCTTCTTTAGGGCCAGATCCACAACTCCAGAATCATGAGGCAACTGGGTGCGCATCAGATCTGGGTCCCCATGGATCCGGTACTGGGACTCGATCTTCTTGGGGATGTGGGGATTAGTTAAAGGTTTTGTCCAGTTCGCAAGCAATGTCTTTTTTAGGACATGGTGCAAGGGAACAGTGGACGCTTCCTTAGGTGGAGAAGGATAGTCCAGGAGCTTAAACATTTCAGCCCTGGGCTCGTCCTCCACAACCACCGGGAAGGGGATGGCCGTAGACATCTCCCGGACAAAGGAAGCGAAAGACAGACTCTCAGGAGGAGAAAGCTGTCTTTCAGGAGAGGGAGTGGGATCGGAAGGAAGACCCTCAGACTCCTCGTCAGAGAAATATCTGGGGTCTTCTTCCTCTTCCCACGAGGCCTCACCCTCGGTGTCAGACACAAGTTCACGGACCTGTGTCTGCAACCGTGCCCGACTCGACTCCGTGGAGCCACGTCCACGATGGGGGCGTCGAGAGGTAGACTCCCTCGCCCGCATCGGCGAAGCTCCCTCCGCCGACGTAGTCGGGGAGCCTTCCTGGGAGGCGACGGCAGCCGGCACCGCACGCGGCACCGACGCCGGAGACCTCACCTCGGGCGATGGGCCAGCCGGCGCCACGCTCGACGGTACCGGTGGCGCAAGCACCGCCGGTACCGGAGGGGTAGGGCGCAACAGCTCTCCCAAAATCTCTGGGAGAACGGCCCGGAGGCTCTCGTTCAGAGCGGCTGCAGAGAAAGGCATGGAAGTCGATGCAGGCGTCGACGTCAGAACCTGTTCCGGGCGTGGAGGCTGTTCCGGGCTGTCCAGAGTGGAGCGCATCGACACCTCCTGAACAGAGGGTGAGCGGTCCTCTCGGTGCCAATGCCTGCTGGGTGCCGACTCCCTCGGCGACCCAGAGCTCTCGGTACCGACACGGGAAGGGGACCGGTGACGATGCTTCTTCGACTTCTTGGAACGAAGCATGTCACCGGAGCTTCCCGGTACCGACGAGGAGGACGTAGAATCCAGCCGTCGCTTCCTCGGGGCCGAGGCCGAAGGAGGTCGGTCTCGGGGGGGCTGTACCGCAGGAGCCCTCAGGGTAGGGGGAGACCCACCCGAAGGCTCACCGCCACCAGCAGGGGAATGGACAGCCCTCACCTGCACTCCCGATGATGCACCACCATCCGACGACATCAGCAGACGAGGTCCCGGTACCACCGACGTCGATGCAGCTATCCGATGTCTCGGCGCCGATGCAGAGGGCCGATGCCTCGATGCACTCGATGCACTGGCAGCCGAGGATGAAGCTCTGGACGCTGAAGACGTCGATGCACTCGATACCCCCGGTGCCGATGCCGACGAAGAGCCCGAGAACAAAACGTTCCACTGGGCCAATCTCGCTACCTGAGTCCGCCTTTGCAAAAGGGAACACAGACTACAGGCCTGAGGGCGGTGCTCGGCCCCCAGACACTGAAGACACGAGTGAGCGAGATTACCCGGGCGCACTGGGTGCACTTCTTGAAGCCGCTGGAAGGCTTCGATGTCATGGGCGGAAAAATCACGCCGGCGAAATCAAAATCCGAAATGGCGAAATGAGCACCAAAACTTTGAGGGAGAAAAATCTCGACCGAGGCCGAAAAGAGGCCTACCCCGACAACGAAAGAAAACTTACCGGGGCAAAATCTGAAAATACGGGAAGGGGCAAACGAAACCCGAGGGGGCTTCCGGAACACTTCCCGAACAGTTTTAAAGGATTTTCCGAAGAAAAAACACGTCGTAAAAGGACGCGCGAGGTCAACTTTCCGGGGCTCGACACGGCGAAAACACGACCGTACCGAGTGCGGACGAAAGAAGACTGGCCGGCTCAAGCCGGTTTCGGGCGGGAAGACGGCCGTTCATGCGCGGTGCGCACAGGCGCGCGAGGGCTAGCAAAGGACTTTGCTAGTGAAGATTCCGATTGGAGGGGCTGCCGTGGACGTCACCCATCAGTGAGAACAAGCAGCCTGCTTGTCCTCGGAGAATAAGATTTATGGAATGATTGTGCCATAGATTTTACTTAATCCTGTCCTAGGTCCATAGGCGGTCAGTGGCCCAACTGTTTGGGGAGGAGCCAGGGGTGGAGCTTAAATCCATAATTGTCTGATAACACACAGAAAAATAAATAAAAATAAAAATGTCACAATTAATAACTTTTATTAAATTTAGATATTAGATATGTATCATATGTCAAAGAATAAAGTGGTTGCTCAAAGCATATACTAACCACAATCGCTCAATTGTAAAACACTATGCACAAATTTGTGCAAAAACACACTCAGAACCTTACTGTACCATAACACTAGGCAGACCCTAATACACCAATATACCACCCATATGGAAAATGCAGACCGTCAACAATATGAAACAAGGGATCATAATATCACAATTCTCATGTAGAGCCACAAAACACCCTTTTAGGGTGGATAGTGTTCACAATGAGCTCCTTTTATTAACAACTATATGTAGATCCTTCAAGAGGTAGTGTGTCATGATTTAGGCTCTAAAACCCTTTCTGATGTTTTGGTGCCACCTCAGTAAGGCCAATACACAATCTCTCCACTGCAAAACACTATACACAAACTTGTGCAAAAACACACTCATAACCTTAGCAAACCATAACAGCACTAATTCCAAGGACAGGACGAGCTACAACCTTATGCGTGGAAAGGCAGCACTGTAATTACACTGGGCTCTAAAACCTAGTGAAACAAAAAAAAAACCCCAAAAAGGGCTGTAAATACTACACACTAGTAGAATACTGCACCTTGATTACACATGAAAAACACATGACACAACAGATATGAAGGCAAAACTGGAAAGTTACCTCAAGAAGTCAGACTCAGCATGCAGCAATACTATAAAAATTGAAACTTACATGCAAAATATCACAGATGCACATTTCCAAAAGCTGACATATAGTGAATGCTACATACCTGTAGAAGGTATTCTCCGAGGACAGCAGGCTGATTGTTCTCACTGATGGGTGACGTCCACGGCAGCCCCTCCAATCGGAACACTTTCTAGCAAAGTCCTTTGCTAGTCCTCGCGCACCGATGCGCACTGCGCATGTTCGGCCGTCTTCCCGCCCGAACCGGCTAGTGCCGGCCAGCCTCATATATAGCAAGACAAAGAGAAGGGAAGACACAACTCCAAAGGGGAGGCGAGCGGGTTTGTGAGAACAATCAGCCTGCTGTCCTCGGAGAATACCTTCTACAGGTATGTAGCATTCGCTTTCTCCGAGGACAAGCAGGCTGCTTGTTCTCACTGATGGGGTATCCCTAGCCCCCAGGCTCACTCAAAACAACAACCATGGTCAATTGGGCCTCGCAACGGCGAGGACATAACTGAGATTGACCTAAAAAATTTACCAACTAACTGAGAGTGCAGCCTGGAACAGAACAAACATGGGCCTAGGGGGGGTGGAGTTGGATTCTAAACCCCGAACAGATTCTGAAGCACTGACTGCCCGAACCGACTGTCGCGTCGGGTATCCTGCTGCAGGCAGTAATGAGATGTGAATGTGTGGACAGATGACCACGTCGCAGCTTTGCAAATCTCTTCAATGGTGGCTGACTTCAAGTGGGCTACCGACGCTGCCATGGCTCTAACATTATGAGCCGTGACATGACCCTCAAGAGCCAGCCCAGCCTGGGCGTAAGTGAAGGAAATGCAATCTGCTAGCCAATTGGATATGGTGCGTTTTCCCACAGCCACTCCCCTCCTGTTGGGATCAAAAGAAACAATCAATTGGGCGGACTGTCTGTTGGGCTGTGTCCGCTCCAGATAGAAGGTCAATGCTCTCTTGCAGTCCAATGTGTGCAGCTGATGTTCAGCAGGGCAGGAATGAGGACGGGGAAAGAATGTTGGCAAGACAATTGACTGGTTCAGATGGAACTCCGACACAACCTTTGGCAAGAACTTAGGGTGAGTGCGGAGGACTACTCTGTTATGATGAAATTTGGTGTAAGGGGCCTGGGCTACCAGGGCCTGAAGCTCACTGACTCTACGAGCTGAAGTAACTGCCACCAAGAAAATGACCTTCCAGGTCAAGTACTTCAGATGGCAGGAATTCAGTGGCTCAAAAGGAGGTTTCATCAGCTGGGTGAGAACGACATTGAGATCCCATGACACTGTAGGAGGCTTGACAGGGGGCTTTGACAAAAGCAAACCTCTCATGAAGCGAACAACTAAAGGCTGTCCTGAGATCGGCTTACCTTCCACACGGTAATGGTATGCACTGATTGCACTAAGGTGAACCCTTACGGAGTTGGTCTTGAGATCAGACTCAGACAAGTGCAGATGGTATTCAAGCAGGGTCTGTGTAGGACAAGAGCGAGGATCTAGGGCCTTGCTGTCACACCAGACGGCAAACCTCCTCCATAGAAAGAAATAACTCCTCTTAGTGGAATCTTTCCTGGAAGCAAGCAAGATGCGGGAGACACCCTCTGATAGACTCAAAGAGGCAAAGTCTACGCTCTCAACATCCAGGCCGTGAGAGCCAGGGACCGGAGGCTGGGATGCAGAAGTGCCCCTTCGTCCTGTGTGATGAGGGTCGGAAAACACTCCAATCTCCACGGTTCTTCGGAGGACAACTCCAGAAGAAGAGGGAACCACATCTGATGCGGCCAAAAAGGAGCAATCAGAATCATGGTGCCTCGGTCTTGCTTGAGTTTCAACAAAGTCTTCCCCACCAGAGGTATGGGAGGATAAGCATACAGCAGACCCTCCCCCAAGTCCAGGAGGAAGGCATCCGATGCCAGTCTGCCGTGGGCCTGAAGCCTGGAACAAAACTGAGGGACTTTGTGGTTGGCTCGAGAAGCGAAGAGATCTACCAAGGGGGTGCCCCACACCTGGAAGATCTGTCGCACTACACGGGAATTGAGCGACCACTCGTGAGGTTGCATAATCCTGCTCAACCTGTCGGCCAGACTGTTGTTTACGCCTGCCAGGTATGTGGCTTGGAGCACCATGCCGTGACGGTGAGCCCAGAGCCACATGCTGACGGCTTCCTGACACAGGGGGCGAGATCCGGTGCCCCCCTGCTTGTTGACGTAATACATGGCAACCTGGTTGTCTGTCTGAATTTGGATAATTTGGTGGGACAGCCGATCTCTGAAAGCCTTCAGAGCGTTCCAGATCGCTCGTAACTCCAGAAGATTGATCTGCAGATCGCGTTCCTGGAGGAACCAGCTTCCTTGGGTGTGAAGCCCATCAACATGAGCTCCCCACCCCAGGAGAGACGCATCCGTGGTCAGCACTTTTTGAGGCTGAGGAATTTGGAAAGGACGTCCCAGAGTCAAATTGGACCAAATCGTCCACCAATACAGGGATTTGAGAAAACTCGTGGACAGGTGGATCACGTCTTCTAGATCCCCAGCAGCCTGAAACCACTGGGAAGCTAGGGTCCATTGGGCAGATCTCATGTGAAGGCGGGCCATGGGAGTCACATGAACTGTGGAGGCCATGTGGCCCAGCAATCTCAACATCTGCCGAGCTGTGATCTGCTGGGACGCTCGCACCCGCGAGACGAGGGACAACAAGTTGTTGGCTCTCGTCTCTGGAGATAGGCGCGAGCCGTCCGAGAATCCAGCAGAGCTCCTATGAATTCGAGTTTCTGCACTGGGAGAAGATGGGACTTTGGATAATTTATCACAAACCCCAGTAGCTCCAGGAGGCGAATAGTCATCTGCATGGACTGCAGGGCTCCTGCCTCGGACGTGTTCTTCACCAGCCAATCGTCGAGATATGGGAACACGTGCACCCCCAGCCTGCGAAGTGCCGCTGCTACTACAGCCAAGCACTTTGTGAACACCCTGGGCGCAGAGGCGAGCCCAAAGGGTAGCACACAGTACTGGAAGTGACGTGTGCCCAGCTGAAATCGCAGATACTGTCTGTGAGCTGGCAGTATCGGGATGTGTGTATAGGCGTCCTTCAAGTCCAGAGAGCATAGCCAATCGTTTTCCTGAATCATGGGGAGAAGGGTGCCCAGGGAAAGCATCCTGAACTTTTCTTTGACCAGATATTTGTTCAGGGCCCTTAGGTCTAGGATGGGACGCATCCCCCCTTTTTTCTTTTCCACAAGGAAGTACCTGGAATAGAATCCCAGCCCTTCCTGCCCGGATGGCACAGGCTCGACCGCATTGGCGCTGAGAAGGGCGGAGAGTTCCTCTGCAAGTACCTGCTTGTGCTGGAAGCTGTAAGACTGAGCTCCCGGTGGACAATTTGGAGGTTTTGAGGCCAAATTGAGGGTGTATCCTTGCCGGACTATTTGAAGAACCCACTGATCGGAGGTTATGAGAGGCCACCTTTGGTGAAAAGCTTTCAACCTCCCTCCGACTGGCAGGTCGCCCGGCACTGCCACTTGGATTTCGGCTATGCTCTGCTGGAGCCAGTCAAAAGCTCGTCCCTTGCTTTTGCTGGGGAGCCGAGGGGCCTTGCTGAGTCGCACGCTGCTGACGAGAGCGAGCGCGCTGGGGCTTAGCCTGGGCCGCAGGCTGTCGAGAAGGAGGATTGTACCTACGCTTGCCAGAAGAGTAGGGAACAGTCTTCCTTCCCCCAAAAAATCTTCTACCTGTAGAGGTAGATGCTGAAGGCTGCAGGCGGGAGAACTTGTCGAATGCGGTGTCCCACTGGTGGAGTTGCTCTACCACCTGTTCGACTTTTTCTCCAAAAATATTGTCCGCACAGCAAGGCGAGTCCGCAATCCGCTGCTGGATTCTATTTTCCAGGTCAGAGGCACGCAGCCATGAGAGTCTGCGCATCACCACACCTTGAGCAGCAGCCCTGGACGCAACATCAAAGGTGTCGTACACCCCTCTGGCCAGGAATTTTCTGCACGCCTTCAGCTGCCTGACCACCTCCTGAAATGGCTTGGCTTGCTCAGGGGGGAGCTTGTCCACCAAGCCCGCCAACTGCCGCACATTGTTCCGCATGTGTATGCTCGTGTAGAGCTGGTACGACTGAATTTTGGCCTCGAGCATAGGTACGCCTTCCTCCCAAAGGAGTCCAAGGTTCTAGAGTCCTTGCCCGGGGGCGCTGAAGCATGCTCCCTAGAACTCTTGGCCTTCTTTAGGGCCAAATCCACAACTCCAGAGTCATGAGGCAACTGAGTGCGCATCAGCTCTGGGTCCCCATGGATTCGGTACTGGGACTCAATCTTCTTGGGGATGTGGGGATTACTTAATGGGTTGGTCCAGTTCGCCAGCAATGTCTTTTTTAGGACATGATGCATGGGTACTGTGGACGCTTCCTTAGGTGGAGAAGGATAGTCCAGGAGCTCAAACATTTCAGCCCTGGGCTCGTCCTCCACAACCACCGGGAAGGGGATGGCCGTAGACATCTCCCGGACAAAGGAAGCGAAAGACAGACTCTCGGGAGGAGACAGCTGCCTTTCAGGAGAGGGAGTGGGATCAGAAGGAAGACCCTCAGACTCCTCGTCAAGAGAAATATCTGATGTCTTCCTCTTCTTCCCACGAGGCCTCACCCTCGGTGTCAGACACAAGTTCACGGACCTGTGTCTGCAACCGTGCCCGGCTCGACTCCGTGGAACCACGGCCACGGTGGGAGCGTCGAGAGGTAGACTCCCTCGCCCGCACCGGCGAAGCTCCCTCCGCCGACGTAGTCGGGGAGCCTTCCTGGGAGGCTACCGCAGTCGGAGACTTCACCCCGGGCAATGGGCCAGCCGGCGCCTCGCTCGACGGTACCTGGTGGCGCAAGCACCCCCGGTACCGGAGGGGTAGGGCGCAACAGCTCTCCCAGGATCTCTGGGAGAACGGCCCGGAGGCTCTCGTTCAGAGCGGCTGCAGAAAAAGGCATGGAAGTCGATGCAGGCGTCGATGTCAGAGTCTGTTCCGGGCGTGGAGGCTGTTCTGGGCTGTCCAAAGGGGAGCGCATCGACACCTCCTGAACAGAGGGCGAGCGGTCCTCTTGGTGCCGTTGCCTACTGGGTGCCGACTCCCTCGGCGACCCAGAGCTCTCGGTGCCGACACGGGAAGGAGACCGGTGACGATGCTTCTTCGACTTCTTGGAACGAAGCATGTCACCGGAGCTTCCCGGCACCGACGAGGAGGACGTAGAATCCAGCCGTCTCTTCCTCGGGGCCGAGGCCGAAGGAGGTCGGTCTCGGGGGGGCTGTACCGCAGGAGCCCTCAGGGTGGGGGGAGACCCACCCGAAGGCTCACCGCCACCAGCAAGGGAATGGACAGCCCTCACCTGCACTCCAGACGAAGCACCACCGTCCGACGACATCAGCAGACGAGGAGGTCTCGATACCACCGACGCCGACGCAGCCTTCCGATGACGCCCCGATGCAGAGGGCCGATGCCTCGATGCACTTGGGGACGACGATGAAGGTCCAGGCGCCGACGACGTCGATGCAGTCGATACTCCCGGTGCCGATGCCGACGAAGAGCCCGAGAACAAAATGTTCCACTGGGCTAATCTCGCTACCTGAGTCCGCTTTTGTAAAAGGGAACACAGACTACAGGCCTGCGGGCGGTGCCCAGCCCCCAGACATTGAAGACACGACGCGTGCCTGTCAGTGAGTGAGATTACTCGGGCGCACTGGGTGCACTTCTTGAAGCCGCTGGAAGACTTCGATGTCATGGGCAGAAAAATCGCGCCGGCGAGATCAAAACTCGAAATGGCGAAAAAGGCACCGCAAAATTAGGGGGAAGAAAAACTTCGACCGAGGCCTAAATAGGGCCTACCCCGACGACGAAAGAAAACTTACCGGGGCAAAAACTGGAAGTATGGGAAGGGAGAAGACCATAAAGGTCTCCTTCCGACACCTTTTTTTATTTTATTTTATTTTTTTTTAATTTTTGATAATTATAACATTACATTTATGTAATAACATAAATCACACACATCAGGTAATAATATTACACAGGAAATCTTTAAGGAAAAAAAAAATAACATTTTAGTCCACAATTGTTGATCCAAGAACAGGAAAATTAAATGACCTCATACTTATCAGAGTAATTAACTTCTTACTTAAGCAGAAGGAACATGAAAATCGCTAGCAGGTATAACGCTTACAATCCAAGATTAATGCAGTATTATTCTTTTGTTGCAATAAATGCTTTTAACTTCTCTGGATCGAAATAAACATAATTTACAGAATTCAAAGAAATATGGCATTTACATGGGAACCTTAACATAAAGGTCCCACCTATACGCAAAACTCTCTCTTTTAATAACAAAAATTGTTTCCTCTTCCTTTGAGTTTCTCGGGCAAAGTCTGGAAATACTTGAATTTTGGATCCAAAGAACAATGAATTAGTGTGGCGGAAAAAGAGTTTAAAAATATTATTGCGATCTAATTGCAGAGCAAAAGTAACTAATAATGTAGTTCTTTCTGTTATAGTTTCTAATGAGGATTCTAATAATTCTGTTATATTCAGATCATCTTGAGAGTTAACAGGTAATAATTTCCCTTGTGCTCCAGAAATATACATTACTCGAGTAATCGGAGGGTACATCTCAGATGGTATACCTAATATTTCGTTAAGGTATTTCTTTAGCATGTCAATTGCTGGAACCAATGGGCTTTTAGGAAAATTGAGGAAACGTAAATTGTTAGCCCTCATTTGATTTTCTAAATATTCCGTTTTGCGTTGTTGAAGATTACTATCCCTTATTAAAACATTTATAGAAGAATTAATTGTTTTTACTTCTTTATCAAAATTCTCCATTTTTATAGTTTGTTCTGCATTTTTCAACTGCAAATCAGATTGTAGACTCTTTATATCCACCACAGCACCAGACAAAGTACCTGAAATTTGCTGCAAGCTGGTATTCAGTCTTTGGATTGCATCCCATATAGAATCCATCGTAACGGTAGTTGGTTTCATAACTTCAAGGTTCAAGGGCGATTCCCCAGGGCTTTTCTCAGACAAGATCCTTGTCGAAGCTGGCAACTGCACTGGCGTCGACGCGGCCGCGGGGTCTCCACACCCAGCCGTTGAGGACCGACTTCCGGATTCAACGCGCCGTTCTCTCGCGGCCGTCGCCTCTCGCCCTGGTCTTGGAGGAACCGTCAAAGAAGGAGGGCTTAAAGATACTCCCTCAGCGCTTAGGTCTAATTGTTCACCCGGACCGCCATGAGCGAACATTCCGGTTCCCGGCGGTTGGAGTCCCGATTCTTCCAGCGTCAACTGCCTCAAAAGAGGGGGCTCAACCCTGCCTGTGGAGGTAGGCACTGCGGATTTACCCTTCCTCTTACCCATAACGGGTCTGAGAGCACTCAATTGATGCAGTTTTCGGTGGCTTTCAGGAGCTCTTTCCCACACGTCTGCTCAGGCAGCCATCTTGGATCTGGGTCAAAAATATCTTAAACTCCGACACCTTTTTTTTAATTTTTTTTTTAGATAAAGTCGATAAATGACGCGCGAGGTCAACTTTGGGGCGCGAATGGCGAAACACGACCGTACCGAGCGCGGACAAAAGAAGACTGGCCAGCACGAGCCGGTTCGGGCGGGAAGACGGCCGCGCATGCGCGGTGCGCATCGGCGCGCGAGGACTAGCAAAGGACTTTGCTAGAAAGTGTTCCGATTGGAGGGGCTGCCGTGGACGTCACCCATCAGTGAGAACAAGCAGCCTGCTTGTCCTTGGAGAATCCAGTTAATAAATTCTGAATAAAATACTTTTTTTTACCTTTGTTGTCTGATCATTTAGTTTTTCTATTCGCTTTGGTCCCAGTGTCTTCTTTCCATTTGATATTTTTTCTCTCACCATGTCCACCATCCTCCTGTGTCCTTAAGCGTCCTGTCTACCATCTGTAGCCCTGTCCCTATCCTTTCTCCAGTTTCAGCATCTGCCCTCAAAGTGTTCCAATCCAGCCCTTAAATTCAGCAATTTTCCCTCCATCCATATCCAGCATTTCTCCCATCTCCTCCATCCATGTGCATGTACTTCCTTTGTCTTTCCTTCCCTCCATCCTTGTCCAACATTTCTCCTCTGTTCCCTGCCATCCACTCCATCCATGTCCAGATTTCTCTCTTCCCTCCCCTCCATCCATCCATGTCCAGCACCTTCCTTCTTTCTCTCCTACCCTTCCATCCAGTGTCATCCCTCTTTCTCTCTCCATCCTTCTACCCATTACCCTCTCCCAATCCTTCCGTCTATTGTCTCCCTCTATATCTCCTTCCTTCTAAACAGTTCTCTCTCTTGACCCTTTTCCATTCAGCATGTCCTCTCTATCCCCATCCTCCCAGTGTCTTTCCTCTTTCCCTCCCTACCCTTACGTCCAGTGTCTTCCCTCTTTCTGCCCCCTCCTTCCAGCTTTTCCCTCTTTCTTCCTCCTTTCATTCAGCATTTCTCCGTCTGACAGCTAGGGTCTCCCCCAGTTTCTCCCCAGCAGCTTCTCTCTCCTGCCCCCTCCTTCCAGCTTTTCCCTCTTTCTTCCTCCTTTCATTCAGCATTTCTCCGTCTGACAGCTAGGGTCTCCCCCAGTTTCTCCTCAGCAGCTTCTCTCTCCTGCCCATGTCCCCTCTTTCTCCTGCCATCTTTCCACTAATCTCTCTCTCTCTCTCTGTACCCCTCTTCCATCTAGCATCTTCTCTCTGGCTCTCCCCTGCTCTCTTCCATGTCCCCTTTTTCTCTCCCCATCTCTCTCTGGCTCTCCCCTGCACTTTTCCACTTTCTCTCTCTCTCCTCCTCCAGCGTCCTCATGCATCTCTCCTCTCCCTCATGCATCCCAACTTTCTCTTCCCTCCCCTTCTTGCTTCCATCACTCTTACTCCACCCCCCCTTTTCCCATTCCCATGCCCTGCCATTGCTTTCCTTCCTCCCTCTTCCCCTTAGATGTGGCATCTCACATCCTCCTCTCTCCACCCCCCTTTCCCTTTGGTCAGTCTGTCTGGGATCACTTCCCCTCCCTCCTCCCAGACTAGTGCGGTACCGTATCGCTCTCCCCCTCTGCTCCTGTCACGTCGTCTTTCAACGAGGCTTCCTTTCTGTAGCATCAGCAATGATGTAAGCGCCGTTGCTTTCAGCCTGCCCCGGAAGCACTCTCTGAACAGCTTCCCGCGTAGGAGGGACGCAGTCCAGAGAAGGCTTCCGGGGCAGGCTGAAAGCAGCGGCACTTACATCATTGCTGATGCTACAGGAAGGAAGCCTCATTGAAAGACGTGATAGGAGCGGAGGGGGAGAGCGGCACCGCACTAGTCAGGACGACGGGGGGTAAAGATCGGGACCATCACGCACCAGTCGGAGGGGGGAGCCGGGAGGGAGATGTTAATGAGCTGCACCCACCCCGCCCTTACTGCACTTCTGGCTGGGGAGGCTTAGCCTCCCCAAGCCTCTTATACCGGGCGCTTATGCCTAAGTCACACTTTCTAACTTATCTTGATTGATCTGAAAGGAGAATGGTTCTTGAAATCTAGTAATAAATAATTTAGTCAGCCCACTGAAAAGATACTATTCTAAACATGTATTTAATTGATCTTTATTGCTATGCAGTGTGGAATGTCACATCCCAAAAAATTAATGGCAAACCATTTGTGTGATCACCCTCTTTTTTTTTTTTTTAAACAAAGACAATAATGAAAATGAATATAGCAAAAACTGACAATGAAACTTAACTTGAAGATTCAAACACAGCCTTGTTCATGCTGAGATGGCAGGTGTAAGAGCATACGGTAAGAGCATCTTACTATATAAATGAAGAGTGACCGACGTGCCGTGCATGCGGGCATGCGCGGCACGTCACAGATCACTCCCGAGTCCCGCGCCGTCTGTCGTTTACAAGAGCTACCCTGACGAGCTGCGAGAGCACTTCTTAACCCGGCTCCTGTTTCCCCTCCCCTCATCCGGAGGCGGGGGGCTGCGGAGGGGAAACCCATGTCAAAGCAGAAGCGGAGTAACGAGGTGTGCGCAGACTGCAGCGTGCCCGGAGAGGCCGTAGGCAGCAGCAGTGGTTCTTTCTCCTTATACTTACTCCTGTCAGCGTTCCAATTTATCCCTGCAGCACTAAAGATGAAGTCGGAGGGCTGAGAGGAGCAGGTATAAGAAGAGAGAGAGAACGTGGACTTGGTGGGGGGAGGTGTGAGGGTTCAGGAGTTAATAGAGAGAGAGAAAGGGGACACGGGGAGGGGTAGGGATTCAGGAGAGCAGGAAAAATTACTGGTAGGAGGGTAGAGAGAGATATGTTTAAAAGGGACAGATATTGGGAATAGGGGATGAAAAAAACAAGGGAGACTGTGGTCATGGAGTGGAAGGGAGAAATGGTGATCATGGAGGGCAGGGGATAGCTGGTGCCAATGGAGGGGAAGTAAAGGGAAAAGAGGAGAAAACAGGAGGAGACTATGATTGGGAAGGGGAGAAATGGTGCCCATGGAGGGGAAGGGACCTGGAGAGAAGAGAGCCAGGAGGAGATGGTCATACACACTCACACTCTCTCAACTCACTCTCACACTCTCATTCAGACAGGCACGCACGCACACACACACACAGAAGCAGGGAGAAATTTATCTCCTCCTTCCTTGACTCTCTGTCTTTCAAACAGATGCACACACACACACTTTCTCTGTCTCTCTCTCTCTCTCTCTCTCACACACACACACACATACACACTCTCTCTCTCTGAACTCACTCTCACACTCTCATTCAGACAGGCACACACACAAAATATTACCTTCTGTACGTTTACAAGACAAACAGAAGCAGGGAGAAATTTATCTTCTCCTTCCTTGACTCTCTCTCTCTTTCAGACAGATGCATATACACACACTTTCTCTGTCTCTCTCTCTCTCTCACACACACACACATACTCACACACCCTCTCTCTCTGAACTCACTCTCACACTCTCTTTCAGACAGGTGCACACACATTTTCTCTCACATTCTCTCTCTCTCTCTCTCTCACACACAAAATATTACCTTCTGTACTTTTACAAGACAACAGAAGCAGGGAGAAATTTATCTTCTCCTTCCTTGACACTCTCTCTCTCTCTCTCTCTCACACACACACACACACACACACACACACTCTCTCTCTCTGAACTCACTGTCACACTCTCTTTCAGACAGGCACACACACACAGACTTTCTCTCCCTCTCTCACACACTCACTGTCTCTCTCTCTCTCACCCACACACACAGACAAAATATTACAACAATAAGGGAATTACATTTCACAAATAAAAAATGCTGCCCATTTTAATGGGCTAAACGGTTTGTATGGTACATAAAAGGCATCTTGGAAGTAGAGAGCTGCATGTGAACGGAGTTCACGGGAATCCCGCAGAACCTGTGGGGTTCCCGCAGGGACGGAAGCAGTTCTGCAGGGTTCCCATGGAAGTGTAAGCTGCACCTACCGAGTACCAAGTTCTTTGAGTGCTGTCTCCTCCTCCTCTTCTTCCTTGCTTTGACAGCACAAATGTGGAAAGTCTTCCATTAAGGAGGTGGTAGAGACACAAATGATGACGGAATTCAAAAAGGAGTGGGATGAACACAGGGGATCTCTAATTAGAAAATGGAAGTTATAAAAAAACCTAACCTTAAGTGGCTGCATGTGTGTGGATGTATCAACTGACGCTTAGATGGCGACTCTGGCTGTGATGAACTGGGGCTGATACTGGGCAGACTTGTATGGTCTGTGTCTCATACATGGCAATCTGGTTTAGGATGGGCTGGAAAGGGTTTACTCAGCAACTTCAATGGCTCGAACATAAGGACAGTGCTGGACAAATGAGAAGACGAATAGAGTGGAGTGGGCTTCAACGGCAACTCCAGCAGTTGGAACATAAGAATAGGGCCAGAAAGACTTCTATGGTCTATGTTGCAGAAACACGAAAGACTATAATCAAGTATATAATATCACACTTGTTGATTTAATCATGAATTGATAACGAGTGTGACTATTGGGCAGACTGGACGGATCGTTCAAGTCTTTATCCGCCGTCACTTTCTATGTTACAATTAATCCTCTTTGCTCCCGGGCTGATGCGCAGACCTCAGCTCTGACACAGGCATGAGCATCGGATGTCACCTGACCTACTGGCACGTGCAAGTGGTGGCCTCTCAGCACACAGTGCCAGTAAATCAGAGATAAATCTTAGATGTGCACACCAGAGTGTTCAGTTTCAACTTCCATTCCTTCCTTGCCTACAGTGCTGTTGCTCAAATCCAGAGAGACTGAAGGAGCTGACCGGAATTTTCTTTTATGTACCATTAAATTCTTACGGGGATGGGTGGGGATGGGTTAAATTTTTGCGGGGATTGGTGGGGATGGGTAAGATTCCAGCAGGGACGGACGGGAATGGATCAGATTTCTGTCCCCATGCAACGCTCTACATGGAAGTCAGGCATTGTAACTCTTGCATGGGATAGTGTTCATCTCTTCTTTCAATCATTTGTGCTACAATGCTAGTGCTACTGTTAATACACATACACTCTTTAGTCCAACTTCAATTAATCTCAGGAGGTAGGTCTGAACTATAATCATTGCCCTTCACATCAATACATCAACCCCGTATGAGAAACTCCTGAGGTGCTGTGATTGGAAAGTAGTTACTTACCTCTAAAGTGAAGTTACGCACCTGTAGCAGGTGTTCTCTGAGGGCAACAGACCAAGAGGGGCATAATCGAACAGGGCGCCCAAGTTTTCATGAAGGCGTCCTCGCAGGATGGCCCCACGAAGGGGCGGGAAAACCCATATTATGGAAACAAGATGGGCATCCATCTTTCATTTCGATAATATGGCCGGGGACGCCCAAATCTCAACATTTAGGTCAACCTTAGAGATGGTCGACCTAAATGTTGAGTTGGTCGACCCTAGAGATGGTCGTCCCCGGTTTTCAGCCATAATGGAAACCGAGGACGCCCATCTCAAAAACGGCCAAATCCAAGCCCTTTAGTCGTGGGAGAAGAATTCGTAGTGCACTGGTCCCCCTGACATGCCAGGACACCAACCGGGCACCCTAGGCGGCACTGCAGTGGACTTCACAAATTGCTCCCAGATGCATAGCTCCCTTACCTTGGGTGCTTAGCCCCCCAAAACCCACTCCTCACAACTGTACTCAACTACCATAGCCCTAAGGGGTGAAGGGGGGCACCTAAATGTGGGTACGGTGGGTTTTGGAGGGCTCACATTTACCATCTCAAGTATAACAGGTAGGGGGGGATGGGCCTGCGTCCACCTGCGTGAAGTGCACTGCAGTACCCACTAAAACTGCTCCAGGGACCTGCATACTGCTGTCATGGAGCTGGGTATGACATTTGAGGCTGGCATAGAAGCTGGCAAAAACATTTTTTTAAGTTTTTTTTTTTTTTAGGGTGGGAGGGGGTTGGTGACCACTGGGGGAGTAAGGGGAGGTCATCCCTGATACCCTCCGATGGTCATCTGGTCATTTACACGGCTTAGTTGCAAGAAAAAATGGACCAAGTAAAGTCGGCCAACTGCTCGTCAGGGACGCCCTTCTTTTTTCCATTATCGGCTGAGGACGCCCATCTCTTAATCAAACCCCAGTCCCGCCTTTGCTAAGGTGCCAACACACCCCCGTGAACTTTGGTTGTCCCCACGACAGGAAGCAGTTGAGGACGCCCAAAATCGGCTTTCGATTATGCCGATTTGGGCGACCCTGAGAGAAGGATGCCCATCTCCCAATTTGTGTCGGAAGATGGGCGCCCTTCTCTTTCGAAAACAAGACTGCAAGTATTCTCACATCTGGGTGATATCATCCGACAGAGCCCAGTGCGGACGCTGCCTAGCGTATACTGCTACTAGAAAATTCTAGCAGCATCCCACTGTGCATGCATAGGTACCTTCCCAACTGACACATGAGCGCAGGTTCCTCAGTAGGATAATATAGCTGAAAGGTGGAAGATGGGAGGGTATGTGAGAATACTTGGCCTGCTGCCCTCAGAGAAATCCTGCTACAGGTAACTTCACCTTCTCCAAGGGCAAGAATACCATTAGTATTCTCACATCTGGGAACCCCTAGTTACCATGCTCACTGAAAACAACAATGCCAGAACAAAACGGATTCAAAACATCGAGGTTTTTGGAAAGCGTGAACAGACGCTTCACATCTACCCATTCAACTCCACTCATTATTTTATAGACCTTTATCATATCTCCCCTCAGCTGCCTTTTCCAAGCTGAAGAGCCCTAACCGCTTTAGCCTTTCCTCATAGGGAAGTCGTCCCATCCCCTTTATCATTTTAGTCGCCCTTCTCTGCACCTTTTCTAATTCCACTATATCTTTTTTGAGATGCGGCGACCAGAATAGAACACAATATTCGAGGTGCGGTCACACCATGGAGTGACACAAAGGCATTATAACGTCCTCATTTTTGTTTTCCATTCCTTTCCTAATAATACCTGACATTCTATTTGCTTTCTTAGCCGCAGCAGCACACTGAGCAGAAGGTTTCAACGTATCATCAACGATGACACCTAGATCCCTTTTTCTTGGTCCGTGACTCCTAACGTGGAACCTTGCACAACGTAGCTATAATTCGGGCTCCTCTTTCCCACGTGTATCACTTTGTACTTGCTCACATTAAACGTCATCTGCCATTTAAATGCCCAGTCTCCCAGTCTCGTAAGGTCCTCTTGTAATTTTTCACAATCCTCCCATGATTTAACGACTTTGAATAACTTTGTGTCATCAGCAAATTAAATTACCTCACTAGTTACTCCCATCTCTAGGTCATTTATAAATATGTTAAAAAGCAGCGGTCCCAGCACAGACCCCTGGGGAACCCCATTAACTACCCTCCTCCATTGAGAATACTGACCATTTAACCCTACTCTCTGTTTTCTACATTTTAACCAGTTTTTAATCCACAATAGAACACTACCTCATATCCCATGACTCTCCAATTTCCTCTGAAGTCTTTCATGAGGTACTTTGTCAAACGCCTTCTGAAAATCCAGTTACACAATATCAACCGGCTCCCCTTTATCCACATGTTTGTTCACCCCTTCAAAGAAATGTAGTAGATTGGCGAGGCAAGATTTCCCTTCACTAAATTCATGTTGACTTTGTCTCATTAATCCATGCTTTTGAATATGCTCTGTAATTTTGTTCTTAATAATAGTGTCTACCATTTTGCTCGGTACCGACGTCAGACTCACTGGTCTATAATTTCCCGGATCTCTTCTGGAACCTTTTTTAAAAATCGGCATTACATTGGCCACACTCCAATCTTCCGGTACCATGCTCGATTTTAAGGATAAATTACATATTTCTAACAACAGCTCCGCAAGCTCATTTTTCAGTTCTATCAGTACTCTGGGATGAATACCATCCGGTCCAGGAGATTTGCTACTCTTCAGTTTGTAGAACTGCCCCATTACATCCTCCAGGTTCACAGAGAATTAATCAAGTTTCTCCGACTCATCAGCTTTGAATACCATTACGGCACTGGTATCCCACCCAAATCTTCCTCGGTGAAGACGGAAGCAAAGAATTCATTTAATCTCTCCGCTACGGCTAGTTGTGAAGATGTAGGCTGGAACATAAAAGTGGGCCTTGGAGAGTAGTTAGATTCTAGACACCAAACAAATTCTACAAGATTGTTTAACCATACCGGATTACTGAGACCAAGTCAGCATGGCTTTTGTGTGGGAAAATCTTGCCTGACCAATTTACTTCAATTCTTTGAAGGGATAAACAAACATGTGGACAAAGGGGAGCTGGTTGATATCGAGTATCTGGATTTTCAAAAGGCGTTTGACAAGGTACCTCATGAAAGGCTTCAGAGGAAATTGGAGGGTCATTGGATAGGAGGAAATGTCATATTGTGGATTACAAACTGGTTGAAGGATAGGAAACAGAGAGTGGGGTTAAATGGGCAGTATTCACAATGGAGAAGGGTAGTTAGTGGGGTTCCTCAGGGGTCTGTGCTAGGACCGCTGCTTTTTAATATATTTATAAATGATTTAGAGATGGAAGTAACTAGTGAGGTAATTAAATTTGCTGATGACACAAAGTTATTCAAAGTCGTTAACTCGCGACAGGATTGTGAAAAATTACAGAAGGACCTTACGAGACTGGGAGACTGGGCGGCTAAATGGCAGATGACGTTTAATGTGAGCAAGTGCAAGGTGATGCATGTGGGAAAAAAGAACCCGAATTATAGCTACGTCATGCAGGGTTCCACGTTAGGAGTTACGGACCAAGAAAGGGATCTGGGTGTCGTCGTCGATAATACACTGAAACCTTCTGCCCAGTGTGCTGCTGCGGCTAGGAAAGCGAATAGAATGTTGGGTATTATTAGGAAAGGTATGGAAAACAGGTGTGAGGATGTTATAATGCCGTTGTATCGCTCCATGGTGCGACCGCACCTTGAGTACCGTGTTCAACTCTGGTCGCTGCATCTCAAGAAAGATATAGTAGAATTGGAAAAGGTGCAGCGAAGGGCGACTAAAATGATAGCGGGGATGGGACGACTTCCCTATGAAGAAAGACTAAGGAGGCTAGGGCTTTTCAGCTTGGAGAAGAGACGGGTGAGGGGAGACATGATAGAGGTATATAAAATAACTAGTGGAGTGGAACAGGTGGATGTGAAGTATCTGTTCACGCTTTCCAAAAATACTAGGGCTAGGGGGCATGCGATGAAACTACAGTGTAGTAAATTTAAAACAAATTGGAGAAAGATTTTCTTCACCCAATGCATAATTAAACTCTGGAATTCATTGCCGGAGAACGTGGTGAAGGCGGTTAGCTTAGCAGAGTTTTAAAAGGGGTTAGACAGTTTCCTAAAGAACAAGTCCATAAACCACTACTAAATGAACATGGGAAAAATCCACAATTCCAGGAATAACGTGTATAGAAAGTTTGTACGTTTGGGAAGCTCACCAGGTGCCCTTAGCCTGGATTGGCCGCTGTCATGGACAGGATGCTGGGCTCGATGGACCCTTGCTCTTTTCCCAGTGTGGCATTACTTATGTACTTATAATCATACACACACATGGTGGATGCATGATTAAAAGCTTTCAAAAACTACTGCATAGATCCATACCTTCAGTTTGAGGACTCATTCCTGCCTGAGTGAACAGCTTGTATCTCCAATCACCCTCCCCCCTCTGAAATGGACTATAAGCAAAGGATATGGGAAGCATAGGAGCCAGCTTCTCAATATGATGGGGGTGTTGATGGACTGAAGAAAAATTAAGAAGCTTGCTCCAGTGGCGTAGCCAGACCTGACATTTTGGGTGGGCCTAGAGCTAATATGGGTGGGCACTATATATATAGATATATATATATAGATATAGATATATATAGATAGATATAGATATATATATATATATAGAGAGAGAGAGAGAGAAACATGAGTAGTGTTTCTTGGGATACTATAAAATAATGCCTTAGAATGCACTTGATGATGGATTTTTAAGTATTCTGCCCAACAGCTGCCCTGCATCAACATAAACCACCACTTAAGCGCACAACTATGGAATGCATTGCCAAAAGCAGTAAAAACACTACACTCGACCACCTAAATTTTCGGAAAGCACTAAAGACAGACCTGTTCAGAAGAGCATACCCCACTGACCCAACATAAAAATACCTGGACACTTGCAACACAATGTAACCAAAGACCGTAACAGACATTACCTGACTCTTCTTCCCCCTTCCCTCTCTAAGTTCCCCCAATTGTACCTACCATACATGCACCTCATTCTACAACAGTATCACTTTGTATTCATTCATACCATATATTTGTTCAGACCGGAATCGGTTAACGCCATTAACGGTTACATGTAAGCCACATTGAGCCTGCCAAAAGGTGGGAAAATGTGGGATACAAATGTAACAAATAATAATAATACATCCAACAACATAGGTAACAGAAGCATAATAAAGTTGCCCTTTTACTAAAGCTTAGCACCACCACAATCCTGGAACCATGTATTCAAATTGTAGTAGCACCTCAATAATAGCAACACAAAATCCATTTGTTGCCAAGTGCTTTGTGATCCTGCAAAGAGGCTTCTTAGAGCCTACATTGCAAACCATAACACCAGTTCCAATAACAGTACTTTTAAAAAGGCAGCAGTGAATATACACAACAGCAATACACATTCCATTGGAAAAGTCAGACTCATAGATTCCCATACAAACCACATGCCAGCAGAAACTCTCCTCTGCTCGTGGTCACATGCAGACCACAGACCAACCCTCATCAATTACAGAATAAAGGACCAAAAATGATAAATTTATTGATTTTCTAAATTTTTATGCCACATTATCTCTGCAATTCTAAACAGATCACAATTCAACACACATTAATTTTAAAATATATTACAAAAACATAAAGACCTTCCCTACCCTACCCCATCCATCCCAGCAGCCTGGCATCAGCTTTTGCCTTCAATACTCTCTATCCATCCCCATAGCTCAGCATCAGTCCTTCCCTTCTCTACCTTACCCCCCCCCCCCATCCATCCCTGTAGCCCAGTATCAATCCTTCCGTTCCCCACCATCCATCCCATAGCTAAACATCAGCTCTATCCTTCACCCCACTCCTTCCTGTAGCCTAGCATCAGCCCTGTCCTACTCCCTACCCACCCCCTCTGGTCCACCCAGAGAAAACCGCCGGTGCCTACACTTTTTTTTTTAATTTTAAACTAGGCACTGCAGAGAGACCATCCCCACCCAAAAACCCACCAAAAAGTGAGAAAGACAACTTTTTTTTTTTTTAAATTAAGCTAGCTTGGCACTATTAAAATTTATTGTTGGGGAATTTTTGGGTGGGGGTGGGCTCCCCCCCCCCCCATCCAGAAGCCCACTACCAGACCACAGCCATCATTTTGATAACAAAAGAGTAATCAAAATGTTGGCAGGTCATGGTGATGGGCTTCTGGCCTTTTAAAAACTTTTTGCCAAAATGGACACGTGGAAAATCAAAATTGCCATGTGTCCATTTTGGGTGTCTGACCTTTAACGCCAGCCATAGACCTAGCGGTAAGGACCTATGCGCGTCAGATGCTACTTAGCGCGTGTCCGCTGCGCACACCCAAAGATTTTAAAATATTTTCCAGATGTACATAGCGGATGCGTGCCAAAAATGAAATTACCACAAGAGCCATGCAGTAGTCGGACGATAAGTTCATTTTGGCACACATTGAGTGCGCATAGAGCCTAACACGGCTTTGTAAAAGGGGCCCTAATCTCTGATCTAGTGGCCAGAAGGAATGAGCTCCATAAAGAGATTCCTAATACAGGGAAGAGCACGCTGAAGATCTTCTGAAATCGGATTCCCTTATAGAACAGTGGGGCTAAGTTCTTTCAGTCTGTTGGAATAAACGATACAAACAGATGAGATATTAATCAACAATTCAAAGGTAACACCTTGTAGAATTTGAAAGACTAGATAGGCGGCTTTAAACCTAATTCTTTCAGCTATGGGTAGCCAATGTAGTTTTAGCAAGATATGACTGGCACAGCTGCCACGAATACATCTCACAAAACAGTTGCACAGCAGCCATAATCATTAAAATACATCCTTTACCCCCATAGGGTCTTGTAGATTTCTTTCCAGTCAGCTATTCCGAAAGGAACGCAAAGAATGAATTGTCTATCCAATGTAAGGCTTTTCTCTTCACAACACACTGGTGGCATGTGGGCTGTGAATATATTTACTTTGGGTCAAGCTATTTGCATAAAATGCATATTTGACATCCCAGTTGATTTCAAATAGTGACATATATTCTGAACAAAAATGGCTTTTTTACATATTTTATACAATAATATGTCAAATGAAGACTTTGAATGCTATACAATATCACCCGGGCCCTTCTCCAGTCAGTTTCCTAGGGAAGTTTTGCGTGTTTCATGATCACCTTTAAAACTATAGATGAACAGATTAATACTGGATGTGCCCAGAATTCTCAGCTGTGTTCATATTAAAAATTTCAGGTAGCAGGGATAGCATTTCACCCTTCCAGGGAACGGAAGATACGCACTTTTCTTATAGTCACAATCCCTATTTTTAGAAATCTCCTCTCTCTGAAGGAGAACGACAGGACATACAAGCAAGGGGAGGGAGGGCAAACAATAGTGAAGGAGGTTGTATGCACTTTGAGATGCAGGGAAGGCAGGGGGATAGACAGAGATGCTCGAGACTGTAAAGCTGTGGGTTGGTGCAGAGGATGGAGAAAGAAGACCAAAGAGAGGGATAAAGAGAAGCTGCAGAGGGCAATGAGGAAAGTGAAAGGCAAATGATGGTAAGGAGGGAATGGAGGAAGCAGACAAGGACAATATATGAGACAAGAGGAGCAACAGGCTATCAGTGTTTTCTAGTATACTTAACAGTGCCAGAAATTGATTTAACTGCAAAAGAACTTTTTCTGCAATACTAAGATTCCTGGCATTATTAGAAGGTATTGGAAGCCCAGAGGACAGTGTAGCGGGATTCAGAGCAGGGAAACAGAATTCCAATCCCGCTTCTCCTCCTGACTCTCTATTGTGACCTTGGGCAAGACACTTCACTGTCTAACTTAGGTCATAAATCAACTTGGACAAAGAAATAACTTTTGTACCTGACCCGCAGCGATTCGCACATACAGACAGGCTCGCACAAGTCGAACCTCGCAGTAGCTCCGGAGTTCCCGCCATGTCCCGTCCTAATAGGAAGTTGCGTCATTGAGGGCGTGCCACGTCAGTGAGGGCGTGACGCGTCAGAGTGAATGCCGGAGCCGGCCTGTGCTGTGAGTTTGAATCGCTGCGGCAGAAACAGGGAGGAAAAAAAGAGAAGTGCCAGATCTGTGGGAGTGGAGGGAAGGGATCATGGGTGGTCGGGGTGCACTATTCCTGGGTGGGCCTTGGGCTTAAATGGGTGGGCCTGGGCCCTGGCCTGAATTTAACAACCGGCTCACAAAATGTTTGAAAACTTAACAACCGGCTCTTGTGAGCCAGCTCCAGGACACCGCTGGTTGTAATGTAAATCTCAAAGTGCATCAGAGAGTCCACACAGGAGAGAAACCATTTGCATATATAGAGTGTGGTAAAAGCTTTGGTTGGAAAGAAAGCCTCACACGGCATCAGAGAATCCACACAGGGATGAAACCATTTACATGCAATAAGGAGGTAAAAGTTTCAGTTGCATTGGGACAGATAATTAGGGAATGTACACTCTTGCTATGAAGTATGGAAAAATAGCACTCTGGTATTTAGATATATGTAATGAGACCTCCTTTTTACCTATAGATCTGAATTCAAAGCCCAAATCTACTGATAAACAATACACACAAGGCTCTAAAAAAAAAAATAGAAAGCTTGGCATCAGGTAGAATAATGAAAAAGTGACATCCTAGGAAAGCAATAGGGCATCCTTGGGGGCACTGCAGTGAACTTTATAAAATGCTCCCAGGTATTGCTCCCTTACCTTGTCTGCTGAGCCCCCCAAAACCCACTACTCCTAACTGTACACCACTACCATAGCCCTTACAGGCGAAGGGAGCACCAATATGTGGGTATAGTGGGTTTCTGGTGGGTTTTGGAGAGCTCACAATTTCCTCCACAAGTGTAACAGGTATGTAGAAGCCTGGATCCACCTGTCTGAAGTGCACTGCACCACCACTAGACTACTCCAGGGACCTGCATGCTATTCTAATGGGCCTGAGTATAACATCTGAGGCTGGCAAGTAATATTTCTAATCACATTTTTTGGGGGGTGGGAGGGGGTTAGTGACCACTGGGGGAGTAGGGGGAAGTGATCCCTGATTCCCTCCAGTGGTCATTTTCAGCACCTTTTTGTGCAGCCACTGCAGCTATTCATTATAAAAACAGGTCTAGCTCAAAACGTCTAAGTTTTAGTCCTGGACGTTTTTGTTTTGTGGAAACCAACGAAGCAGATACTGTAAATGCAAACAAAATTTTATTAATAAAATAACATCTAGAGTATACTGCCCGACATCGCCCAGCAGTGCTGTGTCAGAGGCTACTCATTGATCCTTACTATAAATAATTCCTGAGAAATATGTGTTCCGGTAACATTTAAAGCTTAGAGTTAAAAAAAAAAAAAAAAAAACAGCACAAACCATATGATAACATATAGAAACTGCCATGCATCCTTGCATCTCAATAGTGGCCACATTTACTACTGACCTGCTTCGTTGTTTTCCATCTTGGAGTTTTCGGATCTTTTGCCTTGCTGTTTTTTTGGACCCTCCCTTCTTTCTTAGAGCTTTTTGCTTCCCATCATTAATGTTTTTAGCCCTGCCCTTATTGGATCATTGCTCTGCTACATCCCATTAGTCTGGACTGGTCTGGTATAGATGACAAGGAAAGTAAAATTGTCTTGATAAATTTTCTTCCCATTAGTCATACCAAAGCAGTCCAGATGCCCTTCCTGTCTTGTGTTCCGTATATATTCTTTATACATTATTTATAGCTTATTCATTTGTTTTATAATAATTTAGATTCATTTCTGTCTATGTACCTTGCATATTTTATTTCTTGTTTTATATATATGTTTGATTTTTACCATACATTGTTTGATTTTAGACCTCTGAAGTGGGCAATTGGCCGAAACATGGTGTCTTGTCGGGTCCTCTCAAGAATGAAGTATTTAACCCTCCAGTCGTCCTCCTGGTGTTTTTGGAAAAGCCCTTCTGGCTACACTACTCTTCCTGTGAGTACTTGGTATTTAGATGTCATGGATTCCGCTCTTCATCTCTTTAATGTCAGTGTCCCATGGCTCCTGACTGGGTGAAATACCCAGGTGTCAGTTAAGATTCACCTCCTCCTGTGAATCTACCTAGTCTCACTGCTATGTTGGCGGTACAGCTTCTAGGCACTATGCTACTACTACTACTATTTAGCATTTCTATAGCGCTACAAAGCATACGCAGCGCTGCACAAACATAGAAGAAAGACAGTCCCTGCTCAAAGAGCTTACAATCTAATAGACAAAAAAATAAATAAAGTAAGCAAATCAAATCAATTAATGTGAACGGGAAGAGAGGAGGGTAGGTGGAGGCAAGTGGTTACGAGTCAAAAGCAATGTTAAAGAGGTGGGCTTTCAGTCTAGATTTAAAGGTGGCCAAGGATGGGGCAAGACGTAGGGGCTCAGGAAGTTTATTCCAGGTGTAGGGTGCAGCGAGACAGAAGGCGCGAAGGCTGGAGTTGGCAGTAGTGGAGAAGCTCTAAGAAAGAAGCAAACAGCAGAACTCAAGCATGAATTCCAAGGCAAACAGAAAAAGAATGACCCCCCAAACATAAGCACTACATTGCAACTGATATACTGCCAGCAAGCCTTGGACTCAACCAGAGACCAAGGCAAACGAGACTAAGGACACAGGAAGGAAGTTCCAGGAAACAGGTAAGCTGAAAATATCCGTCCTTTGAAGAAAGGAAAGGACTGTAGTGTTAGGAGAGCAATAACTAAATCAAGAAAGCATAATCCGTGTCTGAAGAGGCACAGGATGCAAGCTCGGAAGGGAGCACAGCAAAAGGCACAGAGAAGCAGGATACCAGCTGTAGGTGGCAAAGCCCTATATAGTAAGAATTCCTCACCGGTGAAAACAGGTAAGATTGAGGAGCTATCACCACAGAAACTTTTGGGACTGCCTACAGACAAGGGGGCCAAACTCCAAACTTACCATGAGTAAAGACCAAGCAACAAACATGACCCCTAGACTTGTCTCTACCAACAGCCAGCGGACCCTGCAAATGGACATGCCCAACTATAACGGAGAGCAAATGGAGAGAGTACCATGTCTCTGTACATACGGACTGCCACTGAATATGCTGCAGCAACTATGGCCATAGAGAATTATCTCTGCAACTGGCTCCTACTGATAAAGATGCATCTCACAGCAGCACTGTAGACTCTGCTTCCCAAAAAGACCTACAGACAATGTTGCTGACAGAATTGTGTGGCTACATTTCCAGATATATAGCAGCGCTCTGATAATGTTGCACCTCCAGGTATTGTCGTAGACTCGTCTTCCTAAACAGGTCTACAGCCAGTACTCTTAATGGTAGCTTGTAGCTGATTCAGCAGCACTTGAACCCAAAAAAGAGGATGCACAGGCCAGTAGCAAAGGAGATATGCCTATATAGCCCTGGTGAAGGCTGCACTCCATAAAAGAGAAGGAGCCAGGTTAACAAACAAAATTGATCTAGTCCATAGAAAGACAGCTGGAGAAGTAGCAGAACTACCAAATTCAATGCTAAGACTCAGAGACAGAGCTATGTTCCATATGCAGAGGTGGAACCAGGCTACTGATCCAGAAATGGAGAAGTGTTCTAAATCCACAGATGGAGGAATGCCCTAGAAACAGAGGGGAAGCTAAGTACCACAGTCTGAGAAGGCTTGCCAGGTTCCATACCCAAAGTTGGAACCCTGATCAAAATTCATAGATAGAGCTATGGCTCAGGGTCAGAGATGGAGCAATGCTCTACATGGAGAGCCCATGCTGATTCATACTCAGGTAGAAAGAGACTTGCTCTACTTGCAGTGAAAGCAGTATGTTCCACATTCAGAGAATATGAAACTTCCACCAGTTGGAAGCAGAAAGGATGTAGCCAATTGGCAGTCGAAGAATGCTGCCAGCATGTAGAAAATCCAAAAACTAATACCATACAGCAGAAAAGGATGCAGTCAGTGTACTGCAGAAAGAAATGCCACCGGCTTGTCATAAAGCAGGAGACTGCATCCACTTGTACTCAGAGCTGCAGAGAGAGGTGGGGGGGGGGGGGGGGGCAAGATTCCACGGACCTGGCCTTGAAGGGGTGCCCAACGCTGCTGCTGCATCAGTAAGGCTTCCCGTCGGTGGTGTAGGCAGGCAGGAGGCAGCTGCATTCATTGCTCTCCTGCTCATGAGTTATCACATTACTACTACTACTATTTATCATTTCTATAGTGCTACCGGACGTACGCAGCGCTTCACACTTGAACATGGAGAGACAGTCCCTGCTCGACCGAGCTTACAATCTAATAATGCATCATCTTCTCTGGTGCCAGTCCTTCTTCCTGCCTCCTCCTATGGCTTCCTGTTTCCACCATGGCATGATCGATCTGTGGTGGCAGAGGAGACTCAAGAGTTAATGTGTTAACACGATATCCTGTGTCTCAGCCAGCATACAGTGTGAGCTCAGCAGGAGCGAAGAAAGAAACCGGTCCAAGGAGGAGCACTGCAGACAGTGAGGTAGGAACATGTTTGTTAGATAAAATTACTTTGGTTGGAGGTTGACTGACTGATGGGTGTGACTGGGATTTTCTTTTTTTACTGTTGACTACATAGGTAATTGGCACCTGTGTTTCTTCAGCTCATATACTGCTCTCAATGGACTGGCAAACTACAGGGGACTCCTGTGTGATTTCCCTTTTGCCAGAAAAATGTGTTTTACCAATTATTTTCAGCAATTTTCCTGGGTTAGCTTGACGGAGTTTAAAAAGGGGTTAGATAGATTCCTAAAGGACAAGTCCATAGACCGCTATTAAATGGACTTGGAAAAATTCCGCATTTTTAGGTATAACTTGTCTGGAATGTTTTTACGTTTGGGGAGCGTGCCAGGTGCCCTTGACCTGGATTGGCCACTGTCGGTGACAGGATGCTGGGCTAGATGGACCTTTGGTCTTTCCCAGTATGGCACTACTTATGTACTTATGTACTGTACTCCAGGGAAAGCAGCAATAATTGCCTTGCTAGTAATTTGCTAATTTATTATGACAAATTTGTGATTCTGTATAGACCAGATTTCTCCATTTCTGATATGGTGTCTCAGCTGAAGTTTCAGCAGAAGACATCAGTGCCTCACTGGAACTGGGATACTTAAATTACTGTTGTTAATGTGTAATTAGTAGCCAAGATGACTGGATTAGGAAATAGGTTTAGTGGTGGTATCCAGTTCTCAGGACACACTGAGCCAGTTGAGTTTTCTACAATGAATATACATGAGAAAAATTTGCTTACATAATGATCTGTTTCATGTATATTCATTCAGCATGTCCCAAAATCCAGACTGGCTGCGTGAGGAGTAAGTAATTGCGGTGTGGGGGCCAAGCTGAGTGAGGGGAGGGGCAGGCAGGATGCAAGGAGAATTTCTCTTTTTAGTTTTCACACAGTGCAACTGCAATTTTGTTTGGAAATGGTATGGAATGTAATATTTAAACCTTGTTCTCAAACATGAGGCAGGAATTAGGAAATATAAAGAGAAGGCAAACCCCCTTAAGGGAATGCCATACACAAACAGGCGGAAGGCCAGGAGGGCAGAAGAGGGAAGGGGGGAGGGGCAGAAGAAAGAAGGGATAGAGGGAGAGAGAGAGTTAAGCAAGAGGGCAGGTAAAGGAAGGAAAGGGTTAAGGAGGTGAGGGACAGGGACGAAGAGGAGAGGTGTGGAAAGGTATAAAAGTAAGAGCGAGGGAACAGGCAGCCCCCTTTCATCCAGCCAGCGCAGGAAGCAACGCTGACTTCTCCATTGCCAGTTACTTACCCAGCAAGAGGCCTCAGGGCGCGTGTTGGCAGCTCCAAGCAGCGGTAGGTGTCGAGGGCTAGTGGGCAGAGCGAGAGATATGCAAAGCGTTTGGAGCAGTGGGCTGGGTGCAGGGGAGAGAGCCAAAGAGAAACGGCATGGCTGTAGATCCAGTTCGAGCAGTCCGAGCAGTATTATTAGCAAGCGGTAGTAGAGGGGAGTCCGAGGCATGGCATACAGAGAGAGAAGGTAGAAAAGAAAGCAGGGAGTAATGATGTGTGGGATAAGCATGGATTTGCCGAGAACTCCAGGCAAGGGCAGGCAAAAAATGGAAGAGCTCGCACTCGCGTTCTATATCGCGTGGGAGGGAGAGACTAAAGTAGCCAGGTGAGCAATAGTAGAGAGCGGGACGAGCAGACTTAGCCATGATAGTGGACGGAGTCGCTGAAAGCATCGCGCGGGTATCGCTGGAGCAGACTGGGAGTGTGCGCGCTTCCAAGAAAGTTTCGTGCACGTCTCTGCGTCAGCGGCAAAGTTATGTGCAGAGCGATATCGCCAGAGGAGAAGGGAGCTTGCACGTGCCCAAAATGTTTTACGCATGTCTCCGCATCAGCGGCGAAGTTACATGCAGGGCGAACAGATGAGTAATGGCGAGTGATCTAAGAGGGAGAGTGGGCGGGCCCATTCAATCAGGTGCAGGAGTACAAAATTGTGGCTAGCAGGTAAAAGTACAGGCAAGATATACAGCGTTATCGGTAAGAATGGTGAAGCAGCATGAGGCACGCATTATAGTAACAAAGGGAAGCAGCAAAAAAAAAAAAAAAACGCCGACATGAGGTTGCAGGATCATGGGTAAAAGAGAGGTTTGTTTAATAGCAAGTACATGGCCTGAGGATAGCGGAAGGACAGCAGAGGGCAGCAAAGCTTTAATTTAAGAAAAGCAGTGGGGAAAGTAGATAAAGTTCTGGTATGTTTTAGTTGTCCACGAAATAGTCAGGGGCTAGGCAAAGCATTACAAAGGGAGGGGATAATTCCTCAAAAATTATATTATTAATGACAAGGTGATTTTATCAGCATAGTTTTGATTACTTTTATCAACCAAGCTGCTCATATTACATAATGTACATGTCGAATTGGTATCCTTCAAAAATCTAAACAGATATTGAGATGGGGCTGGTGAGTAGGAATAAGAGCAGCTTTTAAATCACTCATTCAGCAGCCAGTTCAATGTACATAAACGCGTAACAGTATGCACAGGGCTTCCCTATCAAGTGCAGGGAAGTGTTGAAAGTATGTGCACTAATTGACTATCTTCTTAGTTTTTTCTGTGACAGAAATGCCATCTCAGCGCTCCAAGAGACAGACAGCAGCAAGCGCGGAAGGTCAGCAAGGGCAAAAAGCGACGGCAAAAAAGCAGACAGGCGACAAGCAGAAGAATGCCGCTCGACAGCCCAAAGCCAGCGCGAAGACAGGAGCTAAGTCTTGATTTGAATCCACATCAGTTTTGCTTGTCCAAAGCTTCAACTCAAGGTTATAGTTTACAGGTAATACAGCTATGACTGAGTTTAAGTTTTGAAGAAATCATCCTGATGCAGATTACAATCAGTGATAATATTATGCTACCATTTTGCAATCTATGTGATTGTTATACAAATTGTTTGTCTGCTCTTTTATTGATAATTAGTTCTTTTATAATGCAAACCCATAGTATTATGTTTTTATAATGTGGAACGTGTTACTCTTAACCCTAGAGTCTGTGGACAGTTGGTTGTAGAGGAGCAGAGTGGTGGAAAGGTGCTTCAGTAGAGACATAGGGAGAATCCAATTTAAAAACACCTCTAATTAAAAAAACTAATCCTGGAGTCCAAATCCAGCCTTAGTGTTCAATATGTGTGTAAGAGGCTTCAGAAAACAACACTAGGGAATTTCAAATGAAAAACTACGCACAGCTCTCAACCTGCCACCTTCTATTTCTCTCCCAGTTTTGCCAAAAGGGGAGTCCTATCAATATCAACATGAGCTATCATCATAAATTAGGATCTGAAAAACATGGAGAAGAAAAAAAAAACGTGATGAAGCTAAAAAGGGCCAGCAGTCTCTTCAGAGCTTCGGATTTTCATTTGGAAAGAAGGTTCAAGATGATACACACATGCTAAGCACATCAACAACAGTACCGGTAAGAGAAGAAACAGAGACTGAAGTTACAAAGTCCAGCTGATGAAAAGACAAGCTCAATCTGCTATTTCACTGAATATACACATTGCTTGATGGAGGAACTCTTCATTTGTAACTCTTACAAATGAAATTCTCACAAACCAGAAAATAGAAGCAGTAGAGAGGTCCTCACCCCTATATTTGTGAATTCCCTAGAGATTCGGAAAATCGGCAATTCCCAACATTACTCCTGGAAATCAAGCTACAAAATGGGGAAACTGTACTGAGAGACTGGGTAGTGTGGAGTCCAGCAAAACAGTGTATCATTTCCCTTGTCGCCTTTTCTCAACTCTCAGACCTAGATGCACAAAGGTCCCCAGAAAGAACCGCCTGGTATTTCCACCTCAGTAAAAATTAACAATTTCGAAATACAGAGCAACTTCCAGAGCAACTCACATGCAAATGAATTGCTTGCAAAAGCAGAGAGCAGCTCGATTGGGGGGGGGGGGGGGGGAGGAAGCCAGTCAGTCAGCTAAGCATGTGCAGAACAGCCAATTATTAAGCGCGGCTGCTCTGTGCATGCTCAGAGCGGCGCTTGTATACAGCTTTTATACACACAAAGAAGCTGTGTGTATAAAAGCCAGGGTAGCGCTTTTTTTTTCCTCAAAACTGCTGTGGGCCTCCAATTCCACTTTGCTACGTTTTATAAATGTATATTATAGGAGTGGGTATAACTAACTTGTCTTAATTGCATTCCTGTCAAAACTTATTCGATATTTCTTCAACATAAACCAGAAGTGTAAATGTTTGTTTTCCTTCACAAGCCTTTACAAAATGGAGCCTATGAAACTAAACCTATGGAAAATAGCAATCGTGTACAGTGCCACAAATGTCACATACCTTACTGCCGTAGCAAAGTAACAAATTTAGGAAACCAAAAAGGAAGGATTATATCACAGGCTACCATAGAGAGAATAAAATAATAACACACAGAAGAAACTAACGGGAATAATTAAATGATCTGGAACTACAATCTTCTTTCTCCTGTTCCGATTCCAAATGTGTGTGCTGGATGAGAGAATTTTCTTCAAAGATTCAGGTATAATTCACAATTCAATTAATAATAAAGGCAGTGTTTTAATAGACACACTTGATACCATATACCAAAGCATTCTTTAAATCTTCTTTTATTTGCCATGTAGTGGACAGATCCAGTAAGGCTTTTTTTTTTTTGGCATATTCTAGGCTTTTTTTTAATTATTATTTTTAATCAAAATAGATTTACCTTTTCCCTTAGATTTTCTGAATGTTCACCTTAAAACAAAACAAAAAAAACAAAAAAAAAACAACTCTTGGTTTCTACAGCATCTTCAAATAAAACTCTAAACAGTACATTATTTTATGAATTTGAAAGAAAAATGTGACTAACAGCCTCTTTAGTAATGATTACTGTACTAAAAAGAACAAGAGGAATTAGCTTTCAAAAAGTGGAAATAGTAACATAGCTCAGTTCAGAATACTGAAATTGTAGTGCATTTTGGTAATTTCACAAATATGCTACATTTCCCATTTTTGTTTATTAGTACATTGTGGACTTAAGGATTTCCCATCTAGGAAAGAAATATGACTCGAGCAAAACACTGTCAAGTGGCCTTTTTTGTTTGTTTTGAAAATTGGGACAGTTTAGACAAGCTCTGCAAAACATTACACAATTATTAAATAAGAAAATCTCATTTGCTACCTTGTTACATTGCTAGTCAGAGAAATGCTGCAGGTGATGAAGCAAGTCAATGCTAATTCAAAGTCCCCATATGTACAACCATTCATTTACAAAGAATAGTCATGTTCAACAGCCCAATACAACTTATTTTCTTCATGAAGAAGTCCCCAGAACATTTGCTCTAGTGGGGGTTTTTTTTCTACATAAATTATTCTTTTTCACAGTTTGCTCTAAAACGAAATCTCAAACTTTAATGTCTTAAATTGTTGATGATTCCCTCACACATCATCATCAGATGTGTCACTGCTGCTCGTCTCAGTGTCATCAATCTCAACAGTGGGTTTGAAAGTGCTGTTTTTCCAAAAGCCGAATTTGAACTCAACATTCAGACCATTTTTCTGAAGACCATTTTTCCGAACACCATTTTTTTGTAACTAAAAACAAACAAAAATATATTTACAAACAAAATCACTTTTGTGTGTATGCCACACATGCTCCTCTCATGGTCAGATAATAAACTATATAATTAAGTTATAATCAGGGAAAGCAATTTTCAGAGCATTTACTTTACAATAATTTTTCACAAGAAATTCTGAAACTTATACATTACCAGTATCAAATATCTCATATCACCCAATATACAAAATCATTTATTTTCTCCTGGACAGCTAGAATAGTAACAGTAATCATAAGATGCTTAACTGTATTCAATACTTACTATTATGGGTTGCAACACATTCAAGGAAGTGGAGATACAGGTTGGAAAACTAAGTGGCACTTCATCTTATGGTTTTCTGTACCGCAGCAGTGCCTATCTAGCTCCTATTTTTGCTATCCTATTTTTCCAACACTCAATAGAAATTCTGGCTACTCAGAGAACAGTGAAGGCACAATCAGGAAGCCTCACTATCCTACTGTTATTGCAAACAAGTGGAGAAGCAGCATAGTGTGTAGAGTAGCAGATTGAGAATTAGTGAATCCATGGTCCAAATTCCACTTACACTTTTTATGATCATTGACAAATCTCTTTACTCTCCATTACCTCATGTGTAAGGTTGATCAGCTACTAAGGCATGGAGCTCACTGACCGTACAGGCTGAAGTGACCCCCACCAAAAACAGGACCCTTCAGGTCAGTTATTTCAGGTGATAGGTAACTAGTGGCTCAAAAGGAGCTTTTATCAGCTGGGTGAAAATGACATTGAAGTCCCAAGACACTGCAGAAGGCTTCAATAGAAGCAAACCCTACATAAAGTGAATAACTAAAGCCTGTGCAGTGACAGGTTTACCTTCTATTTGGTGATAAATGCCAACTGCACTAAGATGAACCCTAATATAGCTGGGCTTAAAACCTGACTCAGAAATGTAGAAGTAGAGAATAACATGGGGATGGGGACATGCAATAAATCTGCAGTAATTTTGGAGGATTTACCATGGATTTGGAGCTGTAGAGGACTAAAATACAAGCTTATACATGCGACCTCCTTCTGTTACATGAGTACGCAGTTGTGGTACGCACTACCAGCTGACCTGAAATTAATTGACGAAATATCCAACTTTCGTAAAGCCCTGAAGACGTATCTATTCAATAAGGCCTACAAAGAGGACTCGTAGCTTAACTATACCACTTCACCAATCCACCCCATTCCGAACGTCATCTTTCTATATCTATTTGCCTAGAACTCCTTTCCCATCCTTAATCTCTTTGCATCATCAATTGTATCTGATATCCTGGAATGGCAATGCCATAACAGATCTCTGTAAGCCACATTGAGCCTGCAAATAGGTGGGAAAATGTGGGATACAAATGCAACAAATAAATAAATAAATGGCTCTGAGGGACACCCCTTGCGAGATGGCCCACTTCCACATTCTGACTGCTTACTGATGCAGGAGACATGAACCTGTCCCTGCTTGTTGATATAATCAATTGCAAGCTGGCTGTTTCTCTGAATTAGAATAATTTGTTTTGATAACCAATCTCTGAAAAAAAAAAAAAGTTGAAACTGCCCAGCTAACAAGGAGTATCCTAATGGTTAGAGCAGTGGGTTGAGAATCAATGAAGTCAGGGTTCAAATACCAAATGCTCCTTGTAACCCTGAGCAAATCACTTAACCCTCCCCATTGTCTCATGTACAAACTTAAGATGTAAGTCCTCCAGGAATAAGAAAATACCTATCATAGCTGAATGCAACTTGCTTTGAACCACTACTACTTATCATTTCTATAGCGCTACTAGACAAACGAACGCAGCACTGTACACTTGAACATGAAGAGACAGTCCCTGCCCGACAGAGCTTACAATCTACTGAAAAGGCATAAGCAAAATAAAGATAGGCAAAAGCCTTTACAGCATTCCAAGTACTCTTAGCTCCAAAGTTTATCTAATGAAGTTTCTCCTGAGCAGTCCATAGACTTCCCTATGAGGAAAGGCTAAAGCAGCTAGGGCTCTTCAGCTTGGAGAAAAGACGGCTGAGGGGAGATATGATAGAGGTTGCAACGCGTTGAGAAGCTGTGCTGTTCTCTCCTCTATTGGGATACCGAGACCCTGAAGCAGCCTTGCGAAATGCTGGCCATCGTCGGCTCGGCACTGGATTCCAGAGAGAGATTACATTCAGCAAAGCAGTGTCATGGCACGACCCTGAAAGATAAGTGTCTGTGCCTATAACAATAATATTACATGAGAATTTCAAGTTTCTAATCACTAGATGAAAGCATTGTGTGAATTAGCTACAATAACAGGAAAGTTCTATATTTATAAGGTTTTTGACCAATGATGAAGGTAGGATCTATGGATCCGTTTAAGCTCATACAGTTCTAGTATGACTATGATTTGTGAGCTCTTTGAGGCCTTTTTTTTCCTGTTTACTAGGAATATTGCAAAGTATTTTGTAAGTCATTTTGAAGCAGCAGATACTGTGATTACTGGTGAATATATTCTGCGTATAGCACCCAAGGTTTTGAAGTAGTTTAGTAGTTCCTAAAGGAAAAGTGCATAGATCATTATTAAAATGGGGAAAATCCACTGCTTTTTTCTGGGATAAGCAGCATAAAACGTTTTGTACTTTTTTGGGATCTTGCCAGGTATTTGTGACCTGGATTGGCCACTGTTGAAAACAGAATGCTGGGCTTGATGGACCTTTGGTCTGTCCCAGTTTGGCAATACTTATGTATTTATATTCCATGTGACAGTGGCAAGTAAGAAGGCATATGCACATATTCAGTAAATTCCCTCCAAAGCTTTTACAAAGCTGTTCCATCAGATGATGCCACCTACATGTAAGAAAATATCCTACTTGTCCTTGTAGAATGCACTCTATACTGGTTTGACGCCAAGGGATTTACATCCACTCCAATTGATTTAGAATTCTGCAGCACAACTAATAAAAGGTTGTAAGCATTATGATCACATCACACCACACCACTTCTGAAAAATCTCAACTAGCTACCAGTATAATACTGAGCTACATTTAAAGCTCATCTTCAAGGAACTTAAAAGGAAATGGGCCAAATTACTTGAAAACAGATTTCCCCTTTAGGCACCTCCAAATTCACTAAGGTGTTCCCAAGCAGCATTCCTAACAACTCTGACTCCAAAGGAGCTATGTCAGGAGTAGCCCCACACTCAAATGCACTCCAAGAACAGCTAATGCAAGACTCTCTCTACTTCAGAAAATGCATGAAAGCCTAGTTCTTCTCAAGCATTTAACAGAAAAGGCAACTAACTAAATAGCCACTCACCCAAGGCCTAACATCAGCTACACATATTGCAGAAAGACTTCCTTACCACAAATATACTGAGATTACAAAATACAAGATATACTGAGATTACAAATACAAAATGAATACCCACACTTTGGTCAGACCACTACAAAGCATACATCTCCCTCCAATGGAGGACAAAAGCTACAATCAAAAAACAAGAACGAAAAACCTACACCACTAGAGGAAAGATAGACCCGACTACATTCTGGCAGTAGATCTACGATAACGAATGGACAACAAAGACAGACACAATCAAATTCCTCCAAGAGTGGAACAAAAGATGCAGAACAATATTAGACAACATCGCCCCAATTCAAACCAGAACCTCACATAGAAAGAACTCAATACCGTGGTTCAACGAAGAACTGAATAAACTTAAAACACAAGTTAGAAAACTAGAACGTGCATGGAATAAAAAGAAAGACGAAGCCACACTTAATGCCTGGAAACTCCGAAGAAAATACAAATACACCATAAGACAAACCAAAAGATTATACTACAAAACCAAAATAGGACCAAATTACAAGGACACACACAAACTCTTCCAACTTGTGAACAAACTAATAGACACCACATCAGTCATGAATAACAGCAAAGACACACCAAGAGCTGATGACCTCGTGAAGTACTTCAAAGAGAAAATAGTACAACTGTGACTAAAAATACCTGTTAGCCCCATCGAATACACTGCACTACTAGACTGTCTGGACCCAGACCATGGAGCATACCCTGCAGATAGGATCTGGACTGAAATCGAGCTACTATCGGAAGACCTCATCTCCCAAACGCTTAAAAGATTCACCAAATCTCACTGCAAACTAGACATTTGTCCAAATAACCTTATGAAATCGGCCCCCCAACACTTTATAACAGATCTAATGAAACATGTGAATTTCATGCTACAAAATGGATGCTTCCCAAGGGAGAAAGGAAACATCCTACTCACCCCCATACCCAAAGATGCAAAGAAAAACGCGAGTGAGTTAACCAACTATAGACCAGTAGCATCCATTCCCCTAATAACCAAAATAACAGAAGGGATGGTTACCAAACAACTCACAGACTATCTAAACAAGTTCTCAATACTACAAGAGTCCCAGTCAGGATTTCGCTCTAATCACAGCACTGAAACAGTACTAGTTACTCTCATGAATAAATTCAAACAAACGATTGCAACCGGTAAGAATATATTACTTCTACAATTCGACATGTCAAGTGCCTTCGACATGGTTGATCATGGAATCCTACTACACATCCTTGAATACTTCGGCATCGGAGGCAACGTTCTCAGCTGGTTTAAAGGATTCCTAACTACACGCTCATATCAAGTGACATCAAATTCAACAACATCAGCCACATGGACACCTGAATGTGGAGTTCCACTGCTTTTCTTCCTTCGAAGTCCACTCCATCTGTCTATTCGCTCCTCTGCCTCTCCGAGTAGCAGTCATTTATCGACCCCCTGATAAGTCCCTTTCTTCCTTTATCACTGACTGACGCCTGGCTTTCCTTCTTTCTTGAACCATCTCCTTCCCTCATTCTTGGGGATTTTAACATTCATGCTAATGAACCCTCTGACTCTTATGTTTCTCAGTTTCTCGCTTTAACATCCTCCTTCAATCTTCAACTGTGCTCCACTACCCCCACTCACCAGAATGGTCACTGTCTTGATCTTATCCTCTTCTGAAACTGCTCACTCTCCAGTTTCTGTGCCTCAGCTCTTCCCCTCTCTGACCATCATCTGATAAATTTCACACTTAAACACCCTCCTCCCCAGTCCCGTCCAATCTTAACCAATACATTTAGAAATCTTCAGGCTATTGACCCTCCTACTCTGTCTTCCAGTGTTTCAAATCTCTTCTCTACCACTATGTTATCCAAGTCTGTCAATCAGGCTGTCTCTTCCTATAATACTATTCTCTCCTCTGCTCTGGATACTTTTGCTCCTCCCATTCCCTGTCCTGTAAAGTGTACCAAACCCCAGCCTTGGCAAACCTCTAGAATCCGCTACCTCCGTTCTTGTGCCCGCTCTGCCGAACGCCTTTGGTTGAAATCCCGTGCCCATGCTGACTTCATACATTTCAAATTCTTACTGACCTCCTTCCAGTCTGCTCTTTCATTTGCCAAACAGGATTATTACATCCAGTTGACAAATTCTCTTGGCTCAAACTCTTGACGTCTCTTTGCCACATTGAACTCTCTCCTTAAAGTTCCTTCACCTCCAACTCCCTCTTCACTTTCTCCTCAGACTCTGGCTGAGTACTTTCATGATAAGGTTCACAAGATTAAACTTGAATTCTCAACTAGGTCACCTCCACCTCTCCTTCCCTTAGTCCATTCTCTCAACCCTCCAACCCCTACCTCCATTTCTGAAATCACTGAAGAGGAAACTACACATCTTCTTTCCTCCTCAAAACTAACTACCTGTTCCTCCGATCCTATTCCCACCCATCTACTTACTATCTCTCCTACTGTCATCCCTTTTATCTGTCATATCCTCAATCTTTCACTTTCCACTGTGACTGTTCCTGATGCCTTCAAACATGCCGTAGTCACACTACTCCATAAAAAAAACCTTCGTTAGACCCTACCTGCCCTTCCAACTATCGCCCCATCTCCCTCCTCCCTTTCCTATCCAAGATACTTGAACGTGCTGTTCACCGCCGTTGCCTTGACATTCTTTCTTCTCAAGCTATTCTTGATCCACTTCAGTCTGGCTTTCGCCCCCTTCATTCAACTGAAACAGCGCTTGCTAAAGTCTCCAATAACCTGTTCCTGGCCAGATTCAAAGGTCTCTATTCTACTTTCATCCTTCGCAATCTATCTGCTGCTTTTGACACTGTTGATCACAGTCTATTCCTTGACACACTGTCCTCACTTGGATTTCAGGGCTCTGTTCTTTCCTGGTTTTCTTCTTATCTCTCCCATCGTACTTTTAGTGTATACTCTGGTGGATCCTCCTCCACTTCTATTCCACTGTCAGTTGGTGTACCTCAGGGATCTGTCTTGGGACCTCTTCTTTTCTCCATCTATACTTCTTCCCTTGGTACTCTGATCTCATCCCATGGTTTTCAGTACCATCTTTATGCTGATAAACTCCCAGATCTACCTCTCCACACTTGAAATTTCAGCAGGAATCCAGGCCAAAGTATCAGCCTGCCTGTCTGACATTGCTGCCTGGATGTCTTACTACCATCTGAAACTAAACATGACCAAGACTGAGCTTATCTTCCCCCCATTCTCTCTCTCTCTCTGTGGATAACACTCTCATCCTCCCTGTCTCATCAGCTCACAACCTTAGGGTCATCTTCGACTCCTCTCTCCCCTTCTCTGCACAAATTCAACAGACTGCCTTTTTTTTCTCTATAACCACCAAACTTTGTCCTTTCCTTTCTGAGCACACTACCAGAACCCTTATCACCTCCCACTTAGACTACTGCAACTTACTTCTCACAGGTCTCCCAATAAGCCAGCCCCTTCAATCTGTTCAAAATTCTGCTGCACGACATATTCCGCAAGTGTCACTATGCTCATATTAGACCTCTACTCAAGTCACTTCATTGGTTCCCTATACATTTCCACATACAGTTCAAACTCCTCTCATTGACTTACAAGTGAATTCAATCTGCAGCTCCTGTCTTATCTCTCCTGAATATACACCAACCTGTCTCCCTCCCTCCAGGTAACTAAACACAAGTCTATACAGTAGCTAACAGTGTCCACCACTGCAGCATGTAAGCAGTCCTATGAAGTACTAAAAGAAGGAGAGAGACACAGAATGCTATTAGAAATATGAGAAGAAGCATTTTATTTCTTACCAATCAAGGATACACTTGGTATATAATTATTTCAGTTTCTTGGCCATACAGCAAATCAACACCAATCAATAAGCATAGTCTATAAGTTTTTCTCATATACAGTGGTAAACTGGTTAGCAAGGCGCAAATTCTCAGTATTACTTCTTAACGTCTAGAGATTAGATGTTTTTTTATACCCCTAAAACCACATTATGTCATTCCTGTTAATTATTTTACTTAATTATCAAAAATCAGCATTATCAAAATACTTTATCCCAGCATTTGTGATTTTCTACAATTCAGCAATTAGTTACTGGAAATTACTTAATCCAACATTTTACTGTAAGTTCACCTATTAGGGTCATTCATATTTTGCAACATAATTGTCTGCAACTACAGGTTCTGCTTATTCTTACCACAAGTTTCTGTTTACTACCACTTGTTGGGCTATCAAAATTAGCTGGGTCTATAAACTGTTTTCTAATGAGATCATATTTCGGTTTCTTAACAAAAACTGCTTGCAAAGCATCTTTATATCCTGGTTAGGCCATATTGCAAAGGCCTTTACAGAAACAGCTGCTATAGGGCTTTTGTCAGTAAATATACTATTGCAAGCATTTTTCACTTTGTCCTTTTTAACCTTTTGAGGCCTAGCACAGCTGACAATCAGCCTGACCATTGGTCCTATGGTAATGTCCAGCATATACCATATGATCCATATTAACAGTCCCCCCTTGAAGGCATGCGAACGCCAGGCCTTCAGAGGTGTTGTACAGGTGAGACTACAATGTAGAGCAATGTGTATTCAACCTGTAAGAAGAGGTGAGCTTTTAATTGTGGTGGCTAGTATTCCTCATAGGTCTATTACACAAGAAGTAGAAAGGAAATATGATTTCTGCAGGATATTTAAAAGATTTATCCTATAATATTATTAATTCCCCATTATGTATGTAGTTACAGGCAAACATGTGCAATTAAGAAGACATAAGTAAAACTTAGGTAATAAACTAGACATGACTTTCTTGATTAATATAAGTTAGATTATTAGCATCATCAATAGCAACAGTGGTATTATTTGCAGTGTTAAAGTCAGAATCATCATGTCTCTCATGTTCTTGATCACCATCATTTAAAGAATTTGGTGGTGAAACACAACGAATCATTGTTTCATATCCTATATAATACTCACCTCCAACGTTCTGAGCCTGGATGCCTGTGTCCGTAACTTTGGGTTCTGAAGCCTCAGCTGACGTCACGACGCATTACGCTGAAAACCCAGGGGACGTGATCAAGTTGGAATCTGTTTGTGTGCGTGCGACGGCGGCTGGGGAGGTTTGGTGGCGGAAAGGGGGGCTCGAGAGGGTCGCGACAGGGTGGGATCTGGAAATCGGAAGGAGGAAGGCAGGGAGGTGGGCTCTGCAAACCGGAGGGAGGGAGGCAGGGTCTGGAACTTGGAGAGCGGGAGGGAGGGGTCTGGAACTCGGATGGATGGAGGGAGGGGGGTCTGGAACTGGGGGAGGGGGAGGAAAACCTTGCTAGCACCCATTTGATTTGTGCCTGAAACGGGCCTTTTCTACTAGTAAAACATATTGTCCTGTAAGTTCTTTTTTACCTATGGCTGTATTTACAACACGTTCCACTAATCTTCTAGTACATGGTATAATACAGCAGACACAGAGCATAAAAACAGCAATAACAACAATGATTGTCAGTCAAGGCAGAAGTATGATATTCTTCCACTTTCCAAACACATGTTCAAACCATCCAATCCAGGAAGTATCAACACCAGAGTTCTCAGCTAATTCATTAGCAAGTGCTGTAAGTCCTTCCAATGCTTTGGTAATACTTCCATCTGGGGCTGTATTGTTGGGAATGTAAGTACAACAGTCTCTACTTCCGATCATTATACAAACTCTTCCTTCCTTAGCGAGTATCGTATCAAGGGCTAAGCGATTTTCCCAAGCATTCTGACTAGTAGCGTCCAATTGTTCAGCAATTCCCTTGAGAGCATCTCTTGTATAGTTGACACATCTTTGTTAGTTGTAGTAAATGTAGTTGATCCAGTCAACATTTTTGCTTATACCAATTGCAGGAAACAAAGCTTCAAAACCAACAGCAATTTGGTTGCGAGCCTTAAATTCATTAGGCACCCCCCTTGGCACTCCAATGGAATCAAGATAGATTTGATGATCAAAGGAACCATGTGGAACATATCTCTTGATTCTGGAAACACCTTTGTTGGTATTCAAGGCAGCAACAGTAAATGGAATTACCAACTGAACAATAGCACATTGTCCTTCCCAATCACGGGGTAAGGTAGAATATAAAGTTCTATCCCCACAGTACCACCAAACATCAGCTCTAGCAGTTGTAAAATCTGACAAGTCCAAGGTACCACTAGCAATCAAGCTAGTGTTGCACGCGTTCAGATGTCCTATTTTATTTGGATTTGTTACTTTCTTTCTTCGTATACAAAGTTCAAATTTTGTATTTTTATTAGGTAGTTGGAACACTGGAGGCACTCTTACTTTCTCTGGAGGAACGTCAGGAAACATTAGTGCTAGAGATTTACAAGAAGCATTAGAAGTCTGATCACCATGGAGCAAATATAACAAACATAAAGCTCCAGCGAAATCATTCCGAAAATTCAAAGGAAAAGGAACCACTACAGGCTGAGGACGAGAAGCAGTGCAAACATAGCAATTAGACAATTGTAAAGATTTAGTGGTATATTTTACCCAATCTAGTCATAAATTTGAGTCAGCATAGCCTGTTTCAATGGTAAATGTATCTCTAAGGCTAGAAACATTATGGATCTGAACTGGAATATTAATGTTTGGAAGTTGTGGAAGTAAGGGATTAACCAATCTAGGTAAGGCAGTTTTTCTATAAGAGTAGACAAGGACAAGGAAGCGACCAACTGGGTCTTTATTGGTAGCTTCTATGCCTACCATAAGTATGGTTTATAGAAAGGTCAATTCCTTGAAATTTTATGGAAACAGGATTGCATTTTCCATCAGTACATGTATCTTGGTTAACAGGTCTACAATACAGCATAATTTTCTCTCTCAAATGTTGATTCCAGGCAGGGTGACTACTTGTAGGATAGTTTGGGCCTGTATACCACCATACATCAGACCATGAATGACATGGGCTATTGGAGTAAATAGCAGCATCCAAAACAGAATAAGTGCACAAGTAAACATGGAATTTTGAATAGGATCTTTGCCAAGACAAATCCCCACAGTCAGCAACAGCATAAACATCAAACTCAATTGTCATCGTTCTATTGCTTGAATCAGTCGAAAAGTAAATCTGATAGGATAGTTACTTTTAAGATAGAACTGATCCATGTCACAGTTTTCAGAGTTTCCATGAGAGCAATCAGTGCTTAAAGCTACAGGAAGTAAGTGCAAGAGAGAGAAAACCGCAAGCAGTACTGTTACAATCTTCATTATGAAACAGGAGTTAACATGGGTTATGGCTTCTCGAAAACCACAGAATAATAAGCAGTAAAGAAATTATAGCAGCAACTATCAAGAGGCAAACAGCACAACTGTTTCCAGAGTGCGATTAGGTTCAGATTCTAGTTGAATTTCACTCTGCATTCCATACAGTGAAGGCAGAAAAGTATTATGATGTCCTTTTATTGCAGATATGAAGTGCCAACCTGAAATAAAGCATTAGAAAGGTAAAGGAATAGCACCTAATCTTTTGTGCAATCCGATAGGTGTGCGGGTGTGCGGATGTTATAATGCCGTTGTATCGCTCCATGGTGCGACCGCACCTGGAGTATTGTGTTCAGTACTGGTCTCCGTATCTCAAAAAAGATATAGTAGAATTGGAAAAGGTACAGCGAAGGGCGACGAAAATGATAGTGGGGATGGGACGACTTTCCTATGAAGAGAGGCTGAGAAGGCTAGGGCTTTTCAGCTTGGAGAAGAGACGGCTGAGGGGAGATATGATAGAAGTGTATAAAATAATGAGTGGAATGGATCGGGTGGATGTGAAGCGACTGTTCACGCTATCCAAAAATACTAGGACTAGAGGGCATGAGTTGAAGCTACAGTGTGGTAAATTTAAAACGAATCGGAGAAAATTTTTCTTCACCCAACGTGTAATTAGACTCTGGAATTCGTTGCCGGAGAACGTGGTACGGGCGGTTAGCTTGACGGAGTTTAAAAAGGGGTTAGATAGATTCCTAAAGGACAAGTCCATAGACCGCTATTAAATGGACTTGGAAAAATTCCGCATTTTTAGGTATAACTTGTCTGGAATGTTTTTACGTTTGGGGAGCGTGCCAGGTGCCCTTGACCTGGATTGGCCACTGTCGGTGACAGGATGCTGGGCTAGATGGACCTTTGGTCTTTCCCAGTATGGCACTACTTATGTACTTATCAGAAATATTATTTCAAATATCCCGTTTCCTCTTTGTCTGAAGAAGAACCAGGGAAGCCACTGTCTACTACGAAATTTTATATGAAATGACCCAAAAGTATACTAAATCTCCATTAGTAGGTCGGGGTATAGGGTGCTCCATTTGTTCCAATTTGATATGACCGATCCCACAAAGGTTGGTCAATTCAATAGTAGTGACTCCGGAACCTGTGCGCCATATATCATATATGGGTTCACATAGGTGACGGAATCTATAATGTGGATCCCAAAATTCATTGTCATCACAACCAGGATCCCAATTAGGAGAAACTGTACTATTTGTGTTATATGCACAACTCATGGTGGGACAAATCTGGACTATGGACCTTTCCTCCAGGAACTTGTCCAAACCTTTTTTAAACCCAGATATGCACTTCCGGTGACGTCATGAGCTAAGGAACAGCGATTTCGAAGCTCCGGGACCCCTGGCTCCAAATAACGACGCGAAAAGGGTAACAGACTCCCTGAAACGTTTCCCACATATGGAAAAATACTTAAAAAGTACCCCGACGAATATGGCTCAAAAAGCGACAAAAAAAGAAAAGAATAAAGCGGGAAGCGGCGACGCCAAGATGGCGGAGGAAGTACCTCAAACAGGAATGGCGTTCACGGAGATGCAGCTTACGCAGTTAACACAAGCAGTGGAAAAAGCATGGAGTCCAAGGTGGGCAGAACTCACGACTAAACTAGAAAATTATCAAACGTCGCTTGACGGTCTGGGGATCCGAGTGGGGGACCTGGAGGCCAGGGTGTCGGCGACGGAAGACGATTCACGAGGTTACGGCCCAGATATAGCAACTTTACAGCAACAAGTGAAAGACCAGAGGCAGCTGTTGGATGATTACGAAAACAGAGCTCGCCGAAATAATGTTAGAATAGTAGGGTTGGATGAAGTGCTTCCGGAACGGAATCTGGACATTTGGTTGCAGACTTGGCTGTCCAAGGAATTGGCGCTAACGGATTCTATGGGCCCTGTAGTGGTAGAAAGGGCGCACCGCGTGGGACGCAGAACGAGCGAGAGAAATAGGCCAAGAGTCGTGGTGGCGAAGATATTAACTACAAACACAAGGTGGAAATTTTACAAGGTTTTAAGTTGAAGCGAGACACCTTGAAATACAATGGACGAAATATTTTAATATTTCAAGATTATTCCACCCTAGTTCAAGAAAAGAGGAGATTATTCTGCCCACTTTGCTCTTCTTTGGCACAAAAGACCATTCGATTTCAGTTACAATATCCAGCTCAGCTGAAAGTTTATCATCAAGACAAATGGCAAGCGTTCACCGTGGCAAAAGAAGCCCAACAGTGGTTACTGGAACATAAGCTAATAGACGCTGCGGGACTTTAGAACACTGTGATGCATGATATGTGGGACATGTTAAATGTACAATCTATGAAGGTAAGGGTGATATAAGATATGTTGAGGAGTCTGGGGCCCGAGACATTCACTGGGATTCAACTCATCCTTTCACCAGTTTGGGGTGGAGGATGAGACAGGGTACATGTTTGGAAGAAGGGATATGGGTTTGGGGGGGAAGATGGGGTTTTGGGTGGGGTAAGGAACTTCTGCAGCAGATTAGAACCAATTCAAGGGTGGCCGTCCAGCAGGTGAAACAATCACAGAGAAGGTATATGGGTGAAGAGTGGGCCCACAAACAGGAAATATTGACAAGGAAGGTAGGAGGAAGGGGGGAGTTGCCAAGACTATGCAAGTATGCCCCTTAGAGTGATAACTTGGAATGTGGGGGGCATTACTTCCCCCATAAAGAGAAATAAAATATTAACGGCACTAAAGAGACATGGGGCCGACATAGCATGCCTCCAGGAAACTCGCCTAAGTGATCTGGAGCATGGAAAATTGCAAAGATCCTGGGTGGGACAGTGCTGTGCGGTGGCCTCCAGAGGACGTAAGGGAGGGATAGCAGTTTTGTTTCGTAAAGGGCTAGCATATAGAGTATTAGAGGTGGTGCCAGGTGAAGCAGGTAGATCACTCTCCTTGCGGCTCTGGTTACAGGGGGTAGAGCTTACTTTGGTAGTGGTATATGGGCCAAATGAATACGACCCCCAATTTCTTGGGAAATTGGGAAAAACATGTTTACAACAAGGAAAAGGAAAGATGATGGTGGTGGGGGATTTTAACTTGGTACTAGATCCTTGGGAAGATTCCACTAATCCCACCTCCGCCCACTACTGTGGCCAAAGGGCAGGAGCATTGCAAAGGTTTATTAAAACATTAAATTTAGTAGATACATGGAGAGCACTACACCCTGGGGGAAAAGATTATACGCATAGATCAAGAGCGCATGGAACAGTAGCAAGGTTAGATTATATCCTAATAGAACGTACTATGTTCTCATCAGTAAAAGGATCAAACATTGGCCCGGAGGAGATTTCGGATCATGGCCCTGTGTGGGTGGACCTGGAATTGCCGACAGATATGATAGCAGGGGTGGGCTGGAGATTTCCGGCATACTCCTTCACAGACCCTCAACTGAAGGAATACATTGAAAGTAGATGGAGAGATTATGAAAATAATAACGGAGAGCACGCCCAAGAGAATCCTGTGCTATTTTGGTCTGCCTCTAAGGCAGTATTGAGGGGAGATTTAATGGCGTATAGCAATGCAAAAAAGAAGCGTAGAGCCATACAAATCTTACACCTAGAACATCAATTAATTAAAGCTAGAAGGGTTCATATGCAAAGACCCACAGCAAGTACACTAGAAAAAGTGAAATCAATACAAATTACATTAAATTCACTGCTTCACGAAAAAGAAACTCGGTCAGCAATATATTATAAATACAAATTACAACGCTTTGGTAATAAACCAGGCAGATTATTAATGAAGGTCATAAAAAATTGGGGGGGGGGGGGGGGGGGGGGGGGGGGAACAAGAACAGTACCAGTGTTGAGAAACGAACGGGGCGAGGTTACCACTGACCAAAAAGAAATAGAACGTCTTTTTACAGAATACTTTACCTCGCTCTATACGCCTACAGAAACCCCCGATAAGGGCCAGATGCAGGGGTACCTAAGGCGGGCGGGACTCACATCCCTGACAAAAGAGGAATCGGATGGTTTAAACACCCCGTTGACTCTGAAAGAATTACAATTGGCAATCAAGCGACTGAAACTCCGTTCCGCACCCGGACCAGATGGGTACACAGGGGAATATTATAAAATGTTGCCCTTGGACGCACAGGTGGCCCTATTAGATTATTTTACAAAGATAATAGAACAGGGATGTTTTCCTAAATATGCCAACGAGGCGCTAATTACCCTAATACCAAAACCCGGGGAAAATTAGATAAGGCAGAGGACTATAGACCAATATCCCTCTTAAATGTCGAAGTAAAACTTTTAGCCGGGATGATGGCAGAGAGACTGGCACAATACCTCCCTAAACTGATAGGCCCTGACCAGGTGGGGTTTGTCAGGGGCAGGCAGGCGACGCATAATGTCAGACGCCTGCTTTTGGCAATGGCAACAAGTCAGGAACTTGGGGCACCTACAGTAGTGGTTAGTTTAGATGCCGATAAGGCGTTTGATCGGGTGGGGTGGGATTACCTTTTTGAAACTTTGACAATTATGGGAATAACAGGGTGGTTTCTGCAGGCCATTCGTACCTTATACTGCCAACCAAGAGCGAAAGTTCTAGTAAATGGTATAAAGGGGCGAGAGTTTGATATACAGCGGGGTACTAGACAGGGCTGTCCCCTCTCCCCAGCACTTTTTGTACTCTCAATGGAACCCCTATTGAATACGCTTAGGAGGCGAGTAGAAATTCAGGGAATTGGAGTGGTAGGGCAGGAAGTGAAAATTTTGGCATTTGCGGATGACCTTTTGGTGACGATGACAGACCCACCTGGATCTATGCGGGCCATGCTAGAGGAGACAGAGAAATTTGGTGGGCTCTCTGGTTTTCAGTTAAATGTCACCAAGTCCTCAGTTCTTGAAGTGGTGGGGGGAGAATCACAAGACTGGCAAGCACAGGTTTCATTTAAATGGGCAGAGACATCCATTAAATACCTAGGAGTTTGGATTCCAAAGGATCTAAATAGATTATATGAGCTTAATATAAAAAATTTAATGAGGGAAACAACAGCTAAATTACAGGCATGGTCAGCACTACCGCTCTCCTTGTTGGGGAGGATTGCCCTTTATAATATGATAGTAGCCCCCAAGTGGATTTATACTTTCCAAACTATCCCAATATATATGAGGCGCGAAGATGAGCGAACCATTAATAAAGTATTGCAATCCTTTCTTTGGAAGGGGAAAAAAGCGCGCCTCCCGATAACGATATTAAGCACTCCAGTAGAGTATGGGGGATTGGGCCTGTTAAATTTAAGATATCTAAATATCGCTAGCGGAATGAGAACTATAAATGATTGGTATAGGGGCACTAGTGCATACACAAATCCGGAATTGGAATTAAATTTTACCCCGAAGGTTCACTTTAGTAACTATTTGCATAGTGCGGGGGCCCCGATTCCCTATGGTCTGAATCACTCTTGGATCATGAAGACTGCAAAGGCGGTCTGGGGGTGGGTGTGCCGCTTACACCACTTTGATACTAAGGTGACTCCATATATATCAATATGTGATAACCCAGCTTTTAAACCTGGAATTATGTACTCTGTATTTCAACGATGGAAGAAGCAAGGACTGGTATATCTATTGCAAGTAGTGACAAGAGAGGGCCGTATGAGGCCGTTTCAGGACTTACAGAAAGATTACAATATTCCTGCAAAAGAGAAATTTTACTATGATCAATTACGTCATTACGTCACATCTTTACCATGGACATCCTTGACAGAAGACGTGCAAGAGGAACTCTCATCGGCTTTTACTTTAGCATCGCAACAAAAAGTGCCAATGTCCTATCATCACAGACATATAAGGGACACAGCTATGGAGCTGGATTACACGGAATTGGCACAACGGTGGTCCCTGGACTTAAAAATAAAGATTACAGCACCCCAGTTAAAAACTCATATATTATCGATTCGCAAGGTTACGAATATGGCCTCTCACTGGGAAGTACAGTATAAAATGGCACTGAGGTTGCATATCCCTCCACGAAGAGCCTTCCATATGGGGCTCTCCGCTTGGGGAGAGTGTCCGAAGTGTGGGGAGGAGGGAGCAACGTCGGGCCATATGATGTGGAATTGTGACAAAATAAAGGAATTTTGGAAAAAGATTACAAGATATACTTCAGCCATTTGGGGACAGTCATGGCATTGTGAGGTGTCCCTTTTATTTGGTCAACCTAACTTAGGACTTTCCCCGAAGAGGGGATATACTGCATTCACCAAAAGAGCGATCATTGTGGGTAAACAGACAATCTTAGCAGAATGGATATCTTACAAACACCCCACGTGGCAGCAGTGGCGCACTCGAATGATATCTTTATTGCGAATAGAACGTTTGGAAGTGAAGAATATGGACTCGGCACCAGGACAACAATTTCAGCAGAGATGGAGTAAGTTTTGGGACACTATGAGCCCGAAGGCAAGAAGTTATTTGATAAATGTTTAAGCCTGACTGAGACTTTATCACTTAAGTAAAGCTGCGGAAGATCCGGGATAGGGAGGGGAGGGGAGGTATATGTTGGGATATACAGCTGAGATTATGAAGGGAAGAAGAAGACACGTTACTACTGCAAAACTTTTAAGTAAAGTAGACAGTTGCATTTGTTAGAAAAGACAATGAAAGATTTTGGTTGTTTACTGTTGTAACATCTATATTTCATGGTAGTAACAAAATGGTTCAAATAAAATATACATTGGTAGCAATAAGAAAGGGGGGGGGGAATAAGAAAATCGGTGAATTGAATTGAATCAAAAGGTTGCTTTAAACATTGATGTGTGTACTACTGGTTAAAAATTGTATTTATCATATGGTATCAATAAAATAGAATTTAAACATAAACCCAGATATGCTAGCTGCTGTTACCACATCCTCTGGCAACGAGTTCAAGCTTAACTATTCTTTGAATGAAAAGAATATTTCCTCCTTTGGTCTTTGTAGTTTTTGAATGAGTAAAAAATCAATTCACCTCCTCCCGCTCCGCACCACTCAGGATTTTGTAGACCTCAATCATATCCTCCTTCAACCATCTATTTTTCAAGCTGAAGAGACCTAGCTTCTTTAGCTTTTCCTCATAAGGGAACAGTTCCACCCACTCTTATTTTGGTTGTTCTTCTCTGAGCCTTTTCTAATTCCGCTATATCTTTTTTGAGATACAGCGACCATTGAATGGGGTGCATGCAAAGTCTTGCTACAGGAATGTTGTGGACGGCATGCGACCCAAGAGTTTGAGAAGGTATATGGTGGTGCATAATGGAGTGCCTAACAATTGATTTGCTAGGAGTTGGATGGCTTGGATTCAATCATGAGGAAGAAAAGCTATGTTCTGGGCGGCATCTAGAAGTGCTCCTATATATTGGAGTGACTGAGTAGGGTGTAGTTGAGATTTTTGGACATTGATAATGAACCCCAGAGATTCCAATGTTGTGAATGTAGTTTGGAGAGTTTATAAGAGCTCTGCTTTGGTATGCCCAACAATTAGCCAGTCATCTAGGTAAGGAAAGACAAAAATTTGTTTCCTCCTGAGATAGGCTGCTACCATTGCCAGAGTTTTGATTAACACTCTGACGGCAGAAGAAAGGCTGAATGGAAGAACCTTATATTGAAACAGCTGATTTTGGAATTAGAAGCAGAGATACTTCCAATGAGCTGGATGGATTGGAATATCAGAGTACGCTTCTTTCAGATCTAATGTTGCTAGCCACGCATTCTGAGAGATAAGAGGCAGAATTAATTGAAGAGTTTGTACTCTGAACTTTTCTTCGCCAACAAACATAGTCAGGGCTCTGAGGTTGAGAATGGGTCTAAGATCTCCCAATTTCTTTTGGATCAGAAAATATCAAGAGTAAAAACCCTGGTCTTCGAATTAAGCAGGTTCTGGTTCTATAGCTTGGATTAAAAGCATTGGAATAAGATGTCGGTCTGCTATGCTGGAGGATGAGAGGTGAGTGGATGAGAGGTTGGAGGAAGTGTTGTGGAATTGATTTTGAAAACATATTTCACTAGATGGAGAACCCACTGACCTGTAGTAATTTATTGCAAGGCCTTGAAAAAATGTTGATTGTGGTCTCAGAAATAAATTGTCAAAAACTCGGAGAATTATTTGTAGGCAGAGAAGTGGAGAAAGATGTGGCTTTCCTCTCTCAGGGATGTGATCTTTGAAAAGAGGACTGATGGAGGGGTCACGATTGTTGAGGTTTGGAATACAATCGATACAGGTTTTTTGTAGGAAGGCTGGCAAGGGTAAGATCTCCTGTAAGTAGATGACGACCATTTTTTTATAAAGTGAATGCTACATACCTGTAGAAGGTATTCTCCGAGGACAGCAGGCTGATTGTTCTCACTGATGGGTGACGTCCACGGCAGCCCCTCCAATCGGAAACTTCACTAGCAAAGGCCTTTGCTAATCCTCGCGCGCCCATGCGCGGTCATGCGCGGCCGTCTTCCCGCCCAAACCGGCTCGTGTTCGTCAGTCCCATATGTAGCAAGACAAAGACAAGGGAAGACACAACTCCAAAGGGGAGGCGGGCGGGTTTGTGAGAACAATCAGCCTGCTGTCCTCAGAGAATACCTTTTACAGGTATGTAGCATTCGCTTTCTCCGAGGACAAGCAGGCTGCTTGTTCTCACTGATGGGGTATCCCTAGCCCCCAGGCTCACTCAAAACAACAAACATGGTCAATTGGGCCTCGCAACGGCGAGGACATAACTGAGATTGACCTAACAACTTTTCCAACTAACTGAGAGTGTAGCCTGGAACAGAATAAAACATGGGCCTAGGGGGGTGGAGTTGGATCCTAAACCCCGAACAGATTCTGAAGCACTGACTGCCCGAACCGACTGTCGCGTCGGGTATCCTGCTGCAGGCAGTAATGAGATGTGAATGTGTGGACAGATGACCACGTCGCAGCTTTGCAAATCTCTTCAATAGTGGCTGACTTCAAGTGGGCTACCGACGCTGCCATGGCTCTAACATTATGAGCCGTGACATGACCCTCAAGAGCCAGCCCAGCCTGGGCGTAAGTGAAGGAAATGCAATCTGCTAGCCAATTGGATATGGTGCGTTTCCCCACAGCCACTCCCCTCCTGTTGGGATCAAAAGAAACAAACAATTGGGCGGACTGTCTGTTGGGCTGTGTCCGCTCCAGATAGAAGGCCAATGCTCTCTTGCAGTCCAATGTGTGCAGCTGACGTTCAGCAGGGCAGGAATGAGGACGGGGAAAGAATGTTGGCAAGACAATTGACTGGTTCAGATGGAACTCCGACACAACCTTTGGCAAGAACTTAGGGTAAGTGCGGAGGACTACTCTGTTATGATGAAATTTGGTGTAAGGGGCCTGGGCTACCAGGGCCTGAAGCTCACTGACTCTACGAGCTGAAGTAACTGCCACCAAGAAAATGACCTTCCAAGTCAAGTACTTCAGATGGCAGGAATTCAGTGGCTCAAAAGGAGGTTTCATCAGCTGGGTGAGAACGACATTGAGATCCCATGACACTGTAGGAGGTTTGACGGGGGGCTTTGACAAAAGCAAACCTCTCATGAAGCGAACAACTAAAGGCTGTCCTGAGATTGGCTTACCTTCCACACGGTAATGGTATGCACTGATTGCACTAAGGTGAACCCTTACAGAGTTGGTCTTGAGACCAGACTCAGACAAGTGCAGAAGGTATTCAAGCAGGGTCTGTGTAGGACAAGAGCAAGGATCTAGGGCCTTGCTGTCACACCAGACGGCAAACCTCCTCCATAGAAAGAAGTAACTCCTCTTAGTGGAATCTTTCCTGGAAGCAAGCAAGATGCGGGAGACACCCTCTGACAGACCCAAAGAGGCAAAGTCTACGCTCTCAACATCCAGGCCGTGAGAGCCAGAGACTGGAGGTTGGGATGCAGAAGCGCCCCTTCGTCCTGTGTGATGAGGGTCGGAAAACACTCCAATCTCCACGGTTCTTTGGAGGACAACTCCAGAAGAAGAGGGAACCAGATCTGACGCGGCCAAAAAGGAGCAATCACAATCATGGTGCCTCGGTCTTGCTTGAGTTTCAACAAAGTCTTCCCCACCAGAGGTATGGGAGGATAAGCATATTTTATTTATTTATTTGCATTTGTATCCCACATTTTCCCACCTATTTGCGGGCTCAGTGTGGCTTACAATACATTGTAAAAGATGGCAGTGCAGTTGGTTGCAGTACAGTTATGGATTACATTGTGAAGAATTATATAAGACAGAGTAAGCTCAGGATATTCTTAGGGGATCGGACAGTGGAAATACCAGGGTGAGTTGAGAGGGGGGCAAAACATAATCGAGGGAACAGGGAGGTCTGACAATGTTGTCAGTGGGTAGGGTTTAAGAGTGGTGAGAGCGCGGGAGTAGAGGTTCAGAGAGTGTATTGGTGCGTGTCTCTGAGATTGTGTGGGCTTTATGTGTTTTGATCCTTGCTGTAGATTTTCTCGAACAGATAAGTCTTTAGTAGTTTGCGGAAGTCGGTCAGTTTGTAGGTAATTTTCAGGCTGCGGGGTAATGTATTCCAGTATTGTGTGCTCATGTATGTAAAAGTCGATCCGTGCAGTGCTTTGTATTTTATGCCTTTGCATTTAGGGAAATGGAGATTGAGGAAGGTTCGGGACGATCTTTTAGCGTTTCTGGGTGGCAGGTCGATCAGGTCGGACATGTATGCGGGGGCTTCGCCGTGAATGATTTTGTGGACTAAGGTGCATACTTTAAAAGTGATGCGTTCCTTGAGTGGTCGCCAGTGTAGTTTCTCCCGTAAGAGTTTTGCACTTTAGTATTTCGCATACAGTAGACCCTCCCCCCAGTCCAGGAGGAAGGCATCCGATGCCAGTCTGCCGTGGGCCTGAAGCCTGGAACAGAACTGAGGGACTTTGTGGTTGGCTCGAGATGCAAAGAGATCTACCAAGGGGGTGCCCCACACCTGGAAGATCTGGCGCACTACACGGGAATTGAGCGACCACTCGTGAGGCTGCATAATCCTGCTCAACCTGTCGGCCAGACTGTTGTTTACGCCTGCCAGATAAGTGGCTTGGAGCACCATGCCGTGACGGCGAGCCCAGAGCCACATGCTGACGGCTTCCTGACACAGGGGGCGAGATCCGGTGCCCCCCTGCTTGTTGATGTAATACATGGCAACCTGGTTGTCTGTCTGAATTTGGATAATTTGGTGGGACAGCCGATCTCTGAAAGCCTTCAGAGCGTTCCAGACCGCTCGTAACTCCAGAAGATTGATCTGCAGATCGCGTTCCTGGAGGGACCAGCTTCCCTGGGTGTGAAGCCCATCGACATGAACTCCCCACCCCAGGAGAGACGCATCTGTAGTCAGCACTTTTTGTGGCTGAGGAATTTGGAAAGGACGTCCCAGAGTCAAATTGGACCAAATCGTCCACCAATACAGGGATTTGAGAAAACTCGTGGACAGGTGGATCACATCTTCTAGATCCCCAGCAGCCTGAAACCACTGGGAAGCTAGGGTCCATTGGGCAGATCTCATGTGAAGGCGGACCATGGGAGTCACATGAACTGTGGAGGCCATGTGGCCCAGCAATCTCAACATCTGCCGAGCTGTGATCTGCTGGGACACTCACACCCGCGAGACGAGGGACAACAAGTTGTTGGCTCTTGTCTCTGGGAGATAGGCACGAGCTGTCCGAGAATCCAGCAGAGCTCCTATGAATTCGAGCCTCTGTACTGGGAGAAGATGGGACTTTGGATAATTTATCACAAACCCCAGTAGCTCCAGGAGGCGAATAGTCATCTGCATGGACTGTAGAGCTCCTGCCTTGGATGTGTTCTTCACCAGCCAATCGTCGAGATTTGGGAACACGTCTACCCCCAGCCTGCGAAGTGCCGCTGCTACTACAGCCAAGCACTTCGTGAACACTCTGGGCGCAGAGGCGAGCCCAAAGGGTAGCACACAGTACTGGAAGTGACGTGTGCCCAGCTGAAATCGCAGATACTGTCTGTGAGCTGGCAGTATCGGGATGTGCGTGTAGGCGTCCTTCAAGTCCAGAGAGCATAGCCAATCGTTTTCCTGAATCATGGGGAGAAGGGTGCCCAGGGAAAGCATCCTGAACTTTTCCTTGACCAGATATTTGTTCAGGGCCCTTAGGTCTAGGATGGGACGCATCCCCCGTTTTCTTTTCCACAAGGAAGTACCTGGAATAGAATCCCAGCCCTTCCTGCCCGGATGGCACGGGCTCGACCGCATTGGCGCTGAGAAGGGCGGAGAGTTCCTCTGCAAGTACCTGCTTGTGTTGGAAGCTGTAAGACTGAGCTCCCGGTGGACTATTTGGAGGTTTTGAGGCCAAATTGAGGGTGTATCCGTGCCGGACTATTTGAAGAACCCACTGATCGGAGGTTATGAGAGGCCACCTTTGGTGAAAAACTTTCAACTTCCCTCCGACCAGATCGCCCGGCACTGAAACTTGGATGTCGGCTATGCTCTGTTGGAGCCAGTCAAAAGCTCGTCCCTTGCTTTTGCTGGGGAGCCGAGGGGCCTTGCTGAGTCGCATGCTGCTGACGAGAGCGCGCGCGCTGGGGCTTAGCCTGGGCCACAGGCTGTCGAGAAGGAGGATTGTACCTACGCTTGCCAGAAGAGTAGGGAACAGTCTTCCTTCCCCCATAAAAACGTCTACCTGTGGAGGTAGAAGCTGAAGGCTGCCGGCGGGAGAACTTGTTGAAAGCGGTATCCCGCTGGTGGAGCTGCTCTACCACCTGTTCGACTTTTTCTCCAAAAATATTATCCGCACGGCAAGGCGAGTCCGCAATCCGCTGCTGGATTCTATTCTCCAGGTCGGAGGCACGCAGCCATGAGAGTCTGCGCATCACCACACCTTGAGCAGCGGCCCTGGACGCAACATCAAAGGTGTCATACACCCCTCTGGCCAGGAATTTTCTGCACGCCTTCAGCTGCCTGACCACCTCCTGAAATGGCTTGGCTTGCTCAGGAGGGAGCTTGTCCACCAAGCCCGCCAACTGCCGCACATTGTTCTGCATGTGTATGCTCGTGTAGAGCTGGTAAGACTGAATTTTGGCCACAAGCATAGAGGAATGGTAGGCCTTCCTCCCAAAGGAGTCTAAGGTTCTAGAGTCTTTGCCCGGGGGCGCCGAAGCATGCTCCCTAGAACTCTTAGCCTTCTTTAGGGCCAAATCCACAACTCCAGAGTCGTGAGGCAACTGAGTGCGCATCAGCTCTGGGTCCCCATGGATCCGGTACTGGGACTCGATCTTCTTGGGAATGTGGGGATTAGTTAAAGGCTTGGTCCAGTTCGCCAGCAATGTCTTTTTTAGGACATGATGCATGGGTACTGTGGACGCTTCCTTAGGTGGAGAAGGATAGTCCAGGAGCTCAAACATTTCAGCCCTGGGCTCGTCCTCCACAACCACCGGGAAGGGGATGGCCGTAGACATCTCCTGGACAAAGACCGCAAAAGACAGACTCTCGGGAGGAGAAAGCTGCCTTTTAGGGGAGGGAGTGGGATCTGAAGGAAGGCCATCTGACTCCTCGTCAGAGAAATATCTGATGTCCTCCTCCTCCTCCCACGAGGCCTCACCATCGGTATCAGACACAAGTTCACGATCCTGTGTCTGAAGCCGTGCCCGGCTTGACTCCGTGGAACCACGGCCACGGTGGGAGCATCGAGAGGTAGACTCCCTCGCCCGCACCGGCGAAGCTCCCTCCGCCGACGTCGTCGGGGAGCCTTCCTGGGAGACGACCGCAGTCGGTACCACAAGCGGCACCGATGTCGGAGACCTCACCCCGGGCAAGGGGCCAGCCGGCGCCTCACTCGACGGTACCGGTGGCGCAAGCACCCCCGGTACCAGAGGGGAAGGGCGCAACAGCTCTCCCAGGATCTCTGGGAGAACGGCCCGGAGACTCTCGTGCAGGGCGGCTGTGGAGAAAGACATGGAAGCCGATGCAGGAGTCGAAGTCAGAGTCTGTTCTGGGCGTGGAGGCTGTTCCGGGCTGTCCAAGGTGGAGCGCATCGACACCTCCTGAACAGAGGGTGAGCGGTCCTCCCGGTGCCGATGCCTGCTGGGTGCCGACTCCCTCGGCGACCCAGAGCTCTCGGTACCGACGCGGGAAGGAGACCGGTGTCGATGCTTCTTTGACTTTTTCAAACGAAGCATGTCACCGGAGCTTCCCGGTACCGACGAGGAGGACGTAGAATCCAACCGTCGCTTCCTCGGGGCCGAGGCCGAAGAAGGTCGGTCTCGGGGGGGGCTGTACTGCAGGAGCCCTCAGGGTAGGGGGAGACCCACCCGAAGGCTCACCGCCACCAGCAGGGGAATGGACAGCCCTCACCTGCACTCCAGACGAAGCACCACCGTCCGACGACATCAGCAGAAGCGGAGGTCCCGGTACCACCGACGCAGCCTTCCGATGCCTCGGCCCTGACGATGCAGAGGGTCGATGCCTCGTTGCAATCGATACCGTCGCGGCCGAGGGCAGAGGTGTTGACGCTGTCGACGTCGACGCACTCGATCCGCCCGGTGCCACTGCCGACGAAGAGCCCGAGAACAAAACGTTCCACTGGGCCAATCTCGCTACCTGAGTCCTTTTCTGTAAAAGGGCGCAAAGACTGCAGGCCTGCGAGCGGTGCCCAGCCCCCAGACACTGAAGACACGACGCGTGCCTATCAGTGAGCGAGATTACCTGGGCGCACTGGGTGCACTTCTTGAAGCCGCTGGGAGACTTCGATGACATGGGCGGAAAAATCACGCCGGCGAAATCAAAACTCGCAATTGCGGTAAGGCACCAACAAGATGGGGAGAAAAAAACTCGACCCGAGGCCTCAAAAGGGCCTACCCCAAAAACGAAAGAAAACTTAACGGGGCCAAAAACTAGAAATAGGGGGAAGGGAAAAGACCAAAAGGCCCTTCACCGGAATCCCTTTTTTTTTTTTTAGCGAAAAGTCAAAAAGACGCGCGAGGGTCAACTTAAGGGGCGCAAAACACGACCGTACCGAGCGCGGACAAAAGAAGACTGACGAACACGAGCCGGTTCGGGTGGGAAGACGGCCACGCATGCGCGGTGCGCATGGGCGCGCGAGGACTAGCAAAGGCCTTTGCTTCCTCGGGGCCGAGGCCGAAGAAGGTCGGTCTCGGGGGGGGCTGTACTGCAGGAGCCCTCAGGGTAGGGGGAGACCCACCCGAAGGCTCACCGCCACCAGCAGGGGAATGGACAGCCCTCACCTGCACTCCAGACGAAGTTTCCGATTGGAGGGGCTGCCGTGGACGTCACCCATCAGTGAGAACAAGCAGCCTGCTTGTCCTCGGAGAAGATGTAGTATTGTCAGTTGTAGGAGCAGACAGTTCCTTAAAGGTGGATTGGTCTTCTTTCACTTTATCGCCAAAGAGACTGTCCACCAAGCATGGGGCATTTGCAAAGTCTGTCATGGAGATCATCTCTGAGACATAATGCACAGAGCCAAGCCACACGTCTCGGCGCAATGGAAACAGCACCCAAATGGGAAGTTGATCATACAAATCATAGGTGTTAACTATTAAGTGATAAGTAATTTCTTCCATTGTGTGATGAAAATTGGCAACAGTCTCAGGAAGCGGCATAGAGACAGATTGTAATGCAGCGTAGAGTTGGGAATGCTGGTATTACAGAATTAGGAGTGGATGTGCAGCTATTCCAGAGGCAAATATAGCAGCCAAATAAACCTTTCTGCCTACAAAACCTACAGTTTTTGACTCCTTTCCTAGAAGGTAGTTAGTGCGAGATTTTAAAGATTTTGACTTATTAATCACTGCTTCAAAAACCACCGAGTGGTGAGGAAGCTGAAGTTTTCATGCCTTGGAGCAGGCTGAACCCTGTATTTGGAATCTAGACATTTGGATATTTGTTGTTGAGAGTAAGGATTCTGCCAGATTTTAGACCGTAAGCCTTGTAAGAACAGAGTGGATAGGGACCATAACTGGTCCTGAAGGAGAATCAACAGCTCAAGATATTTTGGAAATCTTTTCTGCTCAATTGAAGTTTCTGTTCCAAGAGACAGTTCTTTTATGACTTTTTATATAAATTTAGAATAAGTGATATCCTCTGGAGAGAAGTCAGGTTTAGGCAACCCTGATTGGAGAGACTTTTTGTTGGAAGTAGACAGTTGGTCCATAGAGGGGATAACATTGGGTGAAGGTTCTTCCTCAGAAGAAAGTTCTTCAATTAACCAAGGAGAGAGTGTGTGACCATTTCTGTGAAACTGTGGAAGGACTTCTTGGTCTGATAGATGGTGCTGGTGAAGGAGTTGTGAGCCAGTGGTAAAGGAGTCAGGTGGAACAGCAGCAGTGAAGAGACTAGCTGAGATGGCTGTTGGAGGTCTTTTTGGAACAGCTGTAATAAAATTGAGGCTACATCCTGAGTAGCTTGGAGTGGCTGAGGCAAGGAAGCTGCAGGCGAAGGAACAGGGTCCTGAGGTGCAGAAGAAGCAGGTTCATTGAAGTGCTTTGTTTTACTCGCTTTTTAAAATGTCTTAACTGGAGGCTGAAGCTGGCAGGCAAGCTATGCGGTAGAGGGTGAAGGAGTGGAGGGACCTTTTACAGCGTTAGTGGTACTTGGAGATTTTTGTAGTGTCTGTGCCGACTTCACGGCTGACAGGGAAGCAAGAGCAGTTTGCTTAGTTTTCAGCAATTTTCCCTTATGCAGCTTTTGAGTGCTGTCAGTTTGTGTCTGAACTAAGGAGTCCCCTGTGGGGCCAGGTCAGTAGTGCCAGAAGCCTTTGGTACTACAACAGAGCCCACAGATTTTTTTGGAGCCTCAGAATCTCCAGTGATAGAGCCCACAGGTACCACAATTTGGCCCGTTGGGTTGGTACTCGTAGAAGTCACGGTCAGCTTTCCTTTCCTAAGGAAGAAAAACATCCATCTTGGAACGCAAAAAAGAATGAATATTCAAGATGACGTGTGTATATTCCTCCCTACTGCTGTTGCTGCCTGCATGCAGAAGGCACAAGTTTCGCTTCTCCTTACTGCTGCTTGTATATAGAGTGCATAGCTTTTGTTTTCCAGTAAATAGTAAGTGTTGTTGTGCACTTCTGGTAAATCACATGACAAGGAGAAATACATGAGGAAAACAAACTATGCAGCCCATACATGGCAGATAAAATCGATATAACCTTGATGGTGAGTGAGACTGAAGACCCTCCAAAGAAGGAGATGTTCCTCCACAAATATGTGTTTAGAGAAGAAGGAGCCAGGTGTTTCATGCAACTTGTTTGCTGTTGCTGCATGATGGGATCAGCGTTAGAGATAAGGGATTAGCCAATGAGCACAAAGGGTGCATGTGAATAGAAGCAGTTTTGTTTCAGGCAATTAAGATCTGTTCTCTGCCTTGCCTGAAAAAAATGAAAGTGCCTTTCTAGGCAACTGCCTAGTTTGCCCCAATGTGTTTATCTTGTCCTCACTCTCTCTCTATATAGGAGATGGGTTGTTCAATTTCCTATTTGGGACTGTTATCTGAGTGGCAGAGTGGTATACTTCCTGAATTTGTTTTATACTTGTTTTTCTTTTCTATTTCAGAAACAAGATGGATGTTTCTAAATACCATATAATGCTAATTGTAAACAGACAATGTTAAAATTTCATCCCCTCTCCTTGTCCTTTATGAGCTTTGTTTTGTATACATGGGGATACTGTGCACCTGATTACCTGATGCCCTAACCTTATTTGTTGTGCAAGGTACTAATTCATTTTCTTGGGACAAGTGTAGAACTTTCTTTTCACTAATTTGCATTGATGAAAATAGAATGCTGATGCGATTTTATTTTTTCCTAATTTGTTTCTCCATAAATGAAATGTGCCTATCTAATGATTTTAAGAAGAGGCTTGCTTGTAGCAAACCTGGCTACCCAGCGAAGAAAAACTACCATGATAAAGATTTAAATTTATATTTTGAATTGTAGGGAGTCAAGTTGTGAAGTCGTTTGAAGAAATCTCCCAGCCATTGTTGGGAAATTTTCTGTGGAATGTTGCAGAGATATTCAAGTAAATGAGAAGGTGTATTGGAAATGAAACATTGTAAAGTAAGTTATTAGTTGTCACTGTGCAAGTTCTATGAATTGTTTAACAGTATATATTGTGAACAGTCACTTGGCAGGAGTGAATGCTAGTATAATAAGCAGCGTGTATAGAAAGAAAATTGCAGGTTAGCTAGAATGTATGTGTAGAGTGAATATATGTGAAAGTGTTGCAGGAATTGAGATAGGAATTTGTGATACTTCAGGAGTCAGACAGCACACACCAGAATGAGGGAGAAATCTTCTTTATTTGCCAGCAAACAAAGCAGGACATCAGTTCTAGCTCTCTTCTCTCTCTCTCAGCTCTCTGGATGTTATGGCTTTTGTCTGTCCTCTTCAGCTCTCTTCTCTTCTGTCTGTTCCTTCTGCTCTCTTTCTCTCCTGTTGTCTTCCAGCTTTCTTTCAGCTCTCCTTCCTTTCTTCTGACGTAAACTGCTTCTGCTCCTACTTAAATACTGTTCTATCCCCCTCCTAGCCTTGCCCCCCCTTACTCTCCAATTGGTTAAGGAATAGATTGGTTACCTGGCCTCAACCAATCATTACTTTAAAAATATCAGTTACATAGGTTCCAGACATCCTAAACTGACCTGTGACCTGGGGCCCCTTACACCAGACATTTGGTCTCCAGAACTCTTACATTTCTCATTATGATTGATTTCTCATCTATAGCTTAAACTGGGTTCCCTTACAGACCAAGAGGCCCAATCTAACATTGTTTATTCTCATATTCCTAATCAGCTTCATACTACCTGCTAGCTGAACTCTGGCATTCATTAAAGGGGTCAAAAGCCAATCTTACTTAATGGCATTCAGGACCATTTCTACATTTACCTACAATTAATCAAGGAGAAGAGAGCTGACTAGTCCTGACCTCGTTCACCTATCAGCTTATACATTGAACCAGCCAGAACTGCAGATAAGTCAAAACACATGTTTGACCTCTTCACTGCAGTCCTTGCTTAGAACGTCAGACAAAGAATAATACAGAATTTAGAAAGGTATCCTACATATTAATTACACAGAAAAACATATTCTAAATATCAAAAACTTGTAAATACTAATCTATTGCCTCTCTCTCTAAATAGTATTTTCTTCTAAGCATTTTAAACTAATCCTAAACAAACTGCCTGCAATATGCCGGCTCATAATAGAATACATATGTGTTTGCTTAGCAATCCATCAATCACAAGGGTCTTTCTGACCTTTCTAACCCAGCCCGGCAAACGCTAGACTTCTAGTAATTAATTCCAGCCTGCATTCCTTTATCTTGCTTGCAAGGTAAAAAGCTAGAATTCAAACACCACTTTTAAACCCCAGATTTTAACAGAATTAACCCTTAATATGATTTCTCAGAATTATTCTTTGCCCATGGCTGCCTCATTCCCCCCTTTGAGACTAAAATCAGCTTATGCAGAGATAAGTCTCACAACTCAAACTCTGGAGATTATAGTGATCCTAATTAGGAATAGACTTGTGAATCACCATTACCCTACTTGTTAAGGTCCGACGGCATACTGCCGAAGCACATGAGGCCAGGAAACAAAACAACAACCCTGCTAAAACTAAGACTATTAGGGAAATGAACAAGGGACGTATCCAGGAGGTCAATGACCACCACCGGGAGGTAAGGTCTAATCCTCCTCGGTAATCCTCCACATTAAGGCTAGCCAACTGTAGGACTTTATCCATGGCATGCCTAACTACATGCGTCCTATTTATGACAATAGTACAGCACTCTGAAGAATTTAACACTGTGCAGAGACCACCCTGAGCTGCAAAGAGATAGTCAAGGCCCATACGATTATACCGAGAAACTATACTTAATTCATTAATTTGATCCTGCAATGCATTGACTACCACGTTCAGCTCATGAACTAAAACATGAAGTAGGGACTGAAGTCTCCGGGTAGCCATACCTAGTTCAGTAATACCCGCTACCGGGCCTCCAATTGGAATCCAGGCCGTGGCAGAAAGGGCTACAAGTCTCTTTTTAGTCAGAGGATAAGTAGAATTGATATACTGGAGGGCTAATTCAATCGCCTCATCCTCTGTGGCAACGGAGGAGGGTAAGGACAAAGCCTCTCGCTTAGAACGGTGCGGGGATAGTGGCTTAAGAGGAATAACTTTAGGAAAATAATTCAAGGTTACCAATACACAAAAATCATATGTGGAGGGAAGAATCATGTGGAGGACATTATCACAGAGCCAGTAATGACCAAGGAGAGGGTGAGGAAAGTTCCCAATAAATGTTGGCTCAGGCTGGACAGGGTACTTAGGGTGCCCATAATGCGAGCCCCTATCCCAGGGGGAACGAAGACGAAATGGAGACTTTGCACACCATAGGCGCCAATCCCCAATTGTGACAGGCTGCTCATTTGTTAGTAACTCTTCATACCCCGGGGACTTATGAAAGTAGAAAATAAGCTTGGACACTATAGTCTTCTCAGTGGTACGCTTAGGAGCCAGATAATCACCTGGGTCATAATCTGCAGGTACGGTAGTAGGGCACATAGGAGTACCTGGAGAAACTACCCACACAGATTCTCCTTTTTCTGGGAGAACATTAGTATAGTTACAGGGAATGGGAAGAACAGTTGAGATGCTTCTTGTTAAACAAAACACTCCAGAGGCTGGATAGGGAGACGTAAAAACTGGCCTTAGAGAAGATTCAGAGGGGGAAGTAGCATTATAAAAGGACCACCAAGTATAATCCTGGCTCCAAGGACCTGAACTCGAAAAGTAGGGAGGTATAAGAGCTGGGAGTTGCACAGGAACAGGAACAGCTGGGACATCTGTGGTATAAGGAGAAAATCGGGAACACACAATACAAGGGGAAGTAATCTTTGCCTGGCTAATTAGTTCCTGGACTGAGTGTAACCAAAGGTTGGAGCGAGTTGGGGTATTAGGAACAAGGAGGCAAGGAGTAGAAAACAACAAAAGCATCCAAACTACTAACATTTTCTTTCTTCCTAATCTAAAACAAATACAGCAAACTAATTAAGCAATAATATTTCAACAGTCTGTGCTAATCACAGATTACTCTCATATAGTGTTCTCAGTCTTTGAGTTCTTATACCAGTTGGGATAGACCCTCAACTGACAAGGATCAAGCTTTCAAATTCCAAGAAAGCCAGAATCAGGCAAGAAAGAGTCTCAGTGTGAAGCCGAAGTTCAGCCGCTCCTGCAGTATACAGTTGACCCTTCTTTTCAGCTAGTAGATTCTTTGGTTCGGGTCAAGCGCAACTTCAATGGCTCCGCTGGATCTCTTTCTGCTCTCCACTGTCTAGGCTCCGTCTGATCCGTGCTGGGCTCAGTCTGGTCAGCAGACTTAATTCGAGACCAATGGACCCATGGAGTAATCCCTGCGACCTTCACAGCTGCAGGGGTAGAAAGCAAAACAGTAAAAGGTCCTTTCCATCGGGGCCCCAGAGGCTGAAGCCTCCAATCTTTCACCCAAACTCTATCCCCTGGCAGGAAGGAATGTACCTGAGCCTGGAAGGGGACAGGGTTTATTTCTCTCACATAAGACTGAAGCTCAGAAATTATCTTTCCCAAGAGGGCTACCTGCTCCTGCACCTGGGCAGACCCTAAAATCCCTATGTCTCCCTTAATTCCCTGTAAAATGGCTGGGGGCTTCCCATACACAATTTCAAAGGGAGAGAGGGCTGTTCCTTTAGTTGGGGTGCATCGGAGGCGAAAGAGGGCTAGTGGCAATGCCTGTGGCCATTTCAATTGGGTTTCCTGACAAATCTTTGCTAGGCTATTTTTCAAGGTTCTGTTTGCTCGCTCAACCTGCCCTGAACTCTGGGGACGATAGGCACAATGCAATTTCCAGGTAATGCGCAATGCGCGGGACAGGGCCTGAAGTGTAGCTTCAACAAAGGCGGGACCATTATCTGAACCTATGGCAAGGGGCAATCCATACCTGGGGATGACATCCCTAAGGAGAGCTCGAGCTACTTCTGTGGCTTTCTCAGTGACTGTAGGATATGCTTCCACCCACCCAGAAAAGGTACAGACCATGACCAAGAGATATCGGAGCCTACCGCTCCTGGGCATTTCTGTGAAGTCTATAACTAGGGACTCAAAGGGTGTTAGTCCTCTAGACTGAACTCCTGGTGGAATACGGGGTCCCTGACGAGCATTATTCTGGGCACAGAGAGTACATCGGGCAGAGGCAGTGGCAACCAGACTATCCAATCCTTCCAGCACCACTACTCGATTGAGTAGACGGGCTAGTGCTGTTTTCCCTAAGTGTGATAGGTCATGAGCTTGAGACACTACAGGCCAAGCTAGGTGGCGTGGCACCAGAACTCTGGTATCAGGGAGATGTAACCAGCCATCAGGTCTCCTTACTGCACCTTCCTCTTGAGCCCATCTCTCTTCCATTTGGGTATACATAGGTGTCCATTCTTGCAATCGAATTTGGAACAGGGGAGTCACAGTACTTGCTGGGGGTCCTCGAGCAGCTTCCTTGGCCACCCGATCAGCATGGCGATTCCCTCGGGCCACTGGAGTATCTATTCTTTGGTGTCCCCTACAGTGAATGACAGCTACCTTCTTGGGGGCCCAAACAGCCTCTAGCAGCTGAAGTATTTCAGGTCCATACTTAACAGGTTGGCCTGCAGCATTTATGAGTCCCTTTTCCTTATACAAAGCTCCATGAGCATGTAGGGTTGTGAAGGCATACTTAGAATCAGTATAAATGTTGGTTACCAGTCCTGCTGCTAGCTCCAGAGCTCGTATGAGGGCCACAAGTTCTGCTTTCTGGGCTGAAGTTCCTTGGGGCAGGGCTCTTGCTTCTATCACCTTGTCCTCTGTCACCACAGCATAGCCTGCCAGTCGCTTAGAGTTCTCCACATAACTGCTTCCATCTGTGAAATAAATTACATCTGGGTCCCTCCACGGAACATCTTTAAGATCTGGTCGACTGGAGTACACTTCATCCATAGTTTGGATACAGTCATGATCTGGTGGTCCCTCAGATGCTGGCAAAAGAGTAGCAGGATTGAATGTAGCCACTGTTTCCATGTGTATCCGTGGATTCTCACACAAACTGGCTTGGTACTTAACCATGCGGTTATTTGTAAACCAGTGGTTGCCCTTATACTCCATGAGGGTGAGAACTGCATGGGGGACTTTAACAACCAGTTCTTGCCCCAAGGTCAACTTATCAGCTTCCTGGACCAGTAAGGCTGTTGCTGCAATGGCCCTCATGCAGGCTGGCCATCCTTTAGCCACTCCATCCAGCTGTTTAGACAGGTATGCAACAGGCCTCTGCCAGGATCCCATCATCTGGGTCAACACACCCAGAGCAACCCCCTGTCGCTCGTGGACATACAATGAGAAAGGTTTCTCCACATCAGGAAGGCCTAACGCAGGGGCTTGGAGTAGGGCTTTCTTTATAGCAATGAAGGATTGTTGAGCTGTAGGTCCCCATTCAAATGGTTCCTTTTCACCCCCCTTTGTGGCTTGGTAAAGGGGTTTCGCCATCAATGCAAAATTTGGAATCCAAATTCTGCAAAATCCGGCTGCTCCCAGAAATTCCCTAACTTCTCTTCTGGACTTGGGTTGGGGAATTGCAGCAACTGCTTGCTTCCTACTAGCATCCAGTCTCCGACTTCCCTGGGAAATACAGAAGCCCAGATACTTCACTTCTGACTGACAAAGTTGGGCCTTTGAGCGTGAGACCTTATAGCCTGCATCCAAGAGTAGCTCCAGCAATTCTCTGGTAGCCTCAAAACACTCTTCCTGGGTCACTGCTGCAATCAGGAGGTCATCTACATACTGGAGTAAAACTCGCCTGGAAGGCTCAGATTTAAAAGTCTTAAGGTCTTGCCCTAGGGCTGTCCCAAAAATAGTGGGGGAATTCTTGAACCCCTGTGGCAGGCGGGTCCATGTATACTGAAGCTTCCTTCCTGTTACTGGGTTTTCCCATTGAAAGGCAAAAAGCAATTGACTGGCGGGGGCCACCCGAATACAAAAGAAGGCATCTTTTAGGTCTAGTGTCGTGAAATGGGTAGCTCCAGAAGGTATCAATCCTAGCAGGACATATGGATTAGGCACTACAGGGTGTAATGAGATAGTGGATTTGTTGACCACTCGTAAGTCTTGGACTGGCCGGTAGTCCTCAGTCCCTGGCTTCTGAACTGGCAATAGTGGCGTATTCCATGGAGACTGGCAAGGACGAATAATTCCATGGGATAACAAACGATTCAGATGTGCTTGAATCCCTTCCAGAGCCTTTCGGGGAATTGGGTATTGGCGAAGATGGATTGGCCGGGCACTTGGGAGTAAATCTACATGAACAGGAGGAATATTTCGGGCCAACCCTGGGGGATTATCTTCTGCCCATACCCCACTGACCTGAAAGCTGTCTGCCAGGGGTAGGTCAACTTGGCCATGCGACTGATGCAGCCGCCATTCTTCTTCAAGAGGGCAGCAGAAACTCAATATACCCTTAGGGCTGGATATCGGGGGCCGAAAGGAGACTGAAGTCTGGCCATCAGAATCAAAGGAAATTTGGGCCCTAAGCTTGGACAGCAGGTCTCGACCTAACAAAGGGATTGGACAGTCTGGCATATACAGGAATTCATGAGTGACTATGTGTGAGCCTAATTGGCATCTACAGGTTGTCAGAAAGGGCCTCCGGTTCTGCACCCCCGTGGCACCCACCACTCGGACAGTTTTTCCAGACACAGGCGCTAATCGCTCCGTTACAACAGAATGTTCAGCTCCTGTATCAATCATGAATGGAATTGAGCTGCTCCCTATAGTTAGCTTGACCATAGGTTCCTGGGAGCCCAGTTTGTAGGAACCCGGTCTGTCCTATTCGTCCCATTCTGCCATCTCAGCTATCCCGATGATGTCAGATTCAGGAGGCTCATATCTTCCCTCTCGAACTCGGCCTCGGCTTCCTCGATCTCCTGGTCCCCTTCTCAGTCCCTGGCGCCTCTGGGGGCATTCATCTTTCCAGTGCCCTCTTTCCTTACAATAGGCACACTGATCCCTCTCCAATCTTGGTCTGGGATTCTCCCCCCTTGGCCGGGATTGATTGAAGGAATCTCGGGGCCTGGCTGGTGGTCCGGGGTCCCACTTTGGCTTCCCATTAGCTAGAGGTCGACCTCGGTTAAGGGTGGAATTAGTAATGGCTGCCGCTAAAAGGTCGGCCTTCTTCTGCATCTTCCGGTCAGCCTCTCGGCGCACCTCCTGATCTCTATTAATGAAAACCTTGGTTGCGATCTCAATTAGCTGGGTGGTATTCATCCCTGCGAATCCCTCCTGACGCTGCAACTTCTTCCGGATATCTGGCATACTCTGGGCCACCAATGCGCTATTCACCATTCTCTGGTTTTCTAGGGCTTCAGGGTCAAATGGGGTGTATGTTCTGTAGGCTTCAATTAGTCGCTCTAGAAAGGCCCCAGGGGATTCAGTTGCCCCTTGGAGAATTTCAGAGACCTTTGCTAGATTAATGGGCCTCTTTATGCCTTTCCTCATACCTTCCAGTAAGTCCCGGCGATAGCCAGACAACAGTTCATAGTGCTGCCCATCATTTGGATCCCAATCTGGAGCTGCGCGAGGAAACCGAGCTCTAACCCATCCCTCTGGGTCCTGTGTCCCCCCGGGGACACGCTCTCGCGTGATGGCCTCAGCATTTTGCAAAATCTTCCGCCTCTCCTCAGTTGTGAAGAGGGTCAGGAGAAGTTGTTGACAATCAGTCCAGGTTGGGTTATGGGTGGCCATAATGCTAGTCACTAGGTCCACCACTGCCTGAGGCTTTTCAGTATAAGAGGGGTAATGCGTCTTCCAATTCAGGAGATCGGTGGTTGTGAAGGGTACATACTGATAGGCCTGTGCCTGTATAACCTGACCCTCATTATTAGGATCCGGTCGAGTGATGGTTACCTGTCGGAGTGGCAGAACTCTCGAGGAGGTGGGAATGGAACCTGAGGTAGAGCTAGGAGCTACCCTCCTATCATGCTCAAAAGTAATTGCAGCGGGTCTAACCCATTCAGTGGAGGTAGGTTGAACCCCTGAGGGATGGGGAGGGGTACTCATAGACTGAGAGGTGGTCACAGGTGATTCAGTCCATTGAAAGGGATGCCGGGCCCCTAATGAATGGGTAGGGGTATTAGAGGGAGAGGCTGGGCTGTCAGGAGTTGAGGAGTCAGGGAGTGGAACCCAAAGCGGGTCTTCAGAGGTTAACAGGAGAGGATGTGGCACAGAAGGGTAGAGACTGGGTGAAAAGTCCAACCTAGGGTGTGGCAGGTGTGGCACAGGAGGGGAAGAACTATCCGGAGAAGCCTGTGCTGGAGAGGCTTGGGCTGGGCGGCGTGGATCTCTGGGGGTGGCACGGAACCCCAACAATGGGCCATAAGGTGGTGGCTCAAGGTCTGAGGGGTCATCAGAGAGTATGGGTTTCTCGGACAGGGTAGGGGCGGAAGCCACCGATTGGGTGGTAGGCTTCCTGGGGCTCTTTCCCTCTTCTAGTTTAGATTTTCTAATCTTTCTTTGAACACGACCTAACATGAATTTTACTGGGGATCCCATATAAGTTTTCAACCACGAGGGAGGGTCAGTCACAAGGCTGTCCCAGGAATCTATATAAGGGAGTTGTTCAGAATATTCTGGTTCTCCTACAACTATGCTGTAGACCTTCCGGATTACTTCAATATCTAAGCTGCCACTAGGGGGCCACCCCACTCCCATAGATGGCCACTCAACTTCACACAAGGTTCTTAAAGTACTTGAGCTTAAAGTCTGTCCATAGTCATTAATTAAAAATCCTTTTTTGAAGTTCTTAAGCATACAATCTAGGGGGGTAGCAATTTGTCTAGATGATGTCCCACCCATAATGCTTACAGTTACAACACACAAAAGGGAGGGAGTTTTTGGATTTGCGGTAAGGGGTCCGCAGATCCGGAAACAAAAGGGTAGAACAAACAACAATCGCTTCCTTCCGTTGCTGGTCAATTGAACTCGCGTTAATTGAAAACGCAGCTATAAGAAGTCCGCACTCAGTTAATCATTCACGCATCACACATTCCATACAGAAAATCCCACCCAACAATTTCAGATTTCTCAGATACAGATAAGCTCAAGCGTTTTCGCTTCTAGTCCCCGCGACTAGAAGGTACTAGGGCCTTCGCTGAGAGTTGATCAGGCTCTCCTTCCTCAATTTTTGAGGGGCTGATTTACAATTTTCTAGCTAGAATTACAATACAAAATACAGAATACATACCCGGCGAATGTTCTCCAGTCAGTTGGGTGCTGGGATTAATGCAGGATTCATCCCACCGCTGCCACCAAGAATTGTTGCAGGAATTGAGATAGGAATTTGTGATACTTCAGGAGTTAGACAGCACACACCAGAATGAGGGAGAAATCTTCTTTATTTGCCAGCAAACAAAGCAGGACATCAGTTCTAGCTCTCTTCTCTCTCTCTCAGCTCTCTGGATGTTATGGCTTTTGTCTGTCCTCTTCAGCTCTCTTCTCTTCTGTCTGTTCCTTCTGCTCTCTTTCTCTCCTGTTGTCTTCCAGCTTTCTTTCAGCTCTCCTTCCTTTCTTCTGACGTAAACTGCTTCTGCTCCTACTTAAATACTGTTCTATCCCCCTCCTACCCTTGCCCCCCCTTACTCTCCAATTGGTTAAGGAATAGATTGGTTACCTGGCCTCAACCAATCATTACTTTAAAAATATCAGTTACATAGGTTCCAGACATCCTAAACTGACCTGTGACCTGGGGCCCCTTACACCAGACATTTGGTCTCCAGAACTCTTACATTTCTCATTATGATTGATTTCTCATCTATAGCTTAAACTGGGTTCCCTTACAGACCAAGAGGCCCAATCTAACATTGGTTATTCTCATATTCCTAATCAGCTTCATACTACCTGCTAGCTGAACTCTGGCATTCATTAAAGGGGTCAAAAGCCAATCTTACTTAATGGCATTCAGGACCATTTCTACATTTACCTACAATTAATCAAGGAGAAGAGAGCTGACTAGTCCTGACCTCGTTCACCTATCAGCTTATACATTGAACCAGCCAGAACTGCAGATAAGTCAAAACACATGTTTGACCTCTTCACTGCAGTCCTTGCTTAGAACGTCAGACAAAGAATAATACAGAATTTAGAAAGGTATCCTACATATTAATTACACAGAAAAACATATTCTAAATATCAAAAACTTGTAAATACTAATCTATTGCCTCTCTCTCTAAATAGTATTTTCTTCTAAGCATTTTAAACTAATCCTAAACAAACTGCCTGCAATATGCCGGCTCATAATAGAATACATATGTGTTTGCTTAGCAATCCATCAATCACAAGGGTCTTTCTGACCTTTCTAACCCAGCCCGGCAAACGCTAGACTTCTAGTAATTAATTCCAGCCTGCATTCCTTTATCTTGCTTGCAAGGTAAAAAGCTAGAATTCAAACACCACTTTTAAACCCCAGATTTTAACAGAATTAACCCTTAATATGATTTCTCAGAATTATTCTTTGCCCATGGCTGCCTCAAAAGTATTTGAACAGAGATATGTATATGACTTATGATATACTCTTTTGGGTAAGACCAAAATAGTAAATGATTTAATTCTGAATTAAATATAACTAGAAGTGCATAAAGTACAAAATCTGAGAACAGCATTTTGTTAAGAAATTGGGCAGACATTAAGTGGATTGTTATACTTGCTAGAAACTATGCAGACATTTATGACTTGAGGCCTAAACAACTACAAGGCCCTCATTGCCCTGCTCTGTTTAATTGATCTACTGTTTGGAGTCATGTTGCAGGTTCACAGAACTGTCATTTCACATTAGTAGAAGCCTTCCAGCGGAAGCAGGACATCACATCATTTGAACCCTGATTGTGTGAACAATGCCAGTGCTAGTCTCCACTGCAATTGTGCACAGCCTGCTGCTTCACAATAGCAGAACCAAGACTGGCCACTGCAGACTCATCTGTCATCAGGATTGTCTGCCTATATCACTGCACCAAAGTTTTTTTTAAGTGACACTGTCTAGACAGCTTTCTAGCTGTGTAACTTTTACAATTACGGACTTTTTCTAGTTTTCTTCTTCCTGTATTCAGCCTTTGGTTTGCTGTGCTGTGGTGTCATGTATTGTATCATGTTGCAAAAGATAAGCTACTAAAATTGAAATTGTGAATGGTCCCTTTATTCCCCATGAAATGTTTCCTTTGCAGTACCTCTGTGTAATACCTACCTCTCCTAGCCACTATATATATATATATATATATATATATATTTCTTTTTTTTTAACCCTGAAGTACCCAGTCCCTCACCTTCTTGGGTGAAAGGCCACTGGATCTTTGACCCTTGGCCTTTCAAGAGGGAGATATATATTCCTCCCCATGCTTGGTCTGCAGGCCTGGCCTGCAAGCACTCAGATCTGCTGTCATTAGTATAAGTTTTGTTTCTCCCTACTGCGGCCTGTATACAGAGTGCATGAGCCTTGATTATCAGTAAATAGCAAATATTGTTATGCACTTCTTGTAAATCACATGACAAAGAGCAACTCATGAGGAACTGAAGTTATATTGCCCACATATGACAGACAAAAATTTGATATAACCTTGATGGTAACATAACATATAGAAACATAGTAGATGATGGCAGAGAAAGATCTGTACGGTCCAGCCAGTCTGCCCAACAAGATAAACTCATATGTGCTACTTTATGTGTATACCTGACCTTGCTTTATATGTGCCATTTTCAGGGCACAGACCGTAGAAGTCTGCCCAGCACTAGCCCCGCCTCCCAACCACTAGCCCTGCCTCCCACCACCGGTGCTGCCACCCAATCTCCGCTAAGCTTCTGAGGATCCATTCCTTCTGAACAGAATTCCTTTATGTTTATCCCACGCATTTTTGAATTCCGTTACCGTTTTCATCTCCACCACCTCCCGCAGGAGGGCATTCCAAGTATCCACCACTCTCTCCATGAAAAAACTACTTCCTGACATTTTTCTTGAGTCTGTCCCCCTTCACCCTCATTTCATGTCCGCTAGTTCTACTGCCTTCCCATCTCCGGAGAAGGTTTGTGGATTAATACCTTTCAAATATTTGAACGTCTGTATCATATTACCCCTGTTTCTCTTTTCCTCCAGGGTATACATATGTTCAGGTCAGCAAGTCTCTCCTCATACGTCTTGTAACGCAAATTCCATACCATTTTTGCAGCTTTTCTTTGCACCACTTCAATTCTTTTTACATCCTTAGCAAGATACGGCCTCCAAAACTGAACACAATACTCCAGGTGGGGCCTCACCAAAGACTTGAACAGGGGCATCAACCTCTTTCTTCTGCTGGTCACACCTCTCTCTAAGGAAACAGCAAGGCAGACAATTCGCAAACTCCAAGATGGAAAGCAACAAAGCAGATCTGTGGAAATTAAGCAAACTTTTTTGGATAAACACCTTTAATTAAAACTAAGCCCGACACAGGCCGTGTTTCGCCCAGCAGGGCTGCGTCAGGGGCTACTCAATGCTCCTTATTGTCAATGTCTATTGTCAACTAAAGAGTTGCAAGGGTGTTTGACGGTTCCTGTATGTCATCATCCACTAGAATCATTTGGCTTGTGCTGTTTTTTAACCTTATACTTGAGAAGATATTAATTTTCATTGTCCTGTACATTCATATTTTTACTGGTACACATATTCATAGACATTGACAATAAGGAGCATTGAGTAGCTCCTGACGCAGCCCTGCTGGGTGAATCATGGCCTGTGTCGGGCTTAGTCTTAATTAAAGGTGTTTATCCAATAAAGTTTATGTTTAATTTCCACTGATCTGCTTCGTTGTTTTCCACACCTCTCTATATAGCCTAGCAACCTTCTGGCTATGGCCACTGCCTTGTCACACTGTTTCGTCGCCTTCAGATCCTCAGATACTATTACTCCAAGATCCTTCTCCCCATCCTAACACATACGTCTCCCGTGGATTTCTACTCCCTAAGTGCATCACTTTGCATTGAATTTTAATTGCTAAGCCTTAGACCATTCTTCTAGCTTCTGCAGATCCTTTTTCATGTTTTCCACTCCCTCTGGGGTGTCCACTCTGTTATAAATCTTGGTGTCATCCTCAAAAAGGCAAACTTTACCTTCTAACCCTTCGGCAATGTCACTCTCAAATATATTGAGCAGAATCGGCCCCAGCACCGATCCCTGAGGCACTCCACTACTCACCTTTCCCTCATCCGAGTGAATTCCATTAACCACCACCCTCTGGCGTCTGTCCGTCAACCAGTTCCTAATCCATTTCACCACGCTGGGTTCTAATCTTCAGCCTGTCAAGTTTTTTTTTTTATTGAGCTTTTTTAACAAACATAAAATCACAATTATGCATGATAATACACAAATCAGAAATTATTACAAGAACATTTCTTAAAGCAAGTTACAACTTAAATATCGACCACAAGTTGAGGAAATTAATCCAAGATGTAATATTTCATACTAATAATATAAAGGAAATATTTAAACAATAAACTTTTCATAACGATGCACCCGTCCCGGGTGTTACCTCCTAGTTCGATAAACAGTGAACATATGGGACTATACCCTTACATTTACCTCTTCCCTACTAACTAAAAATTCCTCCAGTTGTTTGGGGTCAAAGAATTGAAACTGTTTAGACTGAATACAATTCTACATACACAAGGAAATTTCAACAGGAAACTAGCTCCTATTGCCAAAGTTCTTGTACGCAAAGCCAAAAAAGCCTTGCGTCTCTTCTGGGTTTCTCTCGATAGGTCAGGATAAATTCTTATTTTAGACCCCAAAAAACTTGAATCCAAATGTCTCAGGGAAAGTCTCAATACTGCATCCCTATCTAATTCCAGAGCAAATGAGACCAATAAAGTTGCCCTCTTCATCACAACCTCCAAAGATGATTCCAAAAAGGCCGTCAAATTCATCTCCCTGCCAACCTGAGGAAATTCTCCTGATACTCTAGGTGTATCCGTTTGCAAATAAAAAGCTCGAGTTATAGGTGGCACAGAGGTATCTGACATACCCAATATTTTGACAAGGTACTTCTTTACCATTTGTATAGGTGTAACCAAAGGTGAACTGGGAAAATTTATCAGTCTTAAATTTAATCTTCTAGACTGATTTTCAAGATGTTCCAACCTTCTAGAAGTAAAATTCTTATCTTTAAGCATTGCCTGAGCCACAAGTTCCATTTTAGAAGTTCTTTCGGTAAGAACTTTTACTTCCAAGGTTTGAGAATCAGTCTTTTCCAATAACGAGAGTGCAGTTTCAGATAAAGTCTTTATTGTTGCCGCATTCTTAACTACTAGAGACTGTAGGGAAGAGTATGTTGTAAAGGTTAGATCCCATAGTGACTCTAAAGTCACTACGGCTGGTTTTTCCATATTTCCCATTTGTAACTCAGGAAGCGGTGCTTTAGCAGCCTGCTCCAAAATACTCACTGTCTGTGGCAACAGCAAAGGAGACGATGTTACTTTCGGAGTTTCAAAGCTGACAGCTCCCTGGTCTTGACTTGTCTCCGACAGGCTCCCTCCCTGAGCTCTCCAATGTCCATTCCGGGCTGGAGGGCAAGGGCTCTGAAAAAGATTTTGACTTCCTGGTTGCGGGGGAGCCGCACGTTCGACGGGGCTCAAAGAAACCCCGACTACACTGTCGGAGAGCGCCAAAGCGCCAACTTCCTCGGACGGAGGCACAACTCTCCCGGGACCCAGCGCGACTCCAAAGTCCTCCAATTTCGTCTGCCGAAGCTGGTTTGTCCCATCAGGGAGAGAGGGAATCTCCCTGACTTTGCCTCGCTGTTTCCCCATACCGTGGAGCAGGTAAGGAGCCTGCTTCTGCAGCGTTAAGAGGAAGAACTAAGGCGTGTCTGGCTGTGCGTCTTAGACCGTCGCCATCTTGGATTCTATCCTCAGGGTACTTCAGCCTGTCAAGTTTATTCAAGAGCCTCCTGTGGGGAACCTTGCTGAAATCTAAGTAGATTACGTCTATAGCACATTCTTGATTCAATTCTCCGGTCATCCAGTCAAAGAATTCAATGAGATTCGTTTGGCACGATTTACCTTTGGGTAAAATCATGTATGGTGAAGTGAGACTGAGGACCCTCCAAAGAAGGAGATGTCCCTCCAGAAGTATGTGTTTTGAGAAGCAGCAGCCAGGTGTTTCATGCAACTTGTATGCTGCATGATGCAATAATGTTTTACAGGTGTGCATGTGAACAGAAGCAGGAGAGGATGGTAGAATAAAGGAAAGGGCCATTTTTGTATAATGAGAAAAAGTAACAGAATATAACCATATATGTGTAATAAAGGAAAACAGGAAAATCCTTATATGAACAATAAGTTAGAATACAAGAAAATCACATGATTTAGGGGAAATGAAACTTACAACAGTATATAAGTGCAGAATGAGAAAGCCTAGTTGAGCAGCCTTGTAGCTTAGCCTGAAAGTCTTGCTGGCTTTGTGCCAACTCTGCTCCAGAGAGAACAATCATTTTGTACTGGCTTAAAGAAATACCAATAAAGATTTTACTTGGTTGAGCCTAAACTAAGTCTGAATTGTCTCTCTTATTCCTGCCAAACAGTTTACCTCCGAGGGCTGAAGTGTTTCCTCTCCTAAGGGGCAAAGGAGGGTAAACAAAACACTACAATGCCAGTTTTTTTTTCTAAGTCAACTTGACTTTTTCGCTTATTAAAATATTCTACTCAAATAACTGTATACAGCCTAGCTGATTAAACCAGAACTGGCAACAGGTACCTCTTTGCTTATTTAATTGTATTTTGCTTATACCTGTTCAGTAGTACTTCAAGGCAAGTTTAATTCAGGTATGCTAGGAAGTTTCCTATCCCTGGGCGGCTTACAACCTAAGCTTGTACCCAAGACAATGGAGTGCTAAGTGACCTGCACAAGGCTACAAGGAGAATTAGTGGTATTTGAACCTGACTTCCCTTGTTTTCAACCCTCTATTCTAACTTTTAGGATACTCATTTACTGGCCTGGCAGTTTCAACTCATTTCTCTTTGCTTTCAGTTCAAGCAGAACTAGTTCTATTGGGCAACAGTACCACAAGTCTTCATTACAGCTTGGAGGGGAAGTTTCAAAAGGACCAAGTTAGAATAGTGACATCCAAGTCAAAATGTCCTAAACAGATGTCCATCTCACAGATATTTTCTTACAGGAAAATAAGTCAAAGATTTCCTGTTCGAAAATACATAAGATAGATGTCCATATGCTGGAATCGTCCAGCATGAACATCCATTTTACAAACTGGAACATACAAATTATGAACAGGGGAAAACAAAGGACATGGACATCTGTATGGCAGCATTCTTTGAATCTGGCCACAAACATCCATGCAGAGTAGAGTGTCAATTTAGTGGTTACTGCAGTGGAACGTGAAGGGACGCAGGTTCAAATCCCACTTTTACTCTTAATTTGTAACTGTGAGCCCTCCAGGAACAGTAACATACCTACTGTACCTGAATGTACACCACTTCCAGATTTGCAGGTGGCTTATATATTAAGGTGCAAAGGTATTTTTTTTTCTGTTCCTGGAGGGCTCACAATTAAAAAATAAGAGTTAAAGTGGGATTTGAACCAGAGTCCATTGGTTCACATTCCACTGCACTAACCACTAGGCTGCTCCTCAGACTTGCTTCCTGTTTTGTTAAGAATGCCCATAATACCTGAAGCTGTCACAGAGTCTGGTATCCTCCTTCAGCTTCACACTTTCATGGGAGAGGGAGGAAAATAGCAGCTACTGGAGGATTAAGGAGATGCCAATGCTTGATCCCTGCCAGTGGACAGCTGCTCAATCAGGGCACTTTTTTGTACCCTGGACATGCCTGAAACAGATCTAAATAAAGTATGTCCTTTTTAGACATTGACATTCCTTCCCCTTCAGTACATCCAGATTTCAGGCCCTCCCTAATCTGACCCAAAACATACCCCCCTTGCTATTTGGGCATCACTATTTTGCCTCTGCAAAATCGGTACTTGGACGTTTCATGCATACGGATATCCATTTCAGCCTTTTGAGATGTCCATATGCCTTGAAAATATGCGCCAAAGTCTCTTAAGAACCAAATATGCAAGTAGCTTCGTTCCAGACAGTTAACGAACAACTCCATGTTGTTTATTATGGTATCTAGGGCAGAGCCCATTGGTTTTGCTTGTTGGGAAGTACAAAAGAATCTGACTACAACTACATCCAATTATTACCTGTTTACTAATTTCTTGGAATTCTCTCATTTCATCCTCTGTTAGTGGAGCACAAGTTTCATCATTTTCACTGTATTCTTGCCAACCCATTTCTTTTAGCAATCTTTAAAAAAGAAAAAATATATATATTAAAAGACCCTCTAATTTTACACTATCCCAACATACAATACCTGAATTTGTCAAAATATAACTGATCCAGGTACCATATATACACAGAATTATTATATTACATAAAAATAATAAAATGCCAAGATTCCAAAGATTAGGTCATTATTTGCAGAAATAGCCAGTCAATATATCACCAATCAGATGCAGTTTTGCTGATTAGGAGTATCACTGGATATAGCCAAAGGGGGGGGGGGGGGGGGGGACTTCTGATAGCTCCTCAGTTTCACAATTATCAAGATATATGATTGACAGCATCTCACTTAGCAACTCTAATTCTAATCAAGCATAATAGTAAAACATACTCAGGGATTTTCCATATATATAGCAGCGCTATAAAAATTATTAGTAGCAGTAGTAACTAATTGTCCAAAATGACTCTTTCAGGACACTGTCTAAATCAGTGGCTCTCAACTTAGTATTCAGTATATATCTGGCTAACCTGAGTTTCAGGACTTGTGAGCAACATTGCCAAAGGGTTAGAAGGAAAAGTTTGTCTTTTTGCAGATGACACAAAGATTTGCAACAGAATGGACACACCAGAGGGAGTAGACAACATGGGAGTGATCTAAAAAAAAATTAAAAGAATGTCCTAATGTTTGGCAGTTAAAATTTAATGCAAAGAAGTGTAGAATGATGCACATGGGGTATAGAAACTTAAGAGAGTTGTATTTGCTATGGGGTGAAGGCTGAGCAGCACAGACTGGGAGACGAACCTTGGAGTGACCATACTGAGAGAATCTTGAGGCAACAAGGCAGTGGCCATAGCCAGAAGGATTCTAGGCTTAAGAGGCATATCGAGTAGAAGAAAGGAGGTGTTAATGCCCTTTTACATGTCATTGGTGAAGTCCCATTTGGAGTACTGTATTCAATTTTGGAGGCCGTATCTTGCTGACATCAAAAGACGAAGCGGTTCAGAGGAACATACACACACACATATATCTATATATAGATATATATATATAGATATATGTGTGTGTGTGTGTGTGTATGTTCCTCTGAACCGCTTCGTCTTTTGATGTCAGCAAGATACGGCCTCCAAAATTGAATACAGTACTCCAAATGGGACTTCACCAATGACATATGTGTGTGTGTGTGTGTATGGGGCTTGTGCCAAAAGATGTACGAGACTTAAAGACCTGAACACATATACCCAAGAGGAAAGAAGGTATAGGTGAGTTATTATACAGACCTATGCAAACTAGCCTTTTTCAGATACAGGGAAGTGGCATAACTAGAGATCATGAGTTTAGAATGCAGGATGGTAGACTTGGGAGCAACATCAGAAAATACTTTTCCACAGAAAGGGTGGTGGATGCCTGGAATGCCCTCCCAGGGGAAGTGGTGAAGACAAAAACAAAGATGGAATTTAAGAATGTGTGGGATAAACACAGAGGGTCCCTATATAGAAAAAGGATAGAATCAAAATTAAAACTTAAAATGACTTCATAGCTGGAGTGAGCTTTGATGGGTAAGCTTTTACGGTCTGGATCCCGTAAATGGCAAAGACAGATCAGGATCAAAACTGGAATGGGCTCTGACAGCAACTCCAGTGGTTGGGAACAGGGCTGTGGAGTCGGTACAAAAATCCTTCGACTCAGACTCTGACTCCTCAGTTTATGGTACCTCCGACTCAGACTCCTCCGTTTTTGGTACCTCCGACTCGGACTCCTCCGTTTTTAATATGTATTTTTTTTGCATGTTGACTGAAAGAGTGCAGCATGCAAGGCTGCTTGTTAATGTTTGGGTTTAAAATCTATGTCATTGTGACTTTTTATTTTATTTATTAAAGAAACTATAAATATTCATTAATCCTAAAGTTTAAACAAAAAAACACACATAAAAAAACAATGATGTGGTTTTTGAATTTTTCTGGTGTCATTGTTATAGTAACTTTGTCAGCTTTAAAAAATCTTGACAGTTGTGTCTGGCCTCCAGTAGATTTCTGATCTTTTATTGACCCTGAAGTAGAAGGAATGTTTTCATTGCTATCTTTCTCATTAACAGCTTCTAACACTTTAGGATGGAAACGCTGCAAGTGTCTTTTTAAATTTGATGCTCTTGTAGGTGCATTTTTTTCATAACCACTGAAACTGCTAATTTTTGCATCACATGCTTTTTCACCATCATCATCTTCTATAATACATTGACATACATAATGTTTCCCATCTGTTGATATTGTAAAGTGTTCATAAACAGCAGACTTTGTCATGTTTCCTGACATTCTTTTTTCCATTGTGAATGGTGTGCCACTTCCACTAAAATATAAAGCTCTTCTTGCAGAGAGAGAGGAAGTTGGGTGGAGTCTCTCTGCTGCCTTATCTGTGTGTGCTGAATGATCTTCTCTTGGAGCTTAAGTTCACTGTGGGGTCAGAAAGGAGGTGCTCTACAGCAGGTCAGTAAATGCAAAGGGAGACTGAGCAGAGGGAAGCTCTCCAGCAAAATAGTTCAGCTGGACTTCACACTAGTGAAACTAGGTACTAAGCTTTATTCACAGCAGAGAAGTACTTTATTCAAATGTATGAGGAGTCGGAGTCGGTACATTTTTGCCGACTCCAACTCCGACTCAATGTACCCAAAATTGCTGCCGACTCCGACTCCACAGCCCTGGCTAGACTTCTACGGTTTGAATCCCAAACTTGGTAGGGACAAACAGAGATTAAGTGTGAGTATATCATATCATATTCAAAGCATATGTTATGGTTTCAGATGCTTTATCCAAAATTTTAAAAAAATGAAGTAGGAATAAATACAATGAAAGCAGAGAAAGCCCAGTTCAAACCTGCCAATAGTAAGCCTCCAGTGTACATCACAGCAATGTGGCTATCCTGAATATCAAACTGGTTAGGTATATCTAAGGACTGGGCTGAGAATCATTGGTCAAAACAGTAATAGGGCAGCTCTACATATTTCCTCAACAGACAGGCAAGCAATACTGTCACAGCAATCGTATGGTATGCTTTTACTGCGTTGGTTAGCTACAAGCCCACAAGATAACAGGAAGATATGCATTCTGCCAAAAAGTTTGAAAGTGTAATTTTGAGCACTGCAGTAGCAATCTGCTTGCATCAAAGGAAATGAAAAGCTGACTGTAGTGTTGATGAGGCAGCATTTTTTTTTTGTTACACATTAAGCAAGTGCTCTTTTATGGTCCAGTGAATGTGGAGTTTGCTCACCTATGTACACGAGGTTTTGGATTTAAAAAAAAGAAAAAAATGTAGACAGCACTACAGAGCGATTACTATAAAAGTGAACAAAGTATTCTGGTAAGATGCCTTCTAAAGTTCAAGTCTAGCCTGGTAGGCCTTTCTGTGAATCAGACGCAGAATTAGTTTTTCTCTTTCCTGTCATGAATGGTGTTACCGATTGAATTGTTATATCGCCATGAAATCTCTCCAAGGAAAGGTTATTTATCAAATACTAATAAAACACAAATAGTAAAATAGAAATAATGGGAATACTAGTGATTTACCAAGTTACATCATATGAGTATCGCCACACATCACTGCACTCCAGAACAGAGGGTAGACAAAAACAACCATCAACTCCTTTAAAGTGTGTTGAAAGGGGTAGACCAGGAACACAAAAAATAAAAATCAAACTATTACTGCAAATGCAAGGGCTACATCAGGGGATCACTGTTGAACAATCACCTTTCCTCTTTCTACCTCTTGCATATGTCCCAGACAGGCTTTAGACCTTATTATAGTGCCGAGATGGTCTTGACCATCTTAATATCTGATTTTAGGAAAACAGTCAGTCTAGGTTAATTTTTGTGTGATGCAATTTGATATGTGAAATGCCTTTGACCTTGTTGATGATGCCTGGGCCTGTTGGATCAGTTTGGATTGTGTGGGAAGGTCCACCAATGGTTCCGCGGCTTCCTAAAATCTAGATCATATCAGATGAATTTGTCAGGTTCTCTCTCACCTTCCTGGTCTCCTGACTATGGGGTACCATAAGACTCGTCGCTTTCTACAATCCTATTCAATGTTATGTTAGTTCCAGTAGGTGAAAGGCTAGAGGCAGCGGGGTTCTGCACTTTTATTTACACAGACAATGTCACAATCTATATCCCTTTCAAGACTAGTCTTCCAGAAATTGTCCCTAAGATTAGGCTTGGTCTGGATTTGTTGGAATCCTGGGCTTCCGAAATTAAGTTAAATAAAGTACATAAGTATTGCCACACTGGGACAGACCAAAGGTCCATCAAGCCCAGCATCCTGTTTCTAACAGTGGACAATCCAGGTCACAAATACCTGGCAAGATCCCAAAAAAGTTAAATACATTTTATGCTACTTATCCCAGAAATAAGCAGTGGATTTTCCCAAAGTCATTTTAATAATGGTCTATGGACTTTTCCTTTAGAAAACCATCCAAACCTTTTTTTAAACCCTGCTAAGCTAACCGCCTTTACCAAATTCTCTGTCAATGAATTCCAGAATTTAATTACACGTTGAGTGAAGAAAGATTTTCTCCGATTAATTTTAAATTTACTACTTTGTAGCTTCATCATATGCACCCTAGTCCTAGTATTTTTGGAAAGAGTAAACAAATAATTCAGGTCTACCCATTCCACTCCACTCATTTTATAGACCTCTATCATATCTCCCCTCAGTCGTCTTTTCTCCAAGCTGAAGAGCTCTAGCCACTTCAGCCTTTCCTCATAGGGAAGTTGTCCCACCTCCTTTAACATTTCCATTACCCTTCTCTGTACCTTTTCTAATTCCACTATATCTTTTTTGAGATGCGGCGACAAGCAGTGAACACAATATTTGAGGAGCGGTCGTACCACGGACCGATACAAAAGCATTATAATGTCCTCATTTTTGTTTTCCATTCCTTTCCTAATAATACCTAACATTCTATTTGCTTTCTTAGCCACCGCAGCACACTGAGCAGAAAGTTTCAACATATGATCAACGCCGCCGCCTAGATCCCTTTCTTGGTCGGTGACTCCTAACGTAGAACCCTGCATTACGTAGCTATAATTCGGGTTTCCCTTTCCCACATGCATCACTTTGCACTTGCTCACATTAAACACCATCTGCCATTTAGACGACCAGTCTCCTAAGGTCCACCTGTAATTTTTCACAATCCTCTTGCGATTTAACAACTTTGAATAACTTTGTGTTGTCAGCAAATTTAATTACCTCACTAGTTACTCTCATTTCTAGATAATTTATACATATGTTAAAAAGCAGTGGTCTCAGCACAGACCCCTGGGGAACCCCACTATCTACCCTTCTCCATTGAGAATCGTGACCATTTAACCCTACTCTCTTGTGGTAACCAACCCCTTTGACCATACTGCTTATAATAATTTTACTATTGACGTGTCGTACCCCCTAGTCTCTACGCTTAGGGTACTGGTTATATTAATTGACATTTACCTCACGTTCGAGACTCAGGTTTCCTCAGTAGTTATAAATTCGTTCAGGTCTCTTTGGAATATTGTAGTAGAAAAGGCAACCAAACCTTGCAGCAAGTTTAAGTTTATGTGCAAAGCACAAAGGGTCAAAGAAACCTACAAAAATATAATTCTAAAAACTGAGAGATTGAGGGAAAACAACTAATGGCCAGAATAAAAAAAAATTAAAATTAAGTGAAGGCAACAGATTAAAAACTACAAAACTCAATAAGATTCATGTAAAATGGACAGAGACCAAACAATTTTAACTAAAAAGGGTAAACCTGAAACACATCTGAGTCAGCCAGAGACAATCTTATAAAAGAAAATTATACATCAAAGTATGGATATAAATATGTGTATAAAAACCAAGAAAGCACTCAAAGTGGATAAGAAAAATGGCCTGCACAGTACTGTACATATATTATCATATCCTTTCAGTTTTTAGCAGTCAGGGATGAACTTAACCCATAGTGGCATTCCAGTTAATAGCCTGTGATTTATCCATCTCCAATAATTGTTTCATATTTTTGAACCTACTTATACTGTGTCTCCACAACATTCTATAGCACATTCAACAAATTAAATGTGCTGTGCAAAATACTTTATTATTTATTTCAGCATTTATATCTCACATTTTCCAACTTACATTGTTTCAATGTGGCTTACAAACAAAATAGAATTGTTACAATATATTACTGTGGTACAGATTCGGAATATTATCAGTGTGTGCATGAGAAACAGTGGTTGCAAATTTTTAGGTTTTTGGAGAAGGTATATATAGTTGGAGTTTGCGGTCAATGGCTCGTCTGTAGAAAGAAAGTTCACATTAGTGGCAAGTATAAAGTTATTAAGGTTCATTCTGGTTGATATTTGACTCAGTGATCCCCCTATACTTCGTAGAAAATGTTTTTTTTGAAGAAGGTGGCTTTGAGCTGTTTACAGAAAAGCAAGTAGCTGTTTATATTTCTTAAGGTCCTCAGGAGCGCATTATGTATGGAAAGCTCAACGTATAGATAGACCGATATGTAGCTCAGACCCTTGCAATTGGGGAAGTGGAGTGTTAAGGTAATTTCTCGATTCCTTGCTGATGTTGCATAATGGTAGAGTTAGTAGGTCTTACATGTAACTGGGAGTAAGACTAAAAATAATTCTATATGCCAGTGTACAGAGCTTGAATGTTATTCATGCTTTCACTGGGAGCCAGTGTACGGCTGGAAGTAGTGGAGTGGCTCTGTCAAAGTAAGATATTCCATGAATCAGCCGTGCGGTGGTGTTTTGCACCGTTTGTAATTTTCTCAGGGCCTGATCTTTGCATCCAGCATAGATTCCATTCAGTAGTCTAGGTGTGCTAAGGTCAGTGTTGGCACTAGCATTCTGAAGATTTTTCTTGGGAAGTATCCTCTAATGCACCATAGTTTCCACATTGTTCGGAATATTTTTGTGACAACATTCGTTGCTTGGATAGGCTTCAATCTAGTGTAATCAACAAGTTTCAAGTTTATGTCAAATTTATTTATTGACTTACTACCCTGCACATCAAGGGTATGCCTACAGACAGCTAGAGAGAGAGAGAGAGAGAGAGAGAGAGAGAGAGAGAGAGAGAGAGAGAAAGAGAGAGAAGAAAATAAAGAAAGGGGAGTGGTGGAACTACAATAATTTATAGGAAAGGAGAGAGAGTGATAAAGTGGTTTGAGGCTGGTCTGGTGGGTATCCCAGGACCATCTACACATGAATTTAAAATAGAACTAAGAGTATGCTTCTTGAAAGAGGAATGTTTCCCCTAGGACTTTCAAGCTGTCTGATATCGGGTGGATAAACCCATTTAGAGTAATACTGGAGGTGTCCTTGCAGTAGGCAGATTCGAGGATTAGGAATTGTGTTTTCTTCTCTGTTTAATTTTAATTTGAATGCAGATGCTCAGGATTCTAGAATATTCATGCCTCTGTTTATTTTGGTTTCGATTTCTGTCGTGTCCTTGGAATGTAGACAGATATTTGCGTAGATGAATGGATTGAAGCCATTTCTTGCTAGTTGGCTAGAGGGATCATGATAATGTTTTAGAGTATAGGGGAGCTCAGTGATCCTTGTGGGACTCTGCACTCTGAGTGTGATACTGATTTTGTCCATAAGTCTTACCAGTATCTTGTGATCGACCATTTCAGTAAGATTTTCTTGCCTGTGCTGTTCTCTCTTTTGAAATTAGATAACATTATTAGTACTGTTTCTGTGCTGTGGTGTGGCCTAAACTGCGATTGAGATTTGTGGGGTATGGAGAAGTTGTTGAGGTATTCCATGAGCAGCTTGGCTACTAGGCCTTCCATGATCTTAGCCAGGAGAGGTGTGGATGCAACCAGTCTGTAGTTTGAGATTTCTGTTTTACTTTTTTGTGTATTCTTTGGGATTGAAGTTAGGACTATACTGCTCTTTTCTGTAGGAAATAGGCCACTGGAAAGCATGTAAGCATGTATGATGCGTAAGAACGGATTTAGTCTATGAAATGTGCAGGGGCTTCTTTCATCCGGTAGTTAGGACAATCATCTATCACACAGAACGCTGTTGAGAATTTTCTTTTACAGTTCGACTAATGAAGTGAAATGTGGGAGGAGTGAATGATGTTCAGATTCTGTCTGCTACTAAACCTTCATGTTGTGTTTCCATTTCCTCTATGAATGTCTAGTTTTCCATTGTCTCATGTCAGCGATCTTATTCTTGAAGTATTTTGCTAGACCTTGCACAGATGGGGTCATTTCATTCTGCAATGTTATGGGATTTGTAAGTTATGTACTATTTTGTATAGATTCTTTGTGTTTCTATAGTCTGTTCCTAATTGATCTCTGAAATGGTTTCACTTTGCATGTCTTTTGTTTGCCTTGTAGGTTCTTATTGCTTTTTTCCATTCCAGCTTTGTTTCATTGGTTTTCTGCTTGAGCCACTTCCGTTCTAGTTTTCTGTAGTGACTTTTCAACTTTTTTTTTTTTAAATCCTCATTGAACCAGGAAGATGATTTGGGTCTGCATTTCTTCTTATTCATTACTGGGGCGATTTAGTCTAATAAGAATTTGCATTGTTCGTCCCAGGTTGTGAGGAATTCTGTGGTT